>NC_139623.1:8132703-8174041 GCF_964638095.1 Poromitra crassiceps
GGGTGCAGGACCAGTGTGATGGCTGTGGAGGGGAGGGGTGCAGGACCAGTGTGATGGCTGTGGAGGGGGGGGTGCAGGACCAGTGTGATGGCTGTGGAGGGGAGGGGTGCAGGACCAGTGTGATGGCTGTGGAGGGGAGGGGTGCAGGACCAGTGTGATGGCTGTGGAGGGGAGGGGTGCAGGACCAGTGTGATGGCTGTGGAGGGGGGGGTGCAGGACCAGTGTGATGGCTGTGGAGGGGGGGGGGGTGCAGGATTAGTGTGATGGCTGTGGAGGGGGGGTGCAGGATTAGTGTGATGGCTGTGGAGGGGGGGGGGTGCAGGATTAGTGTGATGGCTGTGGAGGGGGGGTGCAGGACCAGCGTGCGTGTTGCATTGAGTGATGGCTGTGTGTGTGGGGGGGGGGGTTGCAGGACCAGCGTGATGGCTGTGGAGGGGGGGGGGTGCAGGACCAGCGTGATGGCTGTGGAGGGGGGGTGCAGGACCAGCGTGCGTGTTGCATTGAGTGATGGCTGTGTGTGTGTGTGGGGGGGGGGGGGTGCAGGACCAGCGTGCATGCAACATACAGTGGGCCCCTCATTAACAACCATATTAACAACCTCCAAACCCGCCCATCAAGCAGTTACTATCTATCTGGCCTTTACTCTCATTGCTACTGTAACAGTCTTTTGGTATGAAAATGCAAGTTAGCACCAATCCAGGCAGTTCATAATTCTTTTTTTTTTTTAGTCGGAACTACCTCTAATTAGCATATTCATTAAATTATGTGTTGAGCTGGCAAGCAAACTACTACTACAACCTCAGCACAGCTCTAAATAACTTTTCAATTTCCCAATGGTCCTCAAAGTCTGTGTATAAGTATATGCTTTCCATTCTGGATATTCAGCTAATCTATTAATTTAGACAAAACTGGGAAAAGATGTTCTTTAAAACAACACAACCTATACTGTATGAATGTTTTTCTCTTCTTCATCCAGGCCATCCAGTCATTCATAAAAACACATTTCACTACTGTAGATCCTATATCCTATTTGGAGCATATATCTATCTATCTATCTATCTATCTATATATCTATCTATCTATCTATCTATCTATCTATCTATCTATCTATCTATCTATCTATCTATCTATCTATCCACCTTATTTCTAGCTGCCATGATGCCTGATGGGTGCTTCTTCCGCTTCCGGTGTATTTTTTACACTGTTTTAACGACAAAAAAAAACGTCTATGAGGATTTTACAGCAGAGCCATTCTGCTCTACAGCCGTGTCGTTCGGGTGCTGGGATAACGTAATGCATTGTGGGTAGTCGGCTACTGTGGCTAATGCTAACGGCTAGCGTAATAGTTACTTTACATGGCAGTAAAACGCCACTGAACGAGCAAATTGATTTAACTTTTAACCATTTCGAGTAAGACTGTTTCCATACGGACCCGCAGCGTTGGTTAGTTGTTTATAACGTGACTATATTTATAACTTTTATAACTGACTCCAACTTCCTGTTTATAATTCGGGTCTGCAGCCGAGTATAACAAAGGAAATGGCAAGCTGCAACAATGAGTCACATTAAACCGGACCTTGTTCCCACAATTATTTTTTACAGTGGGGCATTCAAAAATAAGGTGGATAAATGGGAGCTGGGGCTCTGTCTGTGTCTGTCCCACTGATGACATCATCAGTGAAGTCATAAATCCCACTGATGACATCATCAGTGATGTCATAAATTCACTCAAACACACACACAGTCACGAGAGGGAGAGAGGGGGAGAGAGACTGAGGGAGAGGGAGAGGGAGAGAGACTGATGGAGAGGGAGATGAGGTGAGGGAGGGAGAGAGAGGGGGGAGAGACTGAGTGAGAGAGAGGGAGAGAGAGAGGGAGACATTGTGCGCACGTCAATAGGGCAGGCAAGGCCACACAGCAGCCGAGCTGTGGGCAAGGCCGTGCAGCGGCTGAGCTGCGAATGTGAGCTGCAGGACAGGCGAACCCACGCAGCGGGTGAGCCTAGGAATCGGGAGCTAGGGCTCTGTCTGTTTCTCTGTCTGTCCCACTGCGATGTCATAAATCCCACTGTGACATCATCAGTGACATTATCAGTGATGTCATGAATCCCACTGTGACATCAGTGATGTCATAAATCCCACTGTGACATCATCAGTGATGTCATAAATCCCACTGATGAAATCCCACTGACATCATCAGTGATGTCATAAATCCCACTGACATCATCAGTGATGTCATAAATCTGACATCATCAGTGAGGCTGGTCTCATTGGCCACACAGCAGCTGAGCTGCTGGCAAGGCCGCGCAGTGGCCGAGCTGTGAATGCGAGATGTCTATTTCAGTTGTATTAGAACTTTAGACGTACCTGTCTGCTGAAGATATAAAATGTTATATAAATGCGTTATATATATTTTAAGCCTGTCCTATATTATAAAAAGGAGAAGTGTGGACTGTTGACTGGTGAGGGATAAAATCGAGAGGGGGATGGGGTAGAGAAGGCGAGTATAGCAGTTTTACCTGAAGCTGTGAAATATTGATAACATTATGATGAAGTGACAGTGTGTGACTGTATGACTCAGAGATAGAGAGGGGGAGAGAGTGAGTGTGTGTGTGTTTGCAAATAATGTGGATGAATTTATGAATTTTTACATTTTTCTTTGAAAATCATTCCTAGCAGCCAGAGGCCACGAGACTAGAGAGAACCAACCATGCGAGCCAAACTCTGAACCACTAAAAGATTCCGCAAACTCTGCACACCAGAAGTGAAGCCGCACATTTTAAATGTTTAACGGTTTGGAAGTAGACACAACCAATAATTTAATACTCTAAGTAGGAATTGGATCATTAAAATATGTATGAGATTTTTTTTTAAACGTTAATCCCTGAATGGGCTCCAGCGATAATAACGCATGAATAATGATATATGGAATTGCCCTTTCATTGACAGTGCTGGCTTTGACAGAGTATTATGATGGAAATCAGTGGTGATGTGTGTGTGTGAAGGGAATCTCCTTGGTGATAACACCTCCCTCCCCCCCTCTCTCTCTCTCTCTCTCTCTCCAGCCCCACAGTGACGAGGCAGTCCGTGTGTGTGTGAGGGAGAGGGGCCACAATGTGCTCATTCTCCAGAGAGTGTCGTCACAGCAGCCAGCCCCCTCTGCATCAGCGAGGGGAGGAGGGAGCATGGAGGAGAGGCACAGGAGGTAAGCCTCTCTCCATCTCTCTCTCTCTAGCTCTGTATAACTCTCTCTCTCTCTCTCTCTCTCTCTCTCTCTCTCTCTCTCTCTAGCTCTGTATAACTATCTCTCTCTCTCTCTCTCTCTCTCTCTCTCTCTCTCTCTCTCTCTCTCTCTCTCTCTCTCTCTCTCTCTAGCTCTGTATAACTATCTCTCTCTCTCTCTCTCTCTCTCTCTCTCTCTCTAGCTCTGTATCTCTCTCTCAGCACTCTCCCCTCTCATCATTCTCCTTCTCTGCCTCTCTGGATCACTCTCTCACTCGTGCATGCTTACATCACAGCTCCCTAGACATAAACGACCAGATTGAATAGATATAAGTAAGGCGCTTGGGACCGCGAGCTTCCTATGCAGCTCACTCAGGGGGTGTGGAGAGCTTTTTCACTGGGAAAAAGCACTCCCGGGATACCGCGGTGCGGCTTGAGGGATTGACAGCAGTGGACTCCGGGGCTGTATAGCGGGCTGCAAGGTTGGATGGATGGCTGGGTAAAGGTGGCATGCAGCAGTAACCGCCAGGCGAGGGCACGCAGACTCTGTGAGGATGGGCTCTCGGCCCCGAGCCCCGGAGCCGCGAGGACAAGAGGAGGGCAGGCTGCTGCTGCACGCCGCCTTGGTGGAGCAAGAGGAGGACGAAGAGGACGAGGAGGGCTCCGAGGAGAGCAGCAGCAGCAGCAGCGGCGGCACCAGCCGGGCAGAGGAGGCGCTGCTGCTGACCATGCCCACCTTCGACGTCCCCTACTTCCGCTACATCGATGAGGAGGGCGAGGAGGAGTGGAGCAGCAGCCGCTCCCTGTCCTCCATCGAGGACGACTCGTCGTCTGACTCTGCTGTGTCCCACAGGTACACGGTGGTGTCTGACTGCTGTGTCCCACAGGTACACGGTGGTGTCTGACTCTGCTGTGTCCCACAGGTACACCGTGGTGTCTGACTGCTGTGTCCCACAGGTACACCGTGGTGTCTGACTCTGCTGTGTCCCACAGGTACACCGTGGGGTGACTGCTGTGTCCCACAGGTACACCGTGGTGTCTGACTCTGCTGTGTCCCACAGGTACACCGTCGTGTCGGGGACGCCCGAGAAGATCCTGGAGCACCTGCTGAACGAGCTGACACTGGACCACGACCAGGGGACGCCGCCAGGCAAGGAGCCAGGTCAGCACACGCTCCGTTCTGACCGTGTCTTGTCATCATGTCAGTATTGTATGGAGCAAAAATTTCACTGAATTATGTGCAGAATATTTATCTGGTGGGCGAAGGGGCAACTTTATGTCTACAGCATTAGTTAGTGGCTTGCTTGTGACTTTCCATTGGTGTGTGTGTGTGTGTGTGTGTGTGTGTTAGAGAGAGACACAGATCCTTTTAGATCCTCAGTGCCATGGCAAATCAACACATTTCCACTAATCCCAGCAGGTAGATGAAAATGCCGTGCTGTTGGCAAGGCAGAAGAGACTCTCCATTGCCGAAGCCGCGTATGAGTAGATATGAGAGAGAGAGAGAGAGACTTCAGAGAGTGTTGTAGATATGAGAGAGAGACACTTCAGATGAGTAGATATTAGAGAGAGAGAGACTTCAGAGAGTGTTGTAGATATGAGAGAGAGAGAGAGAGAGAGAGAGAGAGAGAGAGAGACACTTCAGATGAGTAGATATGAGAGAGAGAGAGAGACACTTCAGAGAGTGTTGTAGATATGAGAGAGAGAGAGAGAGAGAGAGAGAGAGAGACACTTCAGATGAGTAGATATGAGAGAGAGAGAGAGAGAGAGAGAGAGAGAGAGAGAGAGACACTTCAGAGAGTGTTCCTGGGAGATGGACGTGGTCACAAATGATCTGCCATCACGATGTATGCAGGCTCCCCCCATAGCAGAGATCATTGCTCATTCTGATGAGGAAGTGAGTGGAATTGATCTTAATGTCCTCTCAGGAGACCTGTCTGCAATTCCAGCTGGTGCACTGCACATGTGCCAGACTCGTTACGTCTCAGGTTAAATCACAATATTTCATGACTCGAGTTTAAAGCATGTAATATTGATGCAATGTTGAAACATAAGGTTGAATAATTTAGATCTCTGTGAGACGTGGCTACGAAACGATCCCCTGTGTCTAATTCCCTCGGGTTAGTGTATTGGCGCTCTCAACACATCCACACAGTACATCTAACCTAATTACCTGTGGGGTCGGTAGGCAGTCCACACAGTACATCTAACCTAATAGGCAGTGGGGTTGTTGACAGATCATTCAGGATGACCTCACGTTTGCAGTGCGTGTGTCCCGAAGTCGAGCCTCCGTGGGGAGCTGGGGGCCAGAGCGAGATGCTGAGTGAAGTGAAGTCCCAGGGTCAGTGTAGCAGCCAGAGACCTGCCGGAGACGAGGAGGAAGGAGCCCAGTCCTGAAGAGCAATTGATCTGCGCTCAATGATGCTTAATACTCTGACTCCATTTGGCCTTGGTTCACTCTATTTCAATTGGGAAGCTCTGAATGCGACTGCTGCTGCTGCTGACGATGCACTGAGAAGGTCACCACAGTGTGAGAGTAGTGACTTCATCTTAATTCAACATCCACCAAGCTCACCTCATTGTCGTGTCTCTCAAAGAAACTCGCTGATTGTAGAAAATGAATGAATGTGTCGACCTGACCGATGAATGTAGACAAACGTTGATGTGTTAACAACTATGAGTAGTGTCATTACAAATGCAATTTTATACTAGGGGTGTCAAAATTAATCGTATAATCGATGCATCGCGATGCGGACGTGTGAATCGAATCGAATCGTTGACAGATGAATCGTTGAATCATTTATGTTTACATTTCTGTTGACATTCAGATTTTAAAGCACTTTAAAGTTAAAAAAAGGGACTTGATGTGTATCTGACTGCTTGATGAAAAAGTAGCCATGTGCAGTAATAGTACAGAAAATTGAGGATTTGATACTTGGAGCTGCAATACTGTTGGAGCTGTATCAAGATGCATCGTGCTGCATCGTGTAATCGAATCGAATCGTTGACAGATGAATCGTAATCGAATCGTGAGGCCAGTGAAGATTCACAGGCCTATTTTATACTATGTTGCAGTGGCACTTGACCTCCCCTCCTCCCCATATCCAGCATACAGCATTAGGAATGCAGAAGAGATGGCATGTTTTAAGATCACCACAGGCATGTTGGGGAAAATGCAGACTTACTCTGGTGTACACACACTGTGTAGCTTTTTAGCACTCACAAGCAGTGTTGGGGGTAACTCATTACAAAAGTAATATATTACATGTAATATAATACTTTTAGCAGTAACTCAGTAATATTACTTGTTACTTATTACTTATAGGATTTCAGTAATATTATACCAGTTACTTTGTCAAGTAACTCAATTTACAAATTACATTTTATTAAATCAAAGCACATATTTAAAAAAGATACAATCATTTCCTAATCAAACTGTGTGTTTTTATGCAAATAACCACTATAGATGACAATCACAAAGGAAAAGAATAACATTTAGAATTTTGGATTGTTTACACTGACTTCAAGGCGGTTGAAATTATTTTTCGGGATGGTTCCGGGGCGGCGATGTCATTCTGCTGCTGCTGCTGCTGTTTTGGTGAAAGTAATGCAAAAGTAGTGTAATAAGTAACGAGTTACTCTACACACAGACAGTAATATTGTAAAGTAACGTATTACTTTCAAATGAAAGTAACTAGTAATATGTAGTATATTACATTTTGAAAGTAACCTGCCCAACACTGCTCACAAGTGTTCAATCTTTGCCTTCTTCCCCTGGACCCTGTACACAACCTCTGACAGCTATTGGTTGCAGCTCTGCACAGATTCACACTGCACACTGCCGACTCTTAAACACCTCATGGAACAATTTGTGTGCTACATGAGAGGACGTTCCAGCTCTGTGTGATGCACCGTGGGGATGTGTTAATGCTCGTGTGTAATAGAAAACAGTCTCAGGGAGTAAGCGGATACAAGCATTTCATTGAATTACACAAATTGCGTGTAGGCTATCATGACAATTGTATGGGTTTTATACAAAGAAAGCGTGGCTTGTGATGACGGCTGCAGCCCAAACATGACAAATGTTTTGTTATCTCAGAATCTGGATTGATTCATTTCAAGACTACCTATTAACATGCAAAAGGTCATGGATTTGATTGGAAAGTTGATTGATTGCACAGCAGTTTGAAAGACTAGATCAATTAGATCAATGACACCATTCTGAGATTCTTTATGGTAGGAGACTAAATTTGATTTGATGCGAGTATGTGATTATAGGATTCTCTGTCATAGGATACTAAAGATGAGTTTGAACACACCTTTTAAAATGCAGCTGTCTTAAGAGAAAGAGACACTAGACTGAAAGCGTCAAAGGAACTAATCTCTACTAGTTTATAAATACAAACATATGGGCCATGGCCTACATTCACTTCTCTGGCCAAGGCCAGCAAGTCTATTAATGATCCTGGAATGAAATCAAATCAAATAAAGTTAAGTGACAGTGACAGCTTTCACTGGACCTTAAGGTTAAGGAGAGGGGCAAGCAGCAATACAGGGAAGCTCGTGCTGTGTCAACACGGAGGATTTTCACTATCTCTCCTTGCCCATTTTCTCTGTCCCACAGTAAACCCCCGGAGAATATTCATGTATAGAGTCATTTGTTTCCATGTTGCCAAACACTATAATGACAGTTTGAGTCTCCCAGCGGCAAAACAAGCCGTTTTAGCGAACGTGGAATGACGGTGCGCAATTGCCCGACTGGGTTACATTGGTATAGTTGTTTGACGATATTGCTCGAGCAAACAAGGCTATCTCGGTGGGTACTCAACCAATTAGAAAAAAGTATGTCACGATGAGAAATAGGGTCCAGATTGAAAGAAAAACACAAAATTATCCTTTAAAACCTCTTCTAAAGCCACCTATTTCTGAAGAAAATGGTGAAAACGACATACCCAAACTAAAATGCTTACTGTGGCTGAACCGCTAGGGTTACAGACAACTGCCTGACCTTTTCTGAAAGGTAAGACTTTGAAGTTTCTGTTCCAAGTGTCAGAATGACTCTATGTGTTACTCACCCTGAGTAACACCAGCTCAAACACAGTGGTTGATTATCGCCTAGAATAAAAAACACTTTTAGAGTGTAAACAGTTACCTGTGGTTGTTGTATTTATGGCTATAAACCCAATTGAGACATAGCCACAGGCCTTACCACATCCCAACTCAAAGAAGATGAAAAAATACCAAAACATGAGTATTTGGCAGTGGTTTTTGTAGGGCGATACCTAGGCGGATTTCCAAAAAGCTATTATAAAAAGCCATTTGAAAAAGCCAAATAATCTGAAATGTTGTCTTTGTCTTTGTACAAAGACAGCTATAACTTCTGCTGTGTTGATCTGATCTGAAAAAGGAAGACAGGGTTCGATGCGCAAGATTCAGCCGGTTAATTTGGTATGTAGCATGAACAGCATTGTTCAGAATTAACTACCTAATTAATCACATAAATGACAGATGAACAGCAAAAAATCAGAAACGTAACGCCGGGGTTACGGTGCCATGCAAGAGGAACTATAAATTAAATAGATATTTATAAAAACAAATACATTTATGTACTATAAATTGTGTGGAAGGAGACTTTACTGGAGAGGCTTTTCCCTGCTATTTTGCTCTAGTGGGGGGAAACAACTTTAGAATAAACCTATGGGTCTTCTTCCACACAACATAATAAAATATTCATTGAGTTTTCTGACTTCAATAGCATAACCTGCAGAGTGTACACTACAGCTTGGGGAGAAGTTTTATCTCTGTTGTTACTCTGGAGAAACACCTTCAGTTAAGACTATCTGGAAAAAGGACATAGGCCTACATGTGTGTGTGATACAGTATAGTGCATGGTGATGTGTGTGTGATACAGTATAGTGCATGGTGATGTGTGTGTGATACAGTATAGTGCATGGTGAAAATTGTGTGTGTGTGGGGGGGTGGGGGGGGACTAGATACATATGTGAGTGGGTGACAGCAAGAAACACATGACATGTGCTGTGCGTTGTTATTGGCTTGCTTTGTTTTAAGGTGTGTTACTGTGTGTACTGATGTGTGAGCTGACTGTGTTGTTACTGTGTGTACTGTACTCTTGATGTGTGAGCTGACTGTTGTTACTGTGTGTACTGATGTGTGAGCTGACTGTTGTTACTGTGTGTACTGTAGGCTACTCTTGATGTGTGAGCTGACTGTGTTGTTACTGTGTGTACTGATGTGTGAGCTGACTGTTGTTACTGTGTGTGTACTGTAGGCTACTCTTGATGTGTGAGCTGACTGTGTTGTTACTGTGTGTACTGATGTGTGAGCTGACTGTGTTGTTACTGTGTGTACTGATGTGTGAGCTGACTGTTGTTACTGTGTGTACTGAGCTGACTGTGTTGTTACTGTGTGTACTGATGTGTGAGCTGACTGTTGTTACTGTGTGTACTGAGCTGACTGTGTTGTTACTGTGTGTACTGGTGTGTGAGCTGACTGTTGTTACTGTGTGTACTAAGCTGACTGTGTTGTTACTGTGTGTACTGATGTGTGAGCTGACTGTGTAAGAGTGTGTGAGTGATGTACTGTGTGGATGGATGTGTGGAACATCATGATGTCAGGGAGTTCTGTGGACCATGACGCACGCAAACAAAGGCCCTGGGAAGCAAGTGTGAAATTAAAGGGGTCCATTTACAATTGTGTGTGTGAGATGCACTCACAGAGAGGAGAGTAGGTTGGCCCTATTAGAGCTTTTCTTTGTGGTCAGGCATACGGTCATTTCAGAAGGCTCTTTCTCGCTTAGAACTGATCATATCAGCACATTTGTAGCACTTAATTATTTCCTAATATCCACGGAGTAGTTGTCTACCTTTTACGAGCAGATACTGTGGCACAGGGGCACTAACAAACCTTTTATGTGATTGATAATAATTGCTTATATATACAGTAGGTCAGGCATTCTCTTTTTTTTATAATGGTAAAAATATTTTAAGTTTGAAAATATCTAAGTGGAATTGTCAGTCAGTTGTTCACTGACAACTTATCTAGTTGACCTATGTGTAACCTTGGCTGAGAATCATACAAGGACACAGGCGCTGAAAATGCTGCTTGCAAACACATTAAGGTCAATATGAGGAGATGGCCATTTTGTTTCGAAAGATAATTGGAATGAAAGGAGCCTCCACCGGTCCAGAGGCTAGAGAGACAGTCAACTGACACATTGACACTATTTGGCTTATCTTCAAGGATACAGGCTGCAGAAGAGATCTCATGAGATTGAAGATGAAGGTCTTAAAGGAATATATAAACTCAAGTGAGCACCGAGCAAACGACAAGTGAGGAATCGTCATTGGTTTCAGCACAAGTCATTATCTATAGACTGACCAAGGAGGGTGATGACTCAATCTATAGGGTAAAGTGCAATTGAAAGGTTATTCACATTAAGCTTGCTGTGGAATGACTCTGCCTAGCACTTGCTCATGGACATTGCTCAGCAATGGAACATCTATCATTTTTTTATCGTTATTATAATGGGATGGAACAACAGAAATCACGTCTCTAAATTGCTATCTCAATAAATTCCATAGTTACAACTAGCCTTAACAGCTTACAGTAGTCGAGGTCACAGCATATCAGCCTTCCAGTTATTGAAGAGTGTTTCAATCCATATGCATTTCTTTATTTTGAGGGGAGTTCTGTGTATGTTATATAGTTTTTGGTCTCATTTTAAGCTTAATAGTCTAATAATGTATTTTAAACTTATACTGCAAAAATATATAATTTTGTATTCTTTGTCAACAATGTGTGTCCCTTACAGATACACTTCTGGATGACTTTCTGCTGACCTACCCGGTGTTCATGTCAACTGGTGATTTATGTCAAGCTCTGCTGGGACAATATCCTTGAAAGCGGAGTTATTACATTATTATTATTATTATTATATTATTATTATTATTATTATTATTATTATTATTATTATTATTATTATTATTATTATTATTATATTACAGGAATTCAGCATCACAGTCTCTCACACAACCATCTTCAGAATATTACAGGTATAATAGATAGATGTGTACACATATGTATGACTCTGTTATGAACTCTGAGCTACTCCACTTCACTTAACTGTCTAAAACTGTTGCTCACCCTCTTGCTACCCCATCCTCTTGCATCCGCCTCCCACCCACAGGCACCCTTCATGCTTCCCGTCTCAGCAGGATATTCTATATGGCACTTTATGTCCGCAAATTGAACTCCCTCCTTGTCCGTGTTGAAGCCTTAACTGACGCCCACCTATTGCGGCAAGCGATACAGAGGGAAGGAGGACAGGAAGGAGGCTCTAGAGAGGAAGCGAAAAGTCCTGCACCTGGTGCTGCAGTGGATCGCTCTCTGCAGGGACTTCCTGAGGGAAGATGAACATGTTAAATTGTTTCTGAAGGTAGGAAAGACGTGACGAGAGAGGGTGGAAGCCGGTGGGTGTGAGTGTGAGGGGAACTAAATGTACGTGCAACGGGAAATAAAAATGGACGTTTCCTTTCAGACCTTGTATCGTTATGTGTTGGACGACCTTTATGAGCACCCAACGCTGGAGAAGGATCTGAGGGAGCTACAGGAACTCCGACAACTGCATCGCAGGCAGTGAGTGACCATAATAACTTGCTATGTGTGTTATGATGAGGAATTAAGAGACAGAATAATTCAGTGAATACATACAGTTAGGGATGTCACAATATATCGTCCCACGATATATCGCGATATCAAAACGTGACAATATGTATCGTTGAGATGAAATCTCATATCGCGAGAAAAAGAAGCTGAACATGGTGGCACTGATCTGCATCTGATTGCATGCTCGCTCTCCTTTTCATTGCTTTGTCTGAACAGACGAGGGACGTTACAGACACGGAGGATGCAAGTGGTGAAATTACTCAAATTACCGTGGAGGATGCCCCCTCAACTTACAAATCGATTGCAAAAAAATATTGTTAAATATCGTATCGTATCGTTATCGTGAACCCAATATCGTGCATCGTATCGTATGTGTGTCGTGACACCCCTACATACAATATATAAAATGGAAAAATGGATGCATTCATAAATATCAAGTCTGGGCGTATAGAGAAGCAGGAAATATGACTGTTGGAGTTCTGGAGAAAAAGAAGACTAGCTGGGTCTTGAGTCTCTTCTCTGTCTGTTGCCTTTATTTAGGATCTCAGTCCCGTCAATGCAGCCATTCATACATGAAGAGTAATTGCAGTGTTCTGGGGTGATGCATGGAAATCAAATAAAAATAGGAGATACTGCACAGGGATTTGAGAGAATGAATGTAATGACAGCTGTTTTATCACCAGCATCAAAAGGCATTCCTCAAAAGCCCAACTCAGAATTGAAAGTATGGCACCTCTACTGAGACACTGTTGCTGCTGCTGTCTTTTGTGAATTGAATTGATTGAGGTGAAGTTATTCATCTCAAATTGTCTGGCTGAGCTTGTTATACAAGGCAGCTGTTATACAAGTGCCAACCACAGGATACACCATTTTGAATTGTATATTAAATCTGCAAATTATTTCTTGTTCATTGTTATTTGGTATTGTTAACACTGACAGAACGGTCCTGCAGAGTTACTGTTCCTCAGCTACAGTTTCTGGCTGAATGTCTTGGCTTAATAAGGTAAAAGCACTAGTACCCAGCACTTATTACAGTGTAAACAACCCCCAGGCACCAGACACACTGCCACACACCCATGTCTCCCTTCCCCATCTTCACCCACAGCCTCCAATCAGAGCGACTCCCAGGGGAAAAACGCCAACCTGCCGCCCATTAGACCAATGCAGATCACTCCACCTGACAGTGCTGCCATTATCTGGCCCCGCCTTCTTCCTGTTTCTACCCAGGGAGACAAATCCACAACACCCACTCCCTCCGAGCCCTGGACTTTGTGTGGGGTGTCACTAACACACCCACTCCCTCAGAGCCCTGGACTTTGTGTGGGGTGTCACTAACAGCACCCACTCCCTCCGAGCCTTGGACTTTGTGTGGGGTGTCACTAACACACCCACAGCCTCCGAGCCCTGGAATTTGTGTGGGGTGTCACTAACACACCCACGTCCCACTCCCTCCGAGCCCTGGACTTTGTGTGGGGTGTCATTAACACACCCACTCCCTCAGAGCCCTGGACTTTGTGTGGGGTGTCACTAACAGCACCCACTCCCTCTGAGCCCTGGACTTTGTGTGGGGTGTCATTAACACACCCACTCCCTCTGAGCCCTGGACTTTGTGTGGGGTGTCACTAACACACCCACTCCCTCAGAGCCCTGGACTTTGTGTGGGGTGTCACTAACACACCCACTCCCTCTGAGCCCTGGACTTTGTGTGGGGTGTCATTAACACACCCACTCCCTCAGAGCCCTGGACTTTGTGTGGGGTGTCACTAACACACCCACTCCCTCTGAGCCCTGGACTTTGTGTGGGGTGTCACTAACACACCCACTCCCTCAGAGCCCTGGACTTTGTGTGGGGTGTCACTAACACACCCACTCCCTCAGAGCCCTGGACTTTGTGTGGGGTGTCATTAACACACCCACTCCCTCTGAGCCCTGGACTTTGTGTGGGGTGTCACTAACAGCACCCACTCCCTCCGAGCCTTGGACTTTGTGTGGGGTGTCACTAACACACCCACTCCCTCCGAGCCCTGGACTTTGTGTGGGGTGTCACTAACACACCCACTCCCTCCGAGCCCTGGACTTTGTGTGGGGTGTCATTAACACACCCACTCCCTCAGAGCCCTGGACTTTGTGTGGGGTGTCACTAACAGCACCCACTCCCTCCGAGCCCTGGACTTTGTGTGGGGTGTCACTAACACACCCACTCCCTCAGAGCCCTGGACTTTGTGTGGGGTGTCACTAACAGCACCCACTCCCTCAGAGCCCTGGACTTTGTGTGGGGTGTCACTAACAGCACCCACTCCCTCAGAGCCCTGGACTTTGTGTGGGGTGTCACTAACAGGCACGCTCTACTATTTATGAGCTCTTCTCACTCAGGGTCACCCTGGGGGAGGACAGGGTTGACTGCTTTGTGGCAATCTGCTGCTAAAAGGAGTATTTTTTATATATAGGAAAAGAAGACTCAGCAGCTATTAACCTGTCTTCTTAGCCTTTGCTCCCATCAACCTCTATCAGGCCTCAATGGAAAAAAGAAAGCTTAGTAGGTATGGCATGTACACCTACAGGATGGTCAAATGTTCGAAATGAAACATGTCCCGTTCTCTTGCACTCTTTCCTCAAATGGCATTATGGTTCATAGACATTCACGGTGACTCCATATTTGGAGGAGCAAGAGAGTGAATGAGATCATCAGCTGTGTTTTTTGAGATGACAGTGGGAATCACGTTTTTCATTAGTGTGCTGCTAGTCGGCGGCGGCGGGGGGCGGGGGTCGGGGGTCCGGGATCCCCCAGGACAGGCTTTGTGCCAACATGCCTATTGTGACGCAGAGCCCAGTACAGGCTGGGGGATGATAATGGACTTGGGGGCTATCCATCACATGAGCTCTAGGCCTAGCTGATGAGAATAGGGTGATTCAATGAAGGGATCAGATTGGAAGGTCTAATGTCTACACAGCACTCACATCCAGCCTTGACACTGAGCTTTAATAATGGACTGGGTGTAGCAGAGGAGTTTATGCATTCACTTTACCTTGATTATAGACTGTGCGTCTGGTAAAGTAATTTTTTACTATATTCTGATTAGTTTACATACTGTATATGGGAGCCTGAAGGAAAACTATGGTGGACGAGACGACTTGAACAAACTGGATATCCAAATGCACAAAAGCCACAACACACGAATGCAAAAACGACAACACAAATGCAAAAATGTCAACACAGATGCAAAAACGACAACATAAATGCAAAAGGAACTGCCCGTTTAATTGTCAACGGCCGTACATTTTTCGAAAAGCCAGATGACAACCCCCCAACACACACACAAACACAATACACACACACTAAATATGTACAGTATATATATATACATATTTACAGAAGGCGTTCGATCAGGTTGAGTGGCCTTATATGTTTGAGTCACTGCCGTCTGCAAATTTAAGTTTTCTTACGAAAAATTCTGTTATAATTCTAACTCAAGTTGAGTGTTTTAAATCTACCAGTTTCTGTCCATACACCGATTTGCTTCAATCACTCTTTTTTGGCTCCATGGGCAGACAAAAATTACCATGCATGGAGTGAGAAGGGGCTGGTTTCCATCAGAGACCTATACATAGACGGTCATTTTGCATCTTTTGATCAACTGAAGAGGAAGTTTGAGTTACCTGGCACAAAACTGGTTCAGATACTTGCAAACCAGAAATTATGTTAGATCTAAGATTCATACTTTTGAAGCGCTCCCAAATGAGCATGCTTTTTTATGTATTACTGAGCCCTCCTCACTCCAGGCATCTTATCTCTAGATTTGTATGTCTGCTTGACAACCGCAATACAGCCACTACTGAGAGGATTAGAGAAGCATGGCAGGGGGAACTTGGTATTGATTTATCCGACATTATATGGGAAAGGAGTCTGTCTGTGGTAACTCTGCTCAGTTAATAGTAGACACCAGCTGATCCAATTTAAAGTTGCTCACCGTCTTCACTACTCCAAGCATACATTACATAAGATCTTCCCTTCTGTCCCACCGCTGTGTCTCAGGTGTCAGAGGGCATGCTATCTCATGCCTTCTGGTTTTGCCCTTCATTAACGAGTTTCTGGGCCAAAATATTTGACTAATACTCTAAGGCCTACAAAATAACCCTGCAGCCACAGGCAGAACTCGCCATCTTCGGCTGCTCGGAGTCCTCTCTGAATTTCCCTACAGCTGTGCAGCAATCTCTGACACTGGGGACAACTGTCGCCAAAATACTTATTTTGAAGGAATGGAAGTCCTCCTCTTCACCTTCTTTCCACATGTCACTAATGGACATGGTCTCTGTTATACAGATGGAAAGACTCCGGTTCCTGAGAACCAACTCATTTGGAAAGTTCTCAACTATCTGGGACCCGTTTTTAATCTACCTTGACGAGGTTAAGAATGACTAGGGACTGAGGTTAGGAGTGATTGATGGCAATTGCCCAACTGATTTCCCACAGACCCCTTGTATAAGATCCCATATGCAATATCTCTTACAAGCACATAAGCACCTTATGCGGGTGGTAGCTCCACAATTAGTTACAATTACAGTTACAATGTTAAATGTCAAAGATGTATGTATATACTGTATACATGTATATATTTTTGTATTATTATTATTTTATTTTTTTACTTTTTATTATTATTACTTATTTTCCTGTGTCTGAGCCTGTTTGTCGTGTATGTTTATCGTTCTATAAAAGATTGAAAATAAAAAAAAATAAAAAAAATAAAAAAAACCTGCAGCACCAAGCGACCAGCAGGCGACAGCAGGTGTCTACACGCGAAAAACGTCGCTGTAGTCTGCATGGGCCGTTAGCCTTTGTTCACACCAGGTGCTTAACATAAGCAGAACTGAAGCTTGACTCACGCTGAATGTGAGCTCATGCCTAACCGGTCACACCAGACACACTCCTGCCTGGCAGCTTCACGCTTCACGCGTCACGCTTGGAAAATAGGACGGAATCCTGAACGATAATTTGAGCGCGGCATGAGCGTGCCTTGAGCAAGGCACTCGCTCGGCTGGTGTGAACGGCTTTGCCTGTTAACAAGGATGCCGAAATGAAACTTGTGGGTTCAGCGTAGGTTGAGCTTAGGTTGAGTGTTGCTTTGGCGTATTGTAACACTGGTCAAAGCTGTTTCCCATAAAGGAAGACACAAGTAGTGGTTCTTTCACATCCACATCGAATTTATTTACTTTACAGGTTATTCTCAGTGAAGTTGGCAAATCAACAATAAAACACTAGTTTAATAATTGACAGTCCTCTAAAACAGTGACATAGCAGTCGTCCTGCACACACAAGAAAACACAAGAAAACAGACTCCATTAATATCACCATTGCATTCCCCTCACAGTATTTACAAATAATCCTACTGTGGCCAGAACGTACCAGGCATTGCCTCTCTGCAAATACTCGGGACGTCCACAGGATAAACCTTGTCACCTCAATGATCTGACAGTAGCCTAATACACAAACACAATAAAGATACATCAAACAATACTCCTGCATTGATGTGTGTGTGTGTGTGTGCGCGCGTGTGTTCGGGATGCCACACACACGTAGCTTCAAGGCACACAATATACAACCCAACATTACAGTGCACCCGCAACAAAATGAACAAAACAAACAAACCAAAGCTACTTACATCTCGAGGCACCCAGCCAACTATAACCCGACGCCGGTAGCTCGCCCCGCATCAAACAGACTTCCAGGCGTCCTCGGTGGCAGCAGTAAGTGCGCCCACTGTACACATTGAAAACACACATGAGTTGCACGAATTGCACGACTTAACATTGCATGTACAGCAACGATAACTACTCACGTCTTTGTTGTAAAGCACGGGCTCGCGCCACCGTTTGAGCTGAGACCCGGAGACCGCAGGCTACCGCTAACAGCCCAGGGGCTCTGTTATATGCACTTCCTGCCTGCGCAGCCTATACGTGCTGACGTAGCGCCGTCGAATGTGCTGCTGACGTCGTTCCAGTAAAACACGCCCTGCGGCGCCTTACACTCACCCCCCCTGAGTAAAACTCATCGTCCCGATGATTTGAAACAATCAACTATACGGCGCGTGCAGGTTCTCCTATCCCCTTTCCACGCTACCGGCCCACGCCGAAATGTGTTTCAGAGCCGCCACCCATAGGTGATTAGTCTGTGCCACCACCTGAGCCACAGCCCCTATTCCCCCACCCTGGACGACCGGACGCGGGAGGTTAAAGGGGTTAGAATGATGACCTGCTGTCTGTCTGCTGGACCTACGCAGGGGTACTACGGGTGGGTCCTGATTCTCCGCTTCTGAACCAGATGCCCCACTCAGGTCCTGGTCACCCAACTCCTCTTCTGGCCCCCTGCCATCCACGTCAACCGACTCCCGGGCAACCGCGGGCACCTCCAAGCCTAGTGTCTCTTCTGAGGGCAGTGGATTCACCTGTGGGGCACGGCGGGTCCTCCCTCGAACCTCCATCACAGACTCCTCTTCCTCACCCTCCGAGTCACTTGTGTCTACTTGGGCTTTGTCCGACTGCTCCCTGCTCATTCCAGCGCCCAGGTTTGTGGTACAGGGCCGTAATTCCGAGCGGTGCACATTCTTCGGAGGTTGTGACCCATCCACTGGAACGATGGTATACACCGGCCCCTGCGGACCTGGACGCGCCATGACTCTGTGTGGAACCGGCATCCATAGATCCTGAATCTTGTGCCGTCCTTTGTGGTTGCGATTCCTCCTGTAGACCAGCTGGCCGACTTGTAAAGTACTTTCTTTCGAGGATGGGCCATGATATTTCTTCCTCGCCTCTGCCTGTTGCTCCATTTGAACCCTGGCATGGTGGTAAGCAGTCTGCAGCCGAGACTGGTGCTCCTGAAGCCACTCATCCACTGTGCCCGGAAAATCTTCGTCGCCTGCTCCAAGCAAGATGTCGATTGGCAGGTGTGGAGACTGGCCGAACATCAAGAAGTAAGGTGTGTACCCGGTGCTGGAGTGTTCGGAGGTGTTGTAAGCAAAGACGACCTCTGGCAGATGCTCCACCCACCTCCTCTTCTTCTCCGGAGGCAGAGTCCTAAGCAGGTTGTGGAGCGAACGATTGAATCGCTCACACTGCCCATTTCCCTGTGGGTGGTAGGGGCTCGTCCGGCTCTGACGAATACTGTACAACGAGCAGAGGTTCTTGATGATCTCCGCCTCGAAGCTCACGAGCAACCCCGGTGGACAGTGAGGCTCTCACCTCCTCCACCGTCTGAATCACCTCTAGGTCTTGTGGCTGCTCCCTGGCATGGGTGTATTGTCTGGACAGGCCGTCGGCATTGCCATTCTGCCGCCCAGGGCGGTACCGCAGCTCAAAATCAAACCTGGCCAGCTCCGAAACCCATCGCTGTTCAATCGCTCCCAGTTTGGCCGTCGCCAAGTGACTCAAAGGGTTGTTGTCCGTAAAGATGTCGAACTTGTGCCCGAGCAGGTATTCACGAAGCTTATCCGTAACGGCCCACTTCAGTGCCAACAGCTCCAACTTCATCGCACTGTAGTTCTGCATGTTCCGCTCGGAGGGGCGCAGACCTCGGCTCACGTATGCGATTGGCCGCCTCCCCTTTTCGCTGTCCTGGGACAACACCGCCCCCAGGCCCTGATGGCTAGCATCGACTTCCAGATAGAAGGGCTTTGAGAAGTCCGCATATGCTAGCACTGGGGCAGAAATGAGCAGTTCTTTTAAAGTTTCAAAAGCAGCCTCACACTCAGGGCCCCAGAGCTGCCCGAAAGGGGTCCCACCCGACTTTGACCTCCCCCTCCCAGTCCTAGTGGAAGTTAATGAGCGAAGGGCATGCAGAGGGGCTGCGATCCGTGAGAAATTCTTTACGAATCTCCTGTAGTAGCCCGCAAAGCCCATGAAGGACTCAAGCTCGGAAGAGTTCTCGGGACGCCGCCACTCTGCCACCGCACGCACTTTCTCTGGATCTGTAGCAACACCCTCAGATGAAATGACATGGCCCAAGTAAAAGACCTCCCGCTGAAAGAGTGCACATTTACTCCATTTCACCTTCAACCCACTCTCTCGAAAGCGAGCAAGCACCATCTGGAGGCGAAACAGATGCTGTTCAAAGGACGAGGAGAAAACCACCACATCGTCCAAATACAGCAGCAGAGACTGGAAATGTTCATCTCCCAGAATCCTCTCCATCAGACGCTGGAAAGTTCCTGGGGCATTGCATAGGCCAAATGGCATGCGATTAAATTCGTACAGGCCAAATGGAGTACAGAAAGCAGTCTTTTGTCGATCTTTCTCTGCCACAGAGACCTGGTTGTACCCGCTCGCCAAATCAAGAGTAGAAAACCACTGGGCCCCGCTTAAGACATCCAGGGACTCCTCGATCCTAGGTATTGGATAAGCATCCTTCCTCGTCTTCATGTTCAGCTGGCGATAGTCCACACAGAGTCTCAGCGTCCCATCCTTCTTCCTCACGATGACCACGGGTGAGGAATAGGGGCTGCAGCTCTCCTTGATGATACCCTGTTGTAAAAGCTGCCTAATATGGGCCTTTACCTCCTCATATTGACTAGGTGGCAGCCTACGATATCGCTGTTTTACCGGAATGTCATCAGATAACGGAATCTCATGCTCAATGATGTTAGTACAGCCTATTAAGTCGCCATCACTGAAAGAAAAAACATCTTGATTTTGACTTAAAATGTCCCTTACCTGGACTAACTGCTGCTCTGTCAAGTGGGGGCACTGGAGTTCAAAAGGAAATATGTTAGAATTTGAAAATGTGACGTCTACTGCCGCCTCATGTATATTGACGTCACCTCAACTTCCTGTGGCCCTACCTGCCGAAACTGGACTGACTCCCCACCCCCAGCCACTACCTCGGCCAGTGTTAACCGTGCAATGCGTGTGTGGGGGCTCAAACATGTGTCAATATTACCAACATTAACCACCGGGACCATTATCTGTCCGCCCTCCATCTTGACACATGCTGGAGCAACCCACAAACTACCTGGAAGCACCCCTTCGTCTATCTCCAGTGCCTCCACTAGCACTGACCGACAGGCAGGATTTTGATGCTGAAGCCCTGACACAGGAATAAAAGAAATGGACCCTGCAGGCACTACCACTGGAGCGGATGATAAAACTTTTGCAAAACCCTTAATGGGACCCGATTGAGGAGGTTCGCAAGGAAGACCAGGTGGGAAAGATGCATACAATTTACATTTCTTTATTATGTTCATGCCCACTATGCCCGGGACTTGTTGTCTTTTCATTTCAGTGACGGGATCCGAGGGGTCCTTTACAACCAAAATACCACATTGCGGGTGCACTGTTCCATTAATCTCAACATCCAGTCGTAAATAACCAACATAAGGCATGGGGACCCCGTTAGCCCCCTTTAGACTAAGCCACCCACAGGCTTGTAAAGCAGCTTGTCCCATGCCTTCAAGGTGTTGCTTAAAGAAACTCTCTGTAATTACAGAAACATTTGATCCAGTGTCCCACAAACAAAAAAGCTGGACCCCCCAATAACAGCCTTTATTACTGGTATGGGGCCCACTAAAGCTTCCACCACCTCATCCTGCCCTTTACTGTCCTCTGAGCCTAGCTGGCCCCCATCTGCAGTTTGGCTCCCTACTGTAGTGGGGAAAAGTTTCCCTGCTGTCCTCTGTTCAGCGTACCCTCTTCCCCCGACGGCCCTTGTGGTCTATTGCTAAAGTTAGCATTAGCATAGGACCCAGGTGCCCCTCTACAGGCCCTTGCTATATGGCCCACCCCCCGGCAGTTAAAACAAATGGGCCTGCCTGTAGAATCATACCTGGGTTGCTGACTGTTGCCCTGCTGGCGCCTTCCCACCTGCATCTGCAGCTGTGACAGCTCCTTAGCCATGGCCTCCATCTTGCCGTCCTGTCTCCTTATGGCATCCCTCAACTCTATCAATATGGGGTCAGGTTGGTTAGCGACATTGATTCCACCACATTCCGCAGCTGTCTCGCATGTATATGCAATTTTATTTCTGCCACCATCATCCTCACCGAGAAAAATGGCTTCCTGACAGAGGGTTGGTAAAGAAATGTTAGGTTCCTGTCTTAACAGCTTTTTTAGTTCCCTACGAAGTGGAGGGTCCCGAACGTTTTCTGCAAATTGATGTTTAACAGCCTCGTTGTTATACAACCCCTTTCCCCCCTCACAGCGGCTTACCCCCATAGCTAGTGACAGCAGCTCATGACAGTACTCCCTCAAACTCTCTCCCTCTTTCTGTTTCCTGTCAAAAAACAACTTTTGTGCTTTCGTCAATGATAAAGGGTGGCCATAGGTTTCCTTCAACACCTGTAACATTTCATCGGGGTCCTGTCTTATCTCCCTGGCAGAATGTTTTATTTCCTGCCGTGCTTCCCCCTCAAGATGGTCATAAATGTACGCAGCCTTCTCCCTCCCCTTGTATCGATTATAACTACCGGTAAGTGAATTCTCCAGCTCATCCAGCCAATCATAAAAGGATAGAGTTAAGTATCACTTTTACCAGAAAACATCAAACACTTCTTTTCTTTAGGTAAATACATAATGTTCAGAGAGGGCGGTGAAACAACTGTTTCATCGAGTGTGGGATTCTCTGTCGGCGCTGCCGCGCTCTGACCTGCCAACAACAGTTCGTTTTGGTTGATCAAAGTGTCTTTTTCAGCTTTTTCCTTCTGCAGCCTCTCCTCGAGGGCTTTAATCTGTTCCTCCATCTCCGTGACAGACATCTTGGGACAGTAGAAGACAGGTGGCCGCTCCCCGCCGCGTTGGTCTCAAAATGGCTGCCGTCTTCTTTCTATGTCACTGTTTTTCTAGTGTAGCTGACTTGCCAACTATACTGTTCTGTGACGCCAAAATGTAACACTGGTCAAAGCTGTTTCCCATAAAAGAAGACACAAGTAGTGGTTCTTTCACATCCACATCGAATTTATTTACTTTACAGGTTATTCTCAGTGAAGTTGGCAAATCAACAATAAAACACTAGTTTAATAATTGACAGTCCTCTAAAACAGTGACATAGCAGTCGTCCTGCACACACAAGAAAACACAAGAAAACAGACTCCATTAATATCACCATTGCATTCCCCTCACAGTATTTACAAATAATCCTACTGTGGCCAGAACGTACCAGGCATTGCCTCTCTGCAAATACTCGGGACGTCCACAGGATAAACCTTGTCACCTCAATGATCTGACAGTAGCCTAATACACAAACACAATAAAGATACATCAAACAATACTCCTGCATTGATGTGTGTGTGTGTGTGTGCGCGCGTGTGTTCGGGATGCCACACACACGTAGCTTCAAGGCACACAATATACAACCCAACATTACAGTGCACCCGCAACAAAATGAACAAAACAAACAAACCAAAGCTACTTACATCTCGAGGCACCCAGCCAACTATAACCCGACGCCGGTAGCTCGCCCCGCATCAAACAGACTTCCAGGCGTCCTCGGTGGCAGCAGTAAGTGCGCCCACTGTACACATTGAAAACACACATGAGTTGCACGAATTGCACGACTTAACATTGCATGTACAGCAACGATAACTACTCACGTCTTTGTTGTAAAGCACGGGCTCGCGCCACCGTTTGAGCTGAGACCCGGAGACCGCAGGCTACCGCTAACAGCCCAGGGGCTCTGTTATATGCACTTCCTGCCTGCGCAGCCTATACGTGCTGACGTAGCGCCGTCGAATGTGCTGCTGACGTTGTTCCAGTAAAACACGCCCTGCGGCGCCTTACAGTATGGTGTGAACATGCCGTAGGACTGTATCCTGAACGATCGCGTTAGCAAGGCACGCGCGCGGCTGGTGTGAATGGCCTTGCCTGTTAACAAGGACGCCGAAATGAAACTTGTGGGTTCAGCGTTGGTTGAGCGTTGCTTCAAGGTATGGTGTGAACGTGCCGTTACCCTGATATTTTACCCTAAACTTAACCAGTCATCACTCCTCATGCCTAAACCCCACCAATTTCTCCCCTGCCCAGTGTCAACTTCTGTTGTTGCTCACTTCCGTTGTGACATTTGCATTGGTGTTGTGACTTTTACATTGGTGTTGTGACTTTTGCAGTGTTGTGACTTTGCATTCGTATTGTTGTTTTTGAATGTGTTTTCCGTTAACAGGCATGTGTTTTTCGAATTTGCAAAGCATTTAGGATATATGCAGTTCGTTTGAGCCGTCTGGGCCACCTTACACAAACTAGGGCAGATTACTGAATGAATAAAAACAAAAATACAGTTTATGCAGACTTTCTGTTTGTACTGTGGCCTATAGCTGATGCTGCACTTTACTCATGTATGTCTTCTACCCCTTTCTCCTTTCTCCAGTATGGTGGATGAATATTCTCCTCACAGAAAGGTAAGAGAGATGGGGGCTGTGTGTGTTCTCTTTACTGCACTAAGACAGATGGAATGTTATTGAATGGACCCGACTGGGTACTTCGGCACCCTACTGTCGTTTGGGTGTTACAGCTATTGTCCTCACATATCCTGCTCAAGACATTGTTCTGTACTTTGACATTCATGCACAGTGTTCTCAAACAATATGAATGTGTGAAGAATTTGATGCATTTCCCTTCTTTTAGAGCAAAGCACTTTTCCACCAATTGAGTGTGAAAGAGAGCGGGCTCCAGACAAGAGGCACACAGAGGGACACCAAGGAAGGTGAGCCGTAAAATAATGGCTTTCCTCACATTCCTCCCATCATACGTTGTTTCCAAAGTTGACATTGTGTGGAACATTTAGGACAATAGGAATCCTTCAGAGGAACACAAATGCCTCAACTCCCTGCAGGGCCGTATGTAGGGTTTTCTAAATACGGAGGTCATGACCTCGGTGTTCTCAATGGTAGATACGGCCATGGCTCCATGTAGAGGTCTTCACGGGTCCAGAATGACGGACCCGGACCCTAATGGACCCGGGATATTTGTGCCCAGACCCGGACCAGACCCGTCTATTATTAGAAAGCTGAGACCGGGCCCCTCAGAACCATCAAATGTCGGACCCGGACCCGTATAGAAACGAGCATACCGGACCCGTACAGAACCGAGCCAATTTTCACCGAGATGTCCATGTTTACGTTAGCTCACAATGCTAATCTTGAGCTAGCTTGTCACGGTACTTTGCCTGGAGCACCTGGCATGCATAAGTTTTTGGTTTGGTTTTGCACTCTGCTAGTAAATATGACTCCGAGTGCGCATGGTCACTTAACTCTAAACAATATAATAATTGTCACAGAGGCAAGGCTAGACTATCATTTATGTCTATGGGCTAGACGCAACTTTGGCTTTACTGAGGCAGGCATGAGTAATCGAAACCAGAGCATTACTCCAACAGGCCAACATAACAGAGCAGCGAGTGCTCGATCAAATCCACCGCAGTTCTTGCTACTTGCAGTTTGTGACAACAAGCCTCACGTGCGCGCTATGTTTTCATGTGTTTCTGTATCACAGGTCTTCTCGGATCCACTCGGGTAACCGTATTACACATAATGAAACAGACCCGGGACCCGTGGTGATAGAATAGGAGCCGACCATCCCGACCCAGACACACGTGACCATAATAAAATGTGGACCCGGTCCAGTACGGGTCTCAGGTCACGTCCCGGGTCCTCAGAGTCGAGTAGACCTGTGAAGACCTCTAACTCCATGTGCCTTTCTTTGCCACAAAGCATTCCCTTCCATTTGCCTTATTGATACATGGGAGGGGCTACTTAACTGCCTGTATTTCTTTTGAAACGTTCTCCAGGGAAAGTCAGCTGATCGCTCTAGCTCTTTTACAACGACGTCCTGCTCCACGTTCACACAGTTCCACACATTCCCAGCGAGGAGTTGCGCACTACAAATGTTTGACATTGCAGCGCTACACTTAGAGAGCCAGATGCAGTGTGTTCTACTGTATATGATGCCATGCTGAAGTTGTATTTTCTCTTGGTCCCAGTGCTCTGTCATGTGTACATGACCATGGACTCTTACCTGAGTGTGAGGGCCCAGGCTGGGGTGGTGGCCCAGGAGCTGCTGCAGGCAGTGGCAGAAAGGATGGATGTTCCCCAGGAGGAGCTGGTACTAGTGGCCATCACTTACCCTGGAGGTAAACATCATCTTAACCAACCAACCACATTCCAACCATCACTCAATTCCCACAATGTCTCATACTTGCCACATTCCATTTGCACTGGGAACTAGGAATATCCCAGTTGAGTGACGTCACACCCAAGGTTAGCTCTAGCCAGGCTAGCCATTGTTGGCAATAACAGTTGATAATGCATTACGCAGTATTTTGTGCATATAAACACCATAGCAACATTTCCACAGATAGAAGTTAGACAGTACAGTCTGAGACACAAATAAGACAGAAGTGCTAATAAAGTAGTATTTACTACAACTTTCACTACTGTTGAAGCACTGACCTGCCATCTTGGATTTTGAGGTTGCGGCTGGTGAGGCTCCCCCGAGATCAGGGTAGGAAATCTGAGGTCAGGTCCCACAAGGGGCGTTCCCGACCTTTGACCTGGAAAATTCCTACTTCCCAATACAAATGGAATGCACAATTACATTTGAGCACATTTTGGATTGTAGAATATGCTGAGACATGAATGCCTGAATGTAATCTTATGAGATTTGACCTAACCCTGACCCCAACATTTCTGCTACATGAAGACAAGCCAGTCTGCAGACATGGAGAACTGAGCAATCATTTGCGGCTGGTCTGGCAATGGAAAGTGATTGGCTGTTATCAGTGAGTGAAGTGACTGGCTGCCTCACGACTCACGAGTGTAGCAGCATGGCACCAGGAGTCTTATCTCTCTAAGCGATAGCTTGTGACACACTGGCAGACAGATTCTTTAAATGGCATTGCACTGTTTGTGATATTTCCCTTTCTCCTCTGCAGGTAGGCTCCTCCTCCAGCCGCAGGACAGAGTGTACTCTGAGTCTTTAAGGGCGGTGGGGAGGCTGCACGTGTGCAGGAAGGACCTGGGTGACGTGCTGGTAGGAATACTAATGTGTCCCTTCATGGAGTGTCCATAGTGTGAAACGACACAATTTCTTCTGTCAGGCTTTTTGGTTCATTTTTGTTCGTCATCTTCAATGCAAAATGTTTATCTTCTCAAATTGGTTCACATGAAATAACTTCTATTCTGTAATAGGCATCACTGATCTTGTCATGGACTACTTTTAATGCTCTTTAATTCCCTCTGTTCAGAACCCATTCACAGACAACTCAGAGCTGCAGCAGAGGGGAGCTCGCATACTCAGCATGAACACATGGGATGTGGCTGTTGCCCTCACCAACTTTGACTGGACCATCTTTGACTCGATACACGAGGTCCGTCCCACAGCTGTATGAATATGGCTTAGGCAGACGTTATTGCCTCTAAAATGCCTCATTTGTCATGGCTCGTTCATGAAGTGTCTAACCCATATATTAGACATGATGTGCTATGTGCTGTCCTCGACTTAGAGTATGAACATCATGTTTTGTTCTTTTACAGCAAGAGCTTGTGTATTTCACCTTCGGCCGTCATGCTAGCAGCAGCCACACTGTCGCGCTGGAGCTGCTGCTGCAGCGCTGCGATGAAGTGCAGCTGTGGGTGATGACTGAGGTGCTGCTGTGCCCGATGCTCTGCAACAGGGTCCAACTCATCAAGAAGTTCATCAAGATCGCTGCCCAGTGAGTAGCCTACCTGAACGCACCTCCTGCTGAAAGTGATTCTCCGCCCTATAAAAGTCTTTTTCACACTATTCTATACATTGCTGGCCAACCCTGCAGAGATACAGGCCCATTGTTTTCTTAGTGAGATGCTAGCTGAGTTTTAGAAGATGGAGATGCTGCCCCCTCTAGTGGCAGATTGATAAATTGCATATATTGCTGTGCTGCTATATACTGTACTGAATCATGTCCTCTTCTGCTCCGTGATAGCTGTAAAGCACAGAGGAACCTCAACTGTTTCTTTGCCATTATAATGGGCCTGACCACTGCAGCTGTGAGCCGCCTCAATCAGACATGGGAGGTGAGGACCCCCCCCCCCCTTTTTTTAAACAAAAGCATTTATTTTTCTTGTTTGTGTTGTTTATGTTTATGTTTGTTTGTGTCATCTATCAGTATTAGTGCACAGATGCAACCTGTTGTTGTTTTTTTGTCCCTGCAGAAAATTCCCGGGAAATTCAAAAGGCTGTTTTCAGAACTGGAGACAATGACAGTAAGTTTAATTTCTCATGTCCACTGTAGGACATCACATAACTCCAATAGATCTGTTTTATAAAAAAACAAACAAACAAAAACCATGAAAAGCATTACTGCACACACTGTAATAGTCTCTAGCACAGGGCTATTCAAATGGCGGTCCGCGGGCCAAATCCGGCCCGCCAATCAAGTCAGACCGGCCTGCGGATGAGTTCTAAAAACAAAAACAAAAAAACAATTAAACTGAATTTACTTATTACACCCAAATGGTTGTTTTTCTGATGTGTAGCTAAAGTGAGCTAAACAAGTCAGATGCACTATACATGTTTTTCAGGAGATGCTGTGATGTAGCCACAAGAAAGGTGCAATATTAATGTTTTTTTCAGGAGATGTCGCTGTGATGTAACTAATCAAGAAAGATGCATTATAAATGGCTTTTCAGGAGAAGTGTGATGTCGCTAGCTAGGTTCTAAACAAGAAATATGGTTAAAATGTTTACAGTAATTGTCCTTTCTTCCTGCACTACAATGTTACAATGCTGTGACGTATAGTAGCTAAACACAAAATATGCAATATTAATAGTTTTTCATGAGATACTCAGTAGTTAATACTGTGCTAGGTTCTAAACAATAAATAATGTTTACAGTTGTTTTCCTTTCCTGATGCACTATAAATGTTTACAATGCTGTGGTGTAGCTAGGTAAGAGATGTCAGAATTGACCAAATTATGGCTGACATGTGTTGTAGAATACTTACATTTGTTTGAAATATGTGTTTACTTTTGGGGCTTTAACACAGCTTTTGTTGCACAGAAATTAAGCTCTTTTAAACGAAAATTAAGCTACTTTTGCAATGTAGTGAAATAAAAGTTTTGAAAATGTGGTGGCACATTGTGTCAAGTGTACATACAGTAATGGGATTATGGGATTTATAGCTCGGGGAACGGTCCGGCCCCCGGCCCCGTAGTTTTCTGACAATGTGGCCCCCTGAACAATTTAGTTGAATAGCCCTGCTAGGGTTTATAATAATCTTCCACATCTACTCTCTGGGTATATACAAAACATATGGGGGAAATAAATTGATCTATGTAATTCCCCAAAAATCAGGTGCTGGAGTTGTAATAAATAAATAAAATGCTCTGCATTGCCTCTAGTGGGTCCCTTATTTATTTCTAATTTACACTACACATGCAAACAGCAAAGCATGTGTGCACTCGCCCACACATTCACCTCCAGAGGATAAGGCTCGTTTTTTTTGTTTTTTTTGTCTTCACAGGATCCCTCTCTCAACCACAAGGCCTACAGGGACTCCTTCAAGAAGATGAAGGCGCCAAAGATCCCCTTTCTTCCTCTGCTGCTTAAAGGTGTGCGCAGCATTCTGTCACTTCACTGTAGTCTAGCTAAAGGTAGAGAGAGAGAGCGTGCTGTGAAATATTTATTCCATGACGCAGATTTGACATTCCTTCAACAGGCACACTGTTTACCACAAATTATTGCGAGTGAATACTGATCAGATGTTTCTCTCTTTTAGATATCACATTCATTCATGAAGGCAACAAAACGTTTCATGATAACCTGGTTAATTTTGAAAAGCTGGTAAGTTAATGAAGCTTATTAGCACAGGATTGTGCACATACTGTAGAGAGAAGTGCTGAGCTGTAAATGTCACTGTTTCATTGCGCTTGTGTCCATCTTGTCTCCCAGCACATGATAGCAGACACGGTGCGGCTCATCCGGCAGTGTCAGAAAGATCACCTGGGTTCGTATTTAGGTCTTTCATTATTACTCTGTTACATTACGAGATAACAGCTCCATTCAACTTTTGTTGCCTGTTGTTAACATGTCATCAGTGTTGGCCCAAGTTGTTAACATGTAATCAGTGTTGGCCCATGTTGTTAACATGTAATCAGTGTTGGCCCATGTTGTTAACATGTCATCAGTGTTGGCCCATGTTGTTAACATGTAATCAGTGTTGACCCATGTTGTTAACATGTAATCAGTGTTGGCCCATGTTGTTAACATGTAATCAGTGTTGGCCCATGTTGTTAACATGTCATCAGTGTTGGCCCATGTTGTTAACATGTAATCAGTGTTGACCCATGTTGTTAAGATGTAATCAGTGTTGACCCATGTTGTTAACATGTCATCAGTGTTGGCCCATGTTGTTAACATGTAATCAGTGTTGGCCCATGTTGTTAACATGTAATCAGTGTTGACCCATGTTGTTAACATGTAATCAGTGTTGGCCCATGTTGTTAACATGTAATCAGTGTTGGCCAATGTTGTTAACATGTAATCAGTGTTGGCACATGTTGGTAACATGTAATCAGTGTTGGCCCATGTTGGTAACATGTAATCAGTGTTGGCCCATGTTGTTAACATGTAATCAGTGTTGGCCCATGTTGTTAACATGTAATCACTGTTGGCCCATGTTGTTAACATGTAATCAGTGTTGGCCCATGTTGTTAACATGTAATCAGTGTTGGCCCATGTTGTTAACATGTAATCAGTGTTGGCACATGTTGGTAACATGTAATCAGTGTTGGCCCATGTTGGTAACATGTAATCAGTGTTGGCCCATGTTGGTAACATGTAATCAGTGTTGGCCCATGTTGTTAACATGTAATCAGTGTTGGCCCATGTTGTTAACATGTAATCAGTGTTGGCCCATGTTGTTAACATGTAATCAGTGTTGGCCCATGTTGTTAACATGTAATCAGTGTTGGCACATGTTGGTAACATGTAATCAGTGTTGGCCCATGTTGGTAACATGTAATCAGTGTTGGCCCATGTTGTTAACATGTAATCAGTGTTGGCCCATGTTGTTAACATGTAATCACTGTTGGCCCATGTTGGTAACATGTAATCAGTGTTGGCCCATGTTGGTAACATGTAATCACTGTTGACCCATGTTGGTAACATGTAATCAGTGTTGGCCCATGTTGGTAACATGTAATCAGTGTTGGCCCATGTTGTTAAAATGTAATCAGTGTTGGCCCATGTTGGTAACATGTAATCAGTGTTGGCCCATGTTGGTAACATGTAATCAGTGTTGGCCTATGTTGTTAAAATGTAATCAGTGTTGGCCCATGCTAAATCATAAAGTGGGTCAACTACCAGTCAAAAGTTTGGACATCTGATTGAATATATTATGTTTTTCATTCTCTTAAAACCATTTTGATCTAACGGCTTGTTCTTAATTGCTTGAAATGTGTTTCTTAGACACATTTCATCTAAATATAAATAGTGCAGTTGATGCCTACTGTATCTATTAATTTATTTCCATCAAGGCAGAGGCTACTTTAAATCATAAAGATTTTAGATTAGAAACTATTACAGTGATCAAAAAGTGTAAAGCAAATTAAAACGATCTTATATTTTAGAATCTAAAATATAAAAATGTTAATTTGCTTTACACTTTTTGATCACTGCAATAATTTTGAGCTCTTTGCTATTATTCTGAAATGTGACAAATCATAATACTACTTGAATAATGTAGTGTGTCCAAACATTTGATTGCTAGTGTTACAGGCTATGACGTCCAGTTTGTGTTCATCATAAGGCAAATAGCCACTGATATGGACAAAATCAATTAGGCTTTGTTTTCTCAAAGTATCGTATCCTCATGTAACTTAAACCAGGTTCATACTACCTGCTATCATGTATACAGTGAATTTACTTCAGATAAATAGTAACAGGGAAGTGGACGTAGGAAATGCTTACAGTGCACATTCATAGATAAGAGGACAGAGCATTAACGTTAATGACCTGTCCTGCTAGCTCAGCGTCTGAAGTAACGGAAAAGAGCGTGAGTAACGGTTAATGACCTGTCCTGCGGGCTCAGCGTCTGAAGTAACGGCAAAGAGCGTAACAGTTAATGATCTGTCCTGCGGGCTCAGCGTCTGAAGTAACGGCAAAGAGCGTAACAGTTAATGATCTGTCCTGCTGGCTCAGCTTCTGAAGTAACAGCAAAGAGCGTAACAGTTAATGATCTGTCCTGCTGGCTCAGCTTCTGAAGTAACGGCAAAGAGCGTAACAGTTAATGATCTGTCCTGCTGGCTCAGCTTCTGAAGTAACGGCAAAGAGCGTAACAGTTAATGATCTGTCCTGCTGGCTCAGCTTCTGAAGTAACGGCAAAGAGCGTAACAGTTAATGATCTGTCCTGCTGGCTCAGCGTCTGAAGTAACGGCAAAGAGCGTAACAGTTAATGATCTGTCCTGCTGGCTCAGCGTCTGAAGTAACGGCAAAGAGCGTGAGTAACGGTTAATGACCTGTCCTGCTGGCTCAGCTTCTGAAGTAACTGCAAAGAGCAGTTAATGATCTGTCCTGCTGGCTCAGTGTCTGAAGTAACAGCAAAGAGCGTAACAGTTAATGATCTGTCCTGCTGGCTCAGCTTCTGAAGTAACGGCAAAGAGCGTAACAGTTAATGATCTGTCCTGCTGGCTCAGCTTCTGAAGTAACGGCAAAGAGCATAACAGTTAATGATCTGTCCTGCTGGCTCAGCGTCTGAAGTAACGGCAAAGAGCGTAACAGTTAATGATCTGTCCTGCTGGCTCAGCTTCTGAAGTAACGGCAAAGAGCATAACAGTTAATGATCTGTCCTGCTAGCTCAGCTTTTGAAGTAACGGCAAAGAGCATAACAGTTAATGATCTGTCCTGCTGGCTCAGCTTCTGAAGTAACGCAGTAACGTTAATGACTGTTTTTACAGGAAATGGCATTACCCAAAAGAGCAGCTCAGAAGTGCGAGCCTACATTGATTACCTTCATATCATCGACAATCAGCAGACTCTGTTTGAACTGTCACACAGGCTGGAGCCTCGGGCATAGACAAAAAGCATTTACACTACTTCCCACTCTGTCAGGCCGGATTGCCCAAGGGAACATTCTACCAGTGTCCCATACATCTCTCAGGACTCAAGTCAGCATTCAAAGGACGCTGCACAATCCAGTCCAACCACAGGAGGGAGCCAGTCAATCAGGAAAACACTGGCCATAGACAAGAGGCAGCAGAAAATAGATCCTGGTTTAGATGTATACGGTAAATCCCTGCATAGATTCACTAGTAAAAAGCTGCATACAAACATTTAGTTATCCATCTATCAATTTATCTATAGAAAGATCATTCTATACAAATGATAAATTAAGCCCATAGGAGGTGAACAATCAGAATCAGAATAACTTTATTGTGTGTTGTATAGTCTAAATAATTCCCATCAGTTTATTTTTTAGGCCCGTCTCACCAATCCCTTATAAAACGTGTGTAAGCATGGTGCATAGTCACATTCAACTTCATGTCAGGTTAGAGTTGTATGTACCTTTTTGTGTGTATGCAGCATTTATACATCTGGCGTTTGGCAGGAGGATATCCCATCATAAATAACCAAAGAGTATTTCAGCTAAATGGTCCTTTACAGAAATTTTTCATTGCTCTGTGGTAAACATTCACTAGCGCAGAATCCACTTTGCAGGACTGAGGACATTCAGTAGCTACTGAACCAGTACAGTGTGTACTGTATATATGTTTTGCTAAACTGAAGACTCTAAAAAAAAAATAGCGAAAGGTGATTCCTAAATCTACAGTTATATAGATAATTTTCATATATTGTTTTCACTATGTATTTTTACATTTCAGAATGCTTAAACCATATTTCCATTGTTGATCCATAAAGAGCAGCGTAGTAGATAAGGCTTTACCATGCTGAATGCTTTGGTGTACCAGGAGTCAGGAGATATGAGCTGGATGTATAATGCATTTCTTTGGCTGTGTGTAAACTGATTATAGTCGTTCCATCCTTGTCAGTTGGGAGCAAGTGAGTGAAAGTTGCGGCGAGTGTATCCAAGTGTGTGAATGAGCTATAATCTCACATGTTGGTGCCAAATACCATAAAAAATGCCATTCAAATGAAAGCTAATTGCTCATTGCTAAAAAGCATAGGCGAGATGATCTCTATCTGGTTCATAGGCGAGATTATCTCTATCTGGTTTGAGCTCTGGACAATCAGTTAGTTGAAGCAGTAGACCCATTACACATCTCTGTATTTGGCATTAAATGAACAGCAATAGCAGAACCAAGTACACAGCACCTTCTGGCTACAAATGTGTAGAAAAATAGGAAAAGATATAGAAGCCATTTGCTTATTTTATATTGTAGTTAGAGAAAACTATTGATTCTCTACTTTGGTCATCTGAAAATATTCATTTCTGCCCTCAGGTTAGGTCATTTTAAACAGGCCTTGCAGTATTGTAGATTAAATGTTAAGTTATTTGTACACGTTGGAATTTAAATACCATTACTGTATGAACTTGATGAGATCATGCTTTAGAAATAGGTTTTGTCTTATTTTGAATATATTTGATCTCTAACAATGTACAATTGATTCAATTTATATATGTTGATGGACTGAATAGGGATACTTATTTATTTCAGAATTATGTTATTTGTTCTACACTACAGCTTAATAACTCAGTCTGTTTTATGTATGTGCCATGTTGAGATTTTGGCTGGTCTGCATGACATGGCAACCTGTGGATTGACCACCAATGTCGACTGTGCATGTAATAAAATATTCTTCATAAACAATTATTCTGCATGCTGTTCATATTATGCTGTCCATGACATTGTTTGACAGGCATCCAGGCAATATGATATCATAAGTTACTGTTTTATCACTAAATTCTCATGTGCAATAGTTTTTTTTTTAATGATTACAATGACTATTATTAAGATCATGATGAATGCCAGTCTTTAGACTGACATTTATCTGACTTTTACTCAAGTAAAAGTGAAAAAGTACAGGCTCTGAAATGTAATAAAGTATAAAAGTAAAGTCTTTCTACCGGCTGTTTCTGTGCAAAACTGAACCCCACATCATATTAATATAATTTGAAGACTATTGAAGTAAAAACAAAAGATCCCCTCCAAACATATTTTAAGATGTATAAAGACTAGACTTTGACTAATAATTTGTGTGATATGGTTTTTCCACAAAGGTGCAGTGGTGCACATAAAGCTGGGAGAGTGCAAGACGAGAGAAACCAACGACGTTACATCGTTTTTGTCTGTCCTGCATTAAAACTTAAAAACTACCCTCTTTTGATAAAGAAAGTATAGATATTTGTGCTAAAATGTAGAGTAAAAGTAAAAAGTTGTAAAAATACTTTAAGTAAAGTACAAATACCTGAAAATCCTACTTAAGTAGGCTACAGTAACAAAGTATTTGTACTTAGTTACTCGCCACCTCTGAATATCAGACCTTTCCAGTCACTGGTGAGGCTTCACTGCCTCTCTGTGGCTACAGAAGGGAACTGTTACTAAAAAACTGTGTGGAAAGGAGATTAGAGGCAGCAGAGATTGTATTCCGTAAATAATAATAAAAAAGAAAGTCTAAATAGAACAATCTAACATGAATGATGAATATACAATTCTAAGTTTGACACCAATAATCCCACTATCAACTTTTATTAGCATTTGTTATAATAGGCTATTACAGGGAACTAGAAGAGATCTTACACTTGACTATTCTTCTAATTGACCTGCTATAAATAATAGTCTCACAGATTGGGGTCTGTGTTTTCAATGCGTCACCTGACGAGAGCCCATGCTTCTTCTTCACAAACTCGGTGATTAGCAAAACGCTGCCAAAAGATTCCTCATTAAATTCACAGAATAACAAAACCATTAGTAAACAGTCTTTTCTTTGCTTCTCTGAGGCAGAGGTGTGACCCAGATGCCCTGGCTGACTTTAACCAGGTGTCCCGGTTGGCCTTCAACATGACTATCTGTGGCATGACCCCTGCTGTGCTGGTCCTGTACCCTGCCATTTCCTCCCCAACACTCCGAGCACTGTATCATTTCCCTGTCACCAAATGACTGGCTAGCTGCTGTGCTGTGCTAATGAGAGGAAGAGATATCTACAGGAAGGCACAGAATCAATCCTGCATCTGCCTGGTCCCTCACAATGCACTCACCACTTTGCTACAGGAAGAAATTACCAACAACACAACAGCTAATGGCGGTAGAGAAAATCTCATTTCAAATGAAAAGACAAGAGTGGTGATTTGCATGAAAAAACAAGAGAGTCTAATAATGGCATGTTTCTCTAATGTTTAGCTATGGATATAGCAAGTGAAGAGGTGTGCAGGTTGCGAAACAAAGCGTTAGCGTCACACGTGGTGGGCACACTGTGAAATGTGTGTTGGACTTTTATTGCGGTCACTAATATAGTAGTGACCTGGCCACCACGTCGAGCAGTATGACATTGGTGATTTATGGCCTCATCACTGTGTGACATCATCAGTGATTTATGACATCTGTGATATATGACATCACCATAGTAGTGACCTGGCCGAGCCATCTAACAGTATGACATCAGTGATTTATGACCTCATCACTGTCTGTGACATCATCAGTGAATAATGACATCATCGTTGAAATATGACATCACTCTAGTAGTGACCTGACCATCAGTGAGCTGGTCACTTTCCTTCTTTCATGGGGACAGACAGACGGACAGACCCTTCTAGACGCCTTGGCCCCTAGTGGCCACGCCATCAAAAACGAAACACACACGTCAAAATGTACATCACTTCTTCAGCTTAGCAGATAATATTGCACCTTATTTTTTACTTTGATAACAGATGGTGTCAAGGTTACAGATCTGGAGATGGAGATAACTCATTGTGTTTGGATTTGCCTCTGCTAATCTATCTTAGTAGGCAGTAACGCGCTCGATTCCTATAGGCTTGCTTGCTGCACGGGCTCGCTATCGTCTGCCCTGCAGCTCGCTGAGCTGGCCCTGCAGCTCAGCTGCTGCGAGGCCTCCCGTGCTCTATTGGCATGCACAGCTCAACTTCACATCACTGATGATGTCATAGACATATCAGTGCCTGACATCACAGTGCCTATGACAGCATCAGTGATGTCATAAGATGATTTTGCTCTTATGACATCACTATGACATCATCAGTGGGACAAAAATTTAAACAGAGAACACACAGAACAGATTGCCCACTTGCCTCTTCAAAAAACACAATATCAGTGCCTATGACATCACAGTGCCTACGACATCAGACGGCTTTCACGGAATGGTCAGTCCTGCACTTGAATGTTTTTTTTTTCTTTTATGTCCATTGTTGTCAATTTAAAACGGTCTATAGTAGATAGATAAAATTGCCTAGGTAGACGGGCGGGCGGTGTCTGTCACGAAAGTGACACAAAACGTGACATCTGCATCAGTGATGTCATAGACATGACATCATCAGTGATGTCATAAATCGTAGAACATGCGCCCATGGCGCATCGTCTCCAGTCTCCACCCTAGAAATTAAGCGCACGTAGTGCACGAGATTGCATAGTTTCCTACTGTAACTGAAGAAGATAGCCTATTTAGAAGTGTTAAAAATAGTCAATGTTCAAAGGCTGCTAGCCATAAAGTTTGAACAGTTTATAACAAAATAAATGTATGTAGCCTAGTACTCTTTATTTATTGGTAGATATGGCTAATTTTCATGATTGCATAAAATTTTAACCTTGGTACAGTAAGCTTAGTTTCTCTGTGTAGATTAAAAATAAATTATTCTCAATATAGTAGGCTACTGTATGATCTTAACCTTGACTCTGGAGCACCTGCAATATTTTACTGTAGCTTTGACATACAGAAGACCTCAAAGGGTATGAATCATGCTTTGCACTGCACCTTGGGAATATTATCATAGTCAAACTTTAGCATGACTTCATCTGATTATCTACTGTGTGGAGAATGAACCTGAATGAAGTCAATTGAACAATTTTAGATAAGATGACTATGTTACCTAAGACTCGTTAAATGTATGGTTTTATTTGGTCAATAATAAGTTAATCAGATCCAAACACAGAGTGCAGACAAATAAAGGATGGGTAATCTAATGTGTTGCTTTCTCATAGAAAGCTATCAGTAGGACTCCTGAATAGGTTTCTCCAGCAGGCCAGGCCGAATGAATTACACTAGTCTGTTAGTATTCTGCCTCCGCCGTACAAAAGGTCAATGTCAAATGCACCTCATTTAAAAGTCAATAGCGACCATGCACATCATCTCCTGGGAATTGTGTCCCGGACCCCTCCAGACGGCATTGTGTATCATTCAGTTAGCAGAGGGCAGCCAGAGAGCTTTTTTAATCTTGACCTTCCAATAAAATATGCTCCCTATCCAGAATTACATGGTCTAAAATGGAGACATAAGCTCCCAACAAATCATGACCAGACTAACCCATCTCAAGGGAGAGGTTCAACACTGTTGGACACAGACACAACAGGTTCACCAGCAGCTAAAGGTCCTCCACATCTCCACTTCTATAGTATCTCTACATTTAAACACACACACATGATCATAGTATATTGTCCAGTATTAACTCGATGTGATACAATAAAAGTAATGGGGTGGATTAAAAAAATATTCACTGTAAAATTATTTCTGTCTTACTGAGCACATAAAAGATTTAGTATGAAATATAGAAATGAACATTATATTGATTTAACTATTAGCAATAATCACAAAATATGACTACAAGCTAAATTAATTGATTTAACTTGGCATATGCACTCGCCATGCATATTTAAATACTGTCTCAATGAGGGAATGCCACGCCACCTCAACACCTTTAGAAGAAAAGGTATATAGATGTTTCAAAACAAGCAGTCCCATATTGTCTCATGCAGACAGCAGCAAGGCCACTCCAGCTAGAATCCACTTGGCAGGAGGCTGCTTGGTTCTGAGGTGGAGGCTCCAGACGTAGGTGGGGCCCCGCAGCTTGGTGCGGTACACTGGGCACTTGTAGGTGTTGTTGAGCTCCAGCTGCTCGGTGGGTGCAGCTCTGACATACAGCACTGGCATGGCAGGGGTCAGCTCCCTCAAAACAGCCTCGGAAATGACTCCGCACTGGGTGTCCCAGCATGCTCCTAGGAGGATACAGGACATGCTCTACTGTGAGCTTTGATTGGCAAAGCTAACAGACGTTTCAAATCTCTTGCACGAACGCATGTGTATTTTAACTCTATAGATACACAAGGCTGTTGCAAACACTTTAAAGTCCAACAACACTCTTCATGTAGGGACGTAGATTCCAGGAATATACCAATTCACCCCGCATGGGTTGTTTGAACAGAGCCTATAGAAGTGGTGGGTAGATCTTCCTTATTTGTGTCACAGAGGAAAATGTGATTGAATCGTTTGACACGGCTTCGTACAACATTCGGGCACTTCCAGTGTAACCGAATTCACTAGGATTTACTGTATCCCTGGATTAGATTTTCGTTGTTTGAAAATAATAAACTCAAAATATCCTACCAAAAAGTTATATGCCAGCACAATAAACAATGTCAAGTGTATGTTCAAATGTGTGTGTGAAAGAGAGAAAATAGATAATAGATGTATGAGATGATACTATGGTGAGATGGTTAAAAAACTGTTTGCTCTCAACTAAAGCCAGGACTGCATTGTCCCCCAAAATACCACTTCCCTTTGTTAGCTGGCACCACACATCAATCAACTAAATGTAGAACTAGAACAGAAAATATGGGAAATGTTGAAATTATAATTAGTATTCTTAAAACCCCCAGAAAAAAACAACATAAATGCTGTTTTGGCTCCTACAGGTTTATTAAGGGATAGTTACTTCTTACCTTCCATGAAGAGTCCATGGATGTAGGTGCCCTCACGAGGTGGATGGCCAAAGTCCTCTTTCGTTTTCTTGGTTACATCCACAGTCAGGGTCATCTTGTCCAATGGCCACTCATTCTTGCGAGCGATGCTCTGCAGCACGGCTGAAAAATCTGCATGTCAATATTTCTGGTGCTAAAACATCTAAATGGTCTGGTTCATTGATTCTGTGAAGGACATGTGTCAGTAGGAACTCACCAGTGAGGAAGGACTGGGGGTTGAAGAGTCCTGATAGCCAGACAACTGCTGGAAGTACAAGGTCCTGAGTCCAGCTGTCCAGCTCACGACAGCTACACATCAGATCACTAAACCTGCAAAATAAGTAATCTTCAATTAACTGTCATCATCATTGCTTGAAAGATCAATTGGTAGAATCTGGGTGCCCCACCTGTAGTGCCAGGATCACCCTATATCAGATCATCCTTTATGTTTGAAGACATTATTTTCAAATTTAAACACCCGAACATTTCATACAAGGACCAAAGCAGAATGTGATAGAGAAACGGTTTTCAATGTTCTTTTGGAACTGGGAAACATTTGGTTAAATTTTTAATGTTAACAAAATCGGCCTGTAGTTAAGAGACCTTTAATATTAGAGACACCCCACTCCAGGCTCCACCAATTGTAAGAAATGGAACTCTTCCGGTCTCCTAAATGGGGGTGGTTCTCGGCTTGTGATTGGCTGTCTGTCAATGGTATGAAACTTCATTGGCTGACCAGTCTATTAAGGGGCCGTGGCAGTGGCAAAACCTTGTGGCAGAGATACAGGAAGTGACTGCAAGTTGCGGTGTCTCTATATTAAAGGTCTCTGGTTTGAGTCAAGTTGCCAAGATGATTTTCAATTAACACTGCCAAGATTATTTTCAATCAACATGTATTCAATATTATTCTATATCCAGAACTGATATAAAATTGTAGATTAGACCACTAAAGTTCTTAATTTCAGTTCTTTGAAAACAAAAAAAGTTCATCATAGGGCATCGTAGAGCCTGTTTTGCATGAGAATGACTGTTAGTAACCTGTATGCAGTTACCATTGTGCGAGTGTTTTATTGGAGGGATAAGCCAGTCTGGCCCAGGAGTCTGGAACAGAATCGTTGAACAGAGCTGACTGCAGAGTCTCCATGTTGGAAGAGATGGTGAGCTCTCCCTACAAACAGACAGTTGTCATCAAAGTTACAGGACAGTTTTCATTTGTGTTAATAGTTCATGTCACAATAGACTTCTGTACAGTACCTTCAGGCCAAGCTCGAGCTCTTCTAGGGACTTTCTTATTTCTGCTAGCAGAACATTCATGCGCTCGCACTCCTGGAAGCAGACTAAGATGTAGGGGCTGCGCTCTGTCGACTTTGACATTATATCTGCCATGTCATACTCCTCAGGAAGCTTCTCCAAGATATCATCAAGGACAGACTTCACCTGGCAGACACAGGAAACACAATAGGTTGACTTTGAAGTATTTGGTTCAATGTATTCCCACCTGTTGGGAGTGGTCAATGCATTTTTGAGAATAGTATTCAGTCCCTCTTGCTATCACTCCATACC
>NC_139623.1:8174241-8226741 GCF_964638095.1 Poromitra crassiceps
CAGTAAAACGCCACTGAACGACCAAATTGATTTAACTTTTAACCATTTCGAGTAACACTGTTTCCATACGGACCCGCAGCGTTGGTTAGTTGTTTATAACGTGACTATATTTATAACTTTTATAACTGACTCCAACTTCCGGTTTATAATTCGGGTCTGCAGCCGAGTATAACAAAGGAAATGGCAAGCTGCAACAATGAGTCACGTTAAACCGGACCTTGTTCCCACAATTATTTTTTACAGTGGGGCATTCAAAAATAAGGTGGATAAATGGGAGCTGGGGCTCTGTCTGTGTCTGTCTCACTGATGACATCATCAGTGATGTCTTAAATCCCACTGATGACATCATCAGTGAAGTCATAAATCCCACTGATGACATCATCAGTGATGTCATAAATTCACTCAAACACACACACAGTCACGATAGGGAGAGAGGGGGAGAGAGACTGAGGGAGAGAGACTGATGGAGAGGGAGATGAGGTGAGGGAGGGAGAGAGAGGGGGGAGAGACTGAGTGAGAGAGAGGGAGAGAGAGAGGGAGACATTGTGCGCACGTCAATAGGGCAGGCAAGGCCACACAGCAGCCGAGCTGCGGGCAAGGCCGTGCAGCGGCTGAGCTGCGAATGTGAGCTGCAGGACAGGCGAACCCACGCAGCGGGTGAGCCTAGGAATCGGGAGCTAGGGCTCTGTCTGTTTCTCTGTCTGTCCCACTGCGATGTCATAAATCCCACTGTGACATCATCAGTGACATTATCAGTGATGTCATGAATCCCACTGTGACATCAGTGATGTCATAAATCCCACTGTGACATCATCAGTGATGTCATAAATCCCACTGATGAAATCCCACTGACATCATCAGTGATGTCATAAATCCCACTGACATCATCAGTGATGTCATAAATCTGACATCATCAGTGAGGCTGGTCTCATTGGCCACACAGCAGCTGAGCTGCTGGCAAGGCCGCGCAGTGGCCGAGCTGTGAATGCGAGATGTCTATTTCAGTTGTATTAGAACTTTAGACGTACCTGTCTGCTGAAGATATAAAATGTTATATAAATGCGTTATATATATTTTAAGCCTGTCCTATATTATAAAAAGGAGAAGTGTGGACTGTTGACTGGTGAGGGATAAAATCGAGAGGGGGATGGGGTAGAGAAGGCGAGTATAGCAGTTTTACCTGAAGCTGTGAAATATTGATAACATTATGATGAAGTGACAGTGTGTGACTGTATGACTCAGAGATAGAGAGGGGGAGGGAGTGAGTGTGTGTGTTTGCAAATAATGTGGATGAATTTATGAATTTTTACATTTTTCTTTGAAAATCATTCCTAGCAGCCAGAGGCCACGAGACTAGAGAGAACCAACCATGCGAGCCAAACTCTGAACCACTAAAAGATTCCGCAAACTCTGCACACCAGAAGTGAAGCCGCAGATTTTAAATGTTTAACGGTTTGGAAGTAGACACAACCAATAATTTAATACTCTAAGTAGGAATTGGATCATTAAAATATGTATGAGATTTTTTTTTTAAACGTTAATCCCTGAATGGGCTCCAGCGATAATAACGCATGAATAATGATATATGGAAATGCCCTTTCATTGACAGTGCTGGCTTTGACAGAGTATTATGATGGAAATCAGTGGTGATGTGTGTGTGAAGGGAATCTCCTTGGTGATAACACCTCCCTCCCCCCCCCCCCCTCTCTCTCTCTCTCTCTCCAGCCCCACAGTGACGAGGCAGTCCGTGTGTGTGTGAGGGAGAGGGGCCACAATGTGCTCATTCTCCAGAGAGTGTCGTCACAGCAGCCAGCCCCCTCTGCCTCAGCAAGGGGAGGAGGGAGCATGGAGGAGAGGCACAGGAGGTAAGCCTCTCTCCATCTCTCTCTCTCTAGCTCTGTATAACTCTCTCTCTCTCTCTCTCTCTCTCTCTCTCTCTCTCTCTCTCTCTCTCTAGCTCTGTATCTCTCTCTCAGCACTCTCCCCTCTCATCATTCTCCTGCTCTGCCTCTCTGGATCACACTCTCTCAGTCGTGCATGCTTACATCACAGCTCCCTAGACATAAACGACCAGATTGAATAGATATAAGTAAGGCGCTTGGGACCGCGAGCTTCCTATGCAGCTCACTCAGGGGGTGTGGAGAGCTTTTTCACTGGGAAAAAGCATTCCCGGGATACCGCGGTGCGGCTTGAGGGATTGACAGCAGTGGACTCCGGGGCTGTATAGCGGGCTGCAAGGTTGGATGGATGGCTGGGTAAAGGTGGCATGCAGCAGTAACCACCAGGCGAGGGCACGCAGACTCTGTGAGGATGGGCTCTCGGCCCCGACCCCCGGAGCCGCGAGGACGAGAGGAGGGCAGGCTGCTGCTGCACGCCGCCTTGGTGGAGCAAGAGGAGGACGAAGAGGACGAGGAGGGCTCCGAGGAGAGCAGCAGCAGCAGCGACGGCACCAGCCGGGCAGAGGAGGCGCTGCTGCTGACCATGCCCACCTTCGACGTCCCCTACTTCCGCTACATCGATGAGGAGGGCGAGGAGGAGTGGAGCAGCAGCCGCTCCCTGTCCTCCATCGAGGACGACTCGTCGTCTGACTCTGCTGTGTCCCACAGGTACACCGTGGTGTCTGACTGCTGTGTCCCACAGGTACACCGTGGTGTGACTGCTGTGTCCCACAGGTACACGGTGGTGTCTGACTCTGCTGTGTCCCACAGGTACACCGTGGTGTCTGACTCTGCTGTGTCCCACAGGTACACGGTGGTGTCTGACTCTGCTGTGTCCCACAGGTACACCGTGGTGTGACTGCTGTGTCCCACAGCAGGTACACCGTGGTGTCTGACTGCTGTGTCCCACAGGTACACCGTGGTGTCTGACTCTGCTGTGTCCCACAGGTACACCGTGGTGTCTGACTCTGCTGTGTCCCACAGGTACACCGTGGTGTCTGACTCTGCTGTGTCCCACAGGTACACGGTGGTGTCTGACTGCTATGTCCCACAGGTACACGGTGGTGTGACTCTGCTGTGTCCCACAGGTACACCGTGGTGTCTGACTGCTGTGTCCCACAGGTACACCGTGGTGTCTGACTCTGCTGTGTCCCACAGGTACACCGTCGTGTCGGGGACACCCGAGAAGATCCTGGAGCACCTGCTGAACGAGCTGACACTGGACCACGACCAGGGGACGCCGCCAGGCAAGGAGCCAGGTCAGCACACGCTCCGTTCTGACCGTGTCTTGTCATCATGTCAGTATTGTATGGAGCAAAAATTTCACTGAATTATGTGCAGAATATTTATCTGGTGGGCGAAGGGGCAACTTTATGTCTACAGCATTAGTTAGTGGCTTGCTTGTGACTTTCCATTGGTGTGTGTGTGTGTGTGTGTGTGTGTGTGTGTGTGTGTGTGTGTGTGTGTGTGTGTGTGTGTGTGTGTGTGTGTGTTAGAGAGAGACACAGATCCTTTTAGATCCTCAGTGCCATGGCAAATCAACACATTTCCACTAATCCCAGCAGGTAGATGAAAATGCCGTGCTGTTGGCAAGGCAGAAGAGACTCTCCATTGCCGAAGCCGCGTAGATGAGTAGATATGAGAGAGAGAGAGAGAGAGAGAGAGACTTCAGAGAGTGTTGTAGATATGAGAGAGAGACACTTCAGATGAGTAGATATTAGAGAGAGAGAGAGAGACTTCAGAGAGTGTTGTAGATATGAGAGAGAGAGAGAGAGAGAGAGAGAGAGAGAGAGGGAGGGAGAGAGAGACACTTCAGATGAGTAGATATGAGAGAGAGAGAGAGAGAGAGAGAGACTTCAGAGAGTGTTGTAGATATGAGAGAGAGAGAGAGAGAGAGAGAGAGAGAGAGAGACTTCAGATGAGTAGATATGAGAGAGAGAGAGAGAGAGAGAGAGAGAGAGAGAGAGAGAGAGAGAGAGAGAGAGACACTTCAGATGAGTAGATATGAGAAAGAGAGAGAGACACTTCAGAGAGTGTTCCTGGGAGATGGACGCGGTCACAAATGATCTGCCATCACGATGTATGCAGGCTCCCCCCATAGCAGAGATCATTGCTCATTCTGATGAGGAAGTGAGTGGAATTGATCTTAATGTCCTCTCAGGAGACCTGTCTGCAATTCCAGCTGGTGCACTGCACATGTGCCAGACTCGTTACGTCTCAGGTTAAATCACAATATTTCATGACTCGAGTTTAAAGCATGTAATATTGATGCAATGTTGAAACATAAGGTTGAATAATTTAGATCTCTGTGAGACGTGGCTACGAGACGATCCCTTGTGTCTAATTCCCTCGGGTTAGTGTATTGGCGCTCTCAACACATCCACACAGTACATCTAACCTAATTACCTGTGGGGTCGGTAGGCAGTCCACACAGTACATCTAACCTAATAGGCAGTGGGGTTGTTGACAGATCATTCAGGATGACCTCACGTTTGCAGTGCGTGTGTCCCGAAGTCGAGCCTCCGTGGGGAGCTGGGGGCCAGAGCGAGATGCTGAGTGAAGTGAAGTCCCAGGGTCAGTGTAGCAGCCAGAGACCCGCCGGAGACGAGGAGGAAGGAGCCCAGTCCTGAAGAGCAATTGCTCTGCGCTCAATGATGCTTAATACTCTGACTCCATTTGGCCTTGGTTCACTCTATTTCAATTGGGAAGCTCTGAATGCGACTGCTGCTGCTGCTGACGATGCACTGAGAGGGTCACCACAGTGTGAGAGTAGTGACTTCATCTTAATTCAACATCCACCAAGCTCACCTCATTGTCGTGTCTCTCAAAGAAACTCGCTGATTGTAGAAAATGAATGAATGTGTCGACCTGACCGATGAACGTAGACAAACGTTGATGTGTTAACAACTATGAGTAGCGTCATACTCATTACAAATGCAATTTTATACTAGGGGTGTCAAAATTAATCGTATAATCGATGCATCGCGATGCGGACGTGTGAATCGAATCGAATCGTTGACAGATGAATCGTTGAATCATTTATGTTTACATTTCTGTTGACATTCAGATTTTAAAGCACTTTAAAGTTAAAAAAAAAAAAGGGACTTGATATGTATCTGACTGCTTGATGAAAAAGTAGCCATGTGCAGTAATAGTACAGAAAATTGAGGATTTGATACTTGGAGCTGCAATACTGTTGGAGCTGTATCAAGATGCATCGTGCTGCATCGTGGAATCGAATCGAATCGTTGACAGATGAATCGTAATCGAATCGTGAGGCCAGTGAAGATTCACAGACCTATTTTATACTATGTTGCAGTGGCACTTGACCTCCCCTCCTCCCCATATCCAGCATACAGCATTAGGAATGCAGAAGAGATGGCATGTTTTAAGATCACCACAGGCATGTTGGGGAAAATGCAGACTTACTCTGGTGTACACACACTGTGTAGCTTTTTAGCACTCACAAGCAGTGTTGGGGGTAACTCATTACAAAAGTAATATATTACATGTAATATATTACTTTTAGCAGTAACTCAGTAATATTACTTGTTACTTATTACTTATAGGATTTCAGTAATATTATACCAGTTACTTTGTCAAGTAACTCAATTTACAAATTACATTTTATTAAATCAAAGCACATATTTAAAAAAGATACAATCATTTCCTAATCAAACTGTGTGTTTTTATGCAAATAACCACTATAGATGACAATCACAAAGGCAAAGAATAACATTTAGAATTTTGGATTGTTTACACTGACTTCAAGGCGGTTGAAATTATTTTTCGGGATGGTTCCGGGGCGGCGATGTCATTCTGCTGCTGCTGCTGCTGTTTTGGTGAAAGTAATGCAAAAGTAGTGTAATAAGTAACGAGTTACTCTACACAGACAGTAATATTGTAAAGTAACGTATTACTTTCAAATGAAAGTAACTAGTAATATGTAGTATATTACATTTTGAAAGTAACCTGCGCAACACTGCTCACAAGTGTTCAATCTTTGCCTTCTTCCCCTGGACCCTGTACACAACCTCTGACAGCTATTGGTTGCAGCTCTGCACAGATTCACACTGCACACTGCCGACTCTTAAACACCTCATGGAACAATTTGTGTGCTACATGAGAGGACGTTCCAGCTCTGTGTGATGCACCGTGGGGATGTGTTAATGCTCGTGTGTAATAGAAAACAGTCTCAGGGAGTAAGCGGATACAAGCATTTCATTGAATTACACAAATTGCTTGTAGGCTATCATGACAATTGTATGGGTTTTATACAAAGAAAAGCGTGGCTTGTGATGACGGCTGCAGCCCAAACATGACAAATGTTTTGTTATCTCAGAATCTGGATTGATTCATTTCAAGACTACCTATTAACATGCAAAAGGTCATGGATTTGATTGGAAAGTTGATTGATTGCACAGCAGTTTGAAAGACTAGATCAATTAGATCAATGACACCATTCTGAGATTCTTTATGGTAGGAGACTAAATTTGATTTGATGCGAGTATGTGATTATAGGATTCTCTGTCATAGGATACTAAAGATGAGTTTGAACACACCTTTTAAAATGCAGCTGTCTTAAGAGAAAGAGACACTAGACTGAAAGCATCAAAGGAACTCATCTCTACTAGTTTATAAATACAAAGATATGGGCCATGGCCTACATTCACTTCTCTGGCCAAGGCCAGCAAGTCTATTAATGATCCTGGAATGAAGTCAAATCGAATAAAGTGACAGTGACAGCTTTCACTGGACCTTAAGGTTAAGGAGAGGGGCAAGCAGCAATACAGGGAAGCTCGTGCTGTGTCAACATGGAGGATTTTCACTATCTCTCCTTGCCCATTTTCTCTGTCCCACAGTAAACCCCCGGAGAATATTCATGTATAGAGTCATTTGTTTCCATGTTGCCAAACACTATAATGACAGTTTGAGTCTCCCAGCGGCAAAACAAGCCGTTTTAGCGAACGTGGAATGACGGTGCGCAATTGCCCGACTGGGTTACATTGGTATAGTTGTTTGACGATATTGCTCGAGCTGTAAACAAGGCTATCTCGGTGAGTACTCAACCAATTTGAAAAAAGTATGTCACGATGAGAAATAGGGTCCAGGTTGAAAGAAAACACAAAATTATCCTTTAAAACCTCTTCTAAAGCCACCTATTTCTGAAGAAAATGGTGAAAACGACATACCCAAACTAAAATGCTTACTGTGGCTGAACCGCTAGGGTTACAGACAACTGCCTGACCTTTTCTGAAAGGTAAGACTTTGAAGTTTCTGTTCCAAGTGTCAGAATGACTCTATGTCTTACTGACCCTGAGTAACACCAGCTCAAACACAGTGGTTGATTCTCGCCTAGAATAAAAAACACTTTTAGAGTGTAAACAGTTACCTGTGGTTGTTGTATTTATGGCTATAAACCCAATGGAGACATAGCCACAGGCCTTACCACATCCCAACTCAAAGAAGATGAAAAAATACCAAAACATGAGTATTTGGCAGTGGTTTTTGTAGGGCGATACCTAGGCGGATTTCCAAAAAGCTATTATAAAAAGCCATTTGAAAAAGCCAAATAATCTGAAATGTTGTCTTTGTCTTTGTACAAAGACAGCTATAACTTCTGCTGTGTTGATCTGATCTGAAAAAGGAAGACATGGCTCGATGTGCAAGATTCAGCCGGTTAATTTGGTATGTAGCATGAACAGCATTGTTCAGAATTAACTACCTAATTAATCACATAAATGACAGATGAACAGCAAAAAATCAGAAACGTAACGCCGGGGTTACGGTGCCATGCAAGAGGAACTATAAATTAAATAGATATTTATAAAAACAAATACATTTATTACTATAAATTGTGTGGAAGGAGACTTTACTGGAGAGGCTTTTCCCTGCTATTTTGCTCTAGTGGGGGGAAACAAACTTTAGAATAAACCTATGGGTCTTCTTCCACACAACATAATAAAATATTCATTGAGTTTTCTGACTTCAATAGCATAACCTGCAGAGTGTACACTACAGCTTGGGGAGAAGTGTTATCTCTGCTGTTACTCTGGATAAACACCTTCAGTTAAGACTATCTGGAAAAAGGACCTAGGCCTACATGTGTGTGTGATACAGTATAGTGCATGGTGATGTGTGTGTGATACAGTATAGTGCATGGTGATGTGTGTGTGATACAGTATAGTGCATGGTGATGTGTGTGTGATACAGTATAGTGCATGGTGATGTGTGTGTGATACAGTATAGTGCATGGTGAAAATTGTGTGTGTGTGGGGGGGTGGAGGGGGGACTAGATACATATGTGAGTGGGTGACAGCAAGAAACACATGACATGTGCTGTGCGTTGTTGGCTTGCTTTGTTTTAAGGTGTGTTACTGTGTGTACTGATGTGTGAGCTGACTGTGTTGTTACTGTGTGTACTGTACTCTTGATGTGTGAGCTGACTGTTGTTACTGTGTGTACTTATGTGTGAGCTGACTGTTGTTACTGTGTGTACTGTAGGCTACTCTTGATGTGTGAGCTGACTGTGTTGTTACTGTGTGTACTGATGTGTGAGCTGACTGTTGTTACTGTGTGTACTGTAGGCTACTCTTGATGTGTGAGCTGACTGTGTTGTTACTGTGTGTAGCCTACTGATGTGTGAGCTGACTGTTGTTACTGTGTGTACTGTAGGCTACTCTTGATGTGTGAGCTGACTGTGTTGTTACTGTGTGTACTGATGTGTGAGCTGACTGTGTTGTTACTGTGTGTACTGATGTGTGAGCTGACTGTTGTTACTGTGTGTACTGAGCTGACTGTGTTGTTACTGTGTGTACTGATGTGTGAGCTGACTGTTGTTACTGTGTGTACTGAGCTGACTGTGTTGTTACTGTGTGTACTGATGTGTGAGCTGACTGTGTAAGAGTGTGTGAGTGATGTACTGTGTGGATGAACATCATGATGTCAGGGAGTTCTGTGGACCATGACACAAGCAAACAAAGGCCCTGGGAAGCAAGTGTGAAATTAAAGGGGTCCATTTACAATTGTGTGTGTGAGATGCACTCACAGAGAGGAGAGTAGGTTGGCCCTATTAGAGCTTTTCTTTGTGGTCAGGCATACGGTCATTTCAGAAGGCTCTTTCTCGCTTAGAACTGATCATATCAGCACATTTGTAGCACTTAATTATTTCCTAATATCCACGGAGTAGTTGTCTACCTTTTACGAGCAGATACTGTGGCACAGGGGCACTAACAAACCTTTTATGTGATTGATAATAATTGCTTGTATATACAGTAGGTCAGGCATTCTCTTTTTTTTATAATGGTAAAAATATTTTAAGTTTGAAAATATCTAAGTGGAATTGTCAGTCAGTTGTTCACTGACAACTTATCTAGTTGACCTATGTGTAACCTTGGCTGAGAATCATACAAGGACACAGGCGCTGAAAATGCTGCTTGCAAACACATTAAGGTCAATATGAGGAGATGGCCATTTTGTTTCGAAAGATAATTGGAATGAAAGGAGCCTCCACCGGTCCAGAGGCTAGAGAGACAGTCAACTGACACATTGACACTATTTGGCTTATCTTCAAGGATACAGGTTGCAGAAGAGATCTCATGAGATTGAAGATGAAGGTCTTAAAGGAATATATAAACTCAAGTGAGCACCGAGCAAATGACAAGTGAGGAATCGTCATTGGTTTCAGCACAAGTCATTATCTATAGACTGACCAAGGAGGGTGATGACTCAATATATAGGGTAAAGTGCAATTGAAAGGTTATTCACATTAAGCTTGCTGTGGAATGACTCTGCCTAGCACTTGCTGATGGACATTGCTCAGCAATGGAACATCTATCATTTTTTATCGTTATTATAATGGGATGGAACAACAGAAATCACGTCTCTAAATTGCCATCTCAATAAATTCCATAGTTACAACTAGCCTTAACAGCTTACAGTAGTCGAGGTCACAGCATATCAGCCTTCCAGTTATTGAAGAGTGTTTCAATCCATATGCATTTCTTTATTTTGAGGGGAGTTCTGTGTATGTTATATAGTTTTTGGTCTCATTTTAAGCTTAATAGTCTAATAATGTATTTTAAACTTATACTGCAAAAATATATAATTTTGTATTCTTTGTCAACAATGTGTGTCCCTTACAGATACACTTCTGGATGACTTTCTGCTGACCTACCCGGTGTTCATGTCAACTGGTGATTTATGTCAAGCTCTGCTGGGACAATATCCTTGAAAGCGGCGTTATTACATTATTATTATTATTATATTATTATTATTATTATTATTATTATTATTATTATTATTATTATTATTATTATTATTATTATTATTATTATTATTATTATTATATTACAGGAATTCAGCATCACAGTCTCTCACACAACCATCTTCAGAATATTACAGGTATAATAGATAGATGTACACATATGTATGACTCTGTTATGAACTCTGAGCTACTCCACTTCACTTAACTGTCTAAAACTGTTGCTCACCCAGCAGTCTCTCTTGCTACCCCATCCTCTTGCATCCGCCTCCCACCCACAGGCACCCTTCATGCTTCCCGTCTCAGCAGGATATTCTATATGGCACTTTATGTCCGCAAATTGAACTCCCTCCTTGTCCGTGTTGAAGCCTTAACTGACGCCCACCTATTGCGGCAAGCGATACAGAGGGAAGGAGGACAGGAAGGAGGCTCTAGAGAGGAAGCGAAAAGTCCTGCACCTGGTGCTGCAGTGGATCGCTCTCTGCAGGGACTTCCTGAGGGAAGATGAACATGTTCAATTGTTTCTGAAGGTAGGAAAGACGTGACGAGAGAGGGTGGAAGCCGGTGGGTGTGAGTGTGAGGGGAACTAAATGTACGTGCAACGGGAAATAAAAATGGACGTTTCCTTTCAGACCTTGTATCGTTATGTGTTGGACGACCTTTATGAGCACCCAACGCTGGAGAAGGATCTGAGGGAGCTACAGGAACTCCGACAACTGCATCGCAGGCAGTGAGTGACCATAATAACTTGCTATGTGTGTTATGATGAGGAATTAAGAGACAGAATAATTCAGTGAATACATACAGTTAGGGATGTCACAATATATCGTCCCACGATATATCGCGATATCAAACCGTGACAATATGTATCGTTGAGATGAAATCTCATATCGCGAGAAAAAGAAGCTGAACATGGTGGCACTGATCTGCATCTGATTGCATGCTCGCCCTCCTTTTCATTGCTTTGTCTGAACAGACGAGGGACGTTACAGACACGGAGGATGAAAGTGGTGAAATGACTCAAATTACCGTGGAGGATGCCCCCTCAACTTACAAATCGATCGCAAAAAAATATTGTTAAATATCGTATCGTGTCGTTATCGTGAACCCAATATCGTGCATCGTATCGTATGTGTGTCGTGACACCCCTACATACAATATATAAAATGGAAAAATGGATGCATTCATAAATATCAAGTCTGGGCGTATAGAGAAGCAGGAAATATGACTGTTGGAGTTCTGGAGAAAAAGAAGACTAGCTGGGTCTTGAGTCTCTTCTCTGTCTGTTGCCTTTATTTAGGATCTCAGTCCCGTCAATGCAGCCATTCATACATGAAGAGTAATTGCAGTGTTCTGGGGTGATGCATGGAAATCAAATAAAAATAGGAGATACTGCACAGGGATTTGAGAGAATGAATGTAATGACAGCTGTTTTATCACTAGCATCAAAAGGCATTCCTCAAAAGCCCAACTCAGAATTGAAAGTATGGCACCTCTACTGAGACACTGTTGCTGCTGCTGTCTTTAAGTGAATTGAATTGATTGAGGTGAAGTTATTCATCTCAAATTGTCTGGCTGAGCTTGTTATACAAGGCAGCTACTGTAAGTGCCAACCACAGGATACACCATTTTGAATTGTATATTAAATCTGCAAATGATTTCTTGTTCATTGTTATTTGGTATTGTTAACACTGACAGAACGGTCCTGCAGAGTTACTGTTCCTCAGCTACAGTTTCTGGCTGAATGTCTTGGCTTAATAAGGTAAAAGCACTAGTACCCAGCACTTATTACAGTGTAAACAACCCCCAGGCACCGGACACACTGCCACACACCCATGTCTCCCTTCCCCATCTTCACCCACAGCCTCCAATCAGAGCGACTCCCAGGGGAAAAACGCCAACCTGCCGCCCATTAGACCAATGCAGATCATTCCACCTGACAGTGCTGCCATTATCTGGCCCGCCTTCTTCCTGTTTCTATCCAGGGAGACAAATCCACAACAGCCACTCCGTCCGAGGGAGCCCTGGACTTTGTGTGGGGTGTCACTAACACACCCACTCCCTCCGAGCCCTGGACTTTGTGTGGGGTGTCACTAACACACCCACTCCCTCCGAGCCCTGGACTTTGTGTGGGGTGTCACTAACACACCCACGTCCCACTCCCTCTGAGCCCTGGACTTTGTGTGGGGTGTCACTAACACACCCACTCCCTCTGAGCCCTGGACTTTGTGTGGGGTGTCACTAACACACCCACTCCCTCTGAGCCCTGGACTTTGTGTGGGGTGTCACTAACACACCCACTCCCTCCGAGCCTTGGACTTTGTGTGGGGTGTCACTAACACACCCACTCCCTCCGAGCCTTGGACTTTGTGTGGGGTGTCACTAACACACCCACTCCCTCCGAGCCCTGGACTTTGTGTGGGGTGTCACTAACACACCCACTCCCTCAGAGCCCTGGACTTTGTGTGGGGTGTCACTAACACACCCACTCCCTCCGAGCCCTGGACTTTGTGTGGGGTGTCACTAACACACCCACTCCCTCCGAGCCCTGGACTTTGTGTGGGGTGTCACTAACACACCCACTCCCTCCGAGCCCTGGACTTTGTGTGGGGTGTCACTAACAGCACCCACTCCCTCCGAGCCCTGGACTTTGTGTGGGGTGTCACTAACAGCACCCACTCCCTCAGAGCCCTGGACTTTGTGTGGGGTGTCACTAACACACCCACTCCCTCAGAGCCCTGGACTTTGTGTGGGGTGTCACTAACACACCCACTCCCTCCGAGCCCTGGACTTTGTGTGGGGTGTCACTAACACACCCACTCCCTCCGAGCCCTGGACTTTGTGTGGGGTGTCACTAACACACCCACTCCCTCCGAGCCCTGGACTTTGTGTGGGGTGTCACTAACAGCACCCACTCCCTCCGAGCCCTGGACTTTGTGTGGGGTGTCACTAACAGCACCCACTCCCTCAGAGCCCTGGACTTTGTGTGGGGTGTCACTAACACACCCACTCCCTCAGAGCCCTGGACTTTGTGTGGGGTGTCACTAACACACCCACTCCCTCCGAGCCCTGGACTTTGTGTGGGGTGTCACTAACACACCCACTCCCTCAGAGCCCTGGACTTTGTGTGGGGTGTCACTAACAGCACCCACTCCCTCAGAGCCCTGGACTTTGTGTGGGGTGTCACTAACAGGCACGCTCTACTATTTATGAGCTCTTCTCACTCAGGGTCACCCTGGGGGAGGACAGGGTTGACTGCTTTGTGGCAATCTGCTGCTAAAAGGAGTATTTTTTATATATAGGAAAAGAAGACTCAGCAGCTATTAACCTGTCTTCTTAGCCGTTGCTCCCATCAACCTCTATCAGGCCTCAATGGAAAAAAGAAAGCTTAGTAGGTATGGCATGTACACCTACAGGATGGTCAAATGTTCGAAATGAAACATGTCCCGTTCTCTTGCACTCTTTCCTCAAATGGCATTATGGTTCATAGACATTCATGGTGACTCCATATTTGGAGGAGCAAGAGAGTGAATGAGATCATCAGCTGTGTTTTTTGAGATGACAGTGGGAATCACGTTTTTCATTAGTGTGCTCTAGTCGGCGGCGGCGGCGGGGGGGGGGGGGCGGGGGGGGGGGGGGGTGGTGGGATCCCCCAGGACAGGCTTTGTGCCAACATGCCTATTGTGACGCAGAGCCCAGTAGAGGCTGGGGGATGATAATGGACTTGGGGGCTATCCATCACATGAGCTCTAGGCCTAGCTGATGAGAATAGGGTGATTCAATGAAGGGATCAGATTGGAAGGTCTAATGTCTACACAGCACTCACATCCAGCCTTGACACTGAGCTTTAATAATGGACTGGATGTAGCAGAGGAGTTTATGCATTCACTTTACCTTGATTATAGACTGTGCGTCTGGTAAAGTAATTTTTTACTATATTCTGATTAGTTTACATACTGTATATGGGAGCCTGAAGGAAAACTATGGTGGACGAGACGACGTGAACAAACTGGATATCCAAATACTTTGCAAATTCGAAAAACAAACACATTAATCAACACAAAAGCCACAACACACGAATGCAAAAACGACAACACAAATGCAAAAATGTCAACACAGATGCAAAAACGACAACATAAATGCAAAAGGAACTGCCCGTTTAATTGTCAACGGCCGTACATTTTTCGAAAAGCCAGATGACAACCCCCCAACACACACACAAACACAATACACACACACTAAATATGTACAGTATATATATATACATATTTACAGAAGGCGTTCGATCAGGTTGAGTGGCCTTATATGTTTGAGTCACTGCCGTCTGCAAATTTAAGTTTTCTTACGAAAAATTCTGTTATAATTCTAACTCAAGTTGAGTGTTTTAAATCTACCAGTTTCTGTCCATACACCGATTTGCTTCAATCACTCTTTTTTGGCTCCATGGGCAGACAAAAATTACCATGCATGGAGTGAGAAGGGGCTGGTTTCCATCAGAGACCTATACATAGACGGTCATTTTGCATCTTTTGATCAACTGAAGAGGAAGTTTGAGTTACCTGGCACAAAACTGGTTCAGATACTTGCAAACCAGAAATTATGTTAGATCTAAGATTCATACCTTTGAAGCGCTCCCAAATGAGCATGCTTTTTTATGTATTACTGAGCCCTCCTCACTCCAGGCATCTTATCTCTAGATTTGTATGTCTGCTTGACAACCGCAATACAGCCACTACTGAGAGGATTAGAGAAGCATGGCAGGGGGAACTTGGTATTGATTTATCCGACATTATATGGGAAAGGAGTCTGTCTGTGGTAACTCTGCTCAGTTAATAGTAGACACCAGCTGATCCAATTTAAAGTTGCTCACCGTCTTCACTACTCCAAGCATACATTACATAAGATCTTCCCTTCTGTCTCACCGCTGTGTCTCAGGTGTCAGAGGGCATGCTATCTCATGCCTTCTGGTTTTGCCCTTCATTAACGAGTTTCTGGGCCAAAATATTTGACTAATACTCTAAGGCCTACAAAATAACCCTGCAGCCACAGGCAGAACTCGCCATCTTCGGCTGCTCGGAGTCCTCTCTGAATTTCCCTACAGCTGTGCAGCAATCTCTGACACTGGGGACAACTGTCGCCAAAATACTTATTTTGAAGGAATGGAAGTCCTCCTCTTCACCTTCTTTCCACATGTCACTAATGGACATGGTCTCTGTTATACAGATGGAAAGACTCCGGTTCCTGAGAACCAACTCATTTGGAAAGTTCTCAACTATCTGGGACCCGTTTTTAACCTACCTTGACGAGGTTAAGAATGACTAGGGACTGAGGTTAGGAGTGATTGATGGCAATTGCCCAACTGATTTCCCACAGACCCCTTGTATAAGATCCCATATGCAATATCTCTTACAAGCACATAAGCACCTTATGCGGCTGGTAGCTCCACAATTAGTTACAATTACAGTTACAATGTTAAATGTCAAAGATGTATGTACAGTATATACTGTATACATGTATATATTTTTGTATTATTAATATTTTATTTTTTTACTTTTTATTATTATTACTTATTTTCCTGTGTCTGAGCCTGTTTGTCGTGTATGTTTATCGTTCTATAAAAGATTGAAAATAAAATAAAATAAAAAAATAAAATAAACCTGCAGCACCAAGCGACCAGCAGGCGACAGCAGGTGTCTACACGCGAAAAACGTTGCTGTAGTCTGCATGGGCCGTTAGCCTTTGTTCACACCAGGTGCTTAACATAAGCAGAACTGAAGCTTGATTCACGCTGAATGTGAGCTCACGCCTAACCGGTCACACCAGACACACTCCTGCCTGACAGCTTCACGCTTCACGCGTCACGCTTGGAAAATAGGACGGAATCCTGAACGATAATTTGAGCGCGGCATGAGCGTGCCTTGAGCAAGGCACTCGCTCGGCTGGTGTGAACGGCTTTGCCTGTTAACAAGGATGCCGAAATGAAACTTGTGGGTTCAGCGTAGGTTGAGCTTAGGTTGAGTGTTGCTTTGGCGTATGGTGTGAACATGCCGTAGGACTGTATCCTGAACGATCGCGTTAGCAAGGCACGCACGCGGCTGGTGTGAACGGCTTTGCCTGTTAACAAGGACGCCGAAATGAAACTTGTGGGTTCAGCGTTGGTTGAGCGTTGTTTCAAGGTATGGTGTGAACGTGCCGTTACCCTGATATTTTACCCTAAACTTAACCAGTCATCACTCCTCATGCCTAAACCCCACCAATTTCTCCCCCTGCCCAGTGTCAACTTCTGTTGTTGCTCACTTCCGTTGTGACATTTGCATTGGTGTTGTGACTTTTGCAGTGTTGTGACTTTTGCAGTGTTGTGACTTTGCATTCGTATTGTTGTTTTTGAATGTGTTTTCCGTTAACAGGCATGTGTTTTTCGAATTTGCAAAGCATTTAGGATATATGCAGTTCGTTTGAGCCGTCTGGGCCACCTTACACAAACTAGTGCAGATTACTGAATGAATAAAAACAAAAATACAGTTTATGCAGACTTTCTGTTTGTACTGTAGCCTATAGCTGATGCTGCACTTTACTCATGTATGTCTTCTACCCCTTTCTCCTTTCTCCAGTATGGTGGATGAATATTCTCCTCACAGAAAGGTAAGAGAGATGGGGGCTGTGTGTGTTCTCTTTGCTGCACTAAGACAGATGGAATGTTATTGAATGGGACCCGACTGGGTACTTCGGCACCCTACTGTCGTTTGGGTGTTACAGCTATTGTCCTCACATATCCTGCTCAAGACATTGTTCTGTACGTTGACATTCATGCACAGTGTTCTCAAACAATATGAATGTGTGAAGAATTTGACGCATTTCCCTTCTTTTAGAGCAAAGCACTTTTCCACCAATTGAGCGTGAAAGAGAGCGGGCTCCAGTCCAGAGGCACACAGAGGGACACCAAGGAAGGTGAGCCGTAAAATAATGGCTTTCCTCACATTCCTCCCATCATACGTTGTTTCCAAAGTTGACATTGTGTGGAACATTTAGGACAATAGGAATCCTTCAGAGGAACACAAATGCCTCAACTCCCTGCAGGGCCGTATGCAGGGTTTTCTAAATACGGAGGTCATGACCTCGGTGTTCTCAATGGTAGATACGGCCATGGCTCCATGTAGAGGTCTTCACGGGTCCAAAATGACGGACCCGGACCCTAATGGACCCGGGGTATTTGTGCCCAGACCCGGACCAGACCCGTCTATTATTAGAAAGCTGAGACCGGGGCCCGTCAGAACCATCAAATGTCGGACCCGGACCCGTATAGAAACGAGCATACCGGACCCGTACAGAACCGAGCCAATTTTCACCGAGATGTCCATGTTTACGTTAGCTCACAATGCTAATCTTGAGCTAGCTTGTCACGGTACTTTGCCTGGAGCACCTGGCATGCATAAGTTTTTGGTTTGGTTTTGCACTCTTCTAGTAAATATGACTCCGAGTGCGCATGGTCACTTAACTCTAAACAATATAATAATTGTCACAGAGGCAAGGCTAGACTATTATTTATGTCTATGGGCTAGACGCAACTTTGGCTTTACTGAGGCAGGCATGAGTAATCGAAACCAGAGCATTACTCCAACAGGCCAACATAACAGAGCAGCGAGTGCTCGATCAAATCCACCGCAGTTCTTGCTACTTGCAGTTTGTGACAACAAGCCTCACGTGCGCGCTATGTTTTCATGTGTTTCTGTATCACGGGTCTTCTCGGATCCACTCGGGTAACCCTATTACACATAATGAAACAGACCCGGGACCCGTGGTGATAGAATAGGAGCCGACCATCCCGACCCAGACACACGTGACCATAATAAAATGTGGACCCGGTCCTGTACGGGTCTCAGGTCACGTCCCGGGTCCTCAGAGCCGAGCAGACCCGTGAAGACCTCTAACTCCATGTGCCTTTCTTTGCCACAAAGCATTCCCTTCCATTTGCCTTATTGATACATGGGAGGGGCTATACTGCCTGTATTTCTTTTGAAACGTTCTCCAGGGAAAGTCAGCTGATCGCTCTAGCTCTTTTACAACGACGTCCTGCTCCACGTTCACACAGTTCCACACATTCCCAGCGAGGAGTTGCGCACTACAAATGTTTGACGTTGCAGCGCTACACTTAGAGAGCCAGATGCAGTGTGTTCTATATGATGCCATGCTGAAGTTGTATTTTCTCTTGGTCCCAGTGCTCTGTCATGTGTACATGACCATGGACTCTTACCTGAGTGTGAGGGCCCAGGCTGGGGTGGTGGCCCAGGAGCTGCTGCAGGCAGTGGCAGAAAGGATGGATGTTCCCCAGGAGGAGCTGGTACTAGTGGCCATCACTTACCCTGGAGGTAAACATCATCTTAACCAACCAACCACATTCCAACCATCACTCAATTCCCACAATGTCTCATACTTGCCACATTCCATTTGCACTGCAGGAACTAGGAATATCCCAGTTGAGTGACGTCACACCCAAGGTTAGCTCTAGCCAGGCTAGCCATTGTTGGCAATAACAGTTGATAATGCATTACGCAGTATTTTGTGCATATAAACACCATAGCAACATTTCCACAGATAGAAGTTAGACAGTACAGTCTGAGACACAAATAAGACAGAAGTGCTAATAAAGTAGTATTTACTACAACTTTCACTACTGTTGAAGCACTGACCTGCCATCTTGGATTTTGAGGTTGCGGCTGGTGAGGCTCCCCCGAGATCAGGGTAGGAAATCTGAGGGCAGGTCACACAAGGGGCGTTCCCGACCTTTGACCTGGAAAATTCCTACTTCCCAATACAAATGGAATGCACAATTACATTTGAGCACATTTTGGATTGTAGAATATGCTGAGACATGAATGCCTGAATGTAATCTTATGAGATTTGACCTAACCCTGACCCCAACATTTCTGCTACATGAAGACAAGCCAGTCTGCAGACATGGAGAACTGAGCAATCATTTGCGGCTGGTCTGGCAATGGAAAGTGATTGGCTGTTATCAGTGAGTGAAGTGACTGGCTGCCTCACGACTCACGAGTGTAGCAGCATGGCACCAGGAGTCTTATCTCTCTAAGCGATATAGCTTGTGACACACTGGCAGACAGATTCTTTAAATGGCATTGCACTGTTTGTGATATTTCCCTTTCTCCTCTGCAGGTAGGCTCCTCCTCCAGCCGCAGGACAGAGTGTACTCTGAGTCTTTAAGGGCGGTGGGGAGGCTGCACGTGTGCAGGAAGGACCTGGGTGACGTGCTGGTAGGAATACTAATGTGTCCCTTCATGGAGTGTCCATAGTGTGAAACGACACAATTTCTTCTGTCAGGCTTTTTGGTTCATTTTTGTTCGTCATCTTCAATGCAAAATGTTTATCTTCTCAAATTGGTTCACATGAAATAACTTCTATTCTGTAATAGGCAACACTGATCTTGTCATGGACTACTTTTAATGCTCTTTAATTCCCTCTGTTCAGAACCCATTCACAGACAACTCAGAGCTGCAGCAGAGGGGAGCTCGCATACTCGGCATGAACACATGGGATGTGGCTGTTGCCCTCACCAACTTTGACTGGACCATCTTTGACTCGATACACGAGGTCCGTCCCACAGCTGTATGAATATGGCTTAGGCAGACGTTATTGCCTCTAAAATGCCTCATTTGTCATGGCTCGTTCATGAAGTGTCTAACCCATATATTAGACATGATGTGCTATGTGCTGTCCTCGACTTAGAGTATGAACATCATGTTTTGTTCGTTTACAGCAAGAGCTTGTGTATTTCACCTTCGGCCGTCATGCTAGCAGCAGCCACACTGTGGCGCTGGAGCTGCTGCTGCAGCGCTGCGATGAAGTGCAGCTGTGGGTGATGACTGAGGTGCTGCTGTGCCCGATGCTCTGCAACAGGGTCCAACTCATCAAGAAGTTCATCAAGATCGCTGCCCAGTGAGTAGCCTACCTGAACGCACCTCCTGCTGAAAGTGATTCTCCGCCCTATAAAAGTCTTTTTCACACTATTCTATACATTGCTGGCCAACACTGCAGAGATACAGGCCCATTGTTTTCTTAGTGAGATGCTAGCTGAGTTTTAGAAGATGGAGATGCTGCCCCCTCTAGTGGCAGATTGATAAATTGCATATATTGCTGTGCTGCTATATACTGTACTGAATCATGTCCTCTTCTGCTCCGTGATAGCTGTAAAGCACAGAGGAACCTCAACTGTTTCTTTGCCATTATAATGGGCCTGACCACTGCAGCTGTGAGACGCCTCAATCAGACATGGTAGGTGAGGACCCCCCCCCCTTTTTTAAACAAAAGCATTTATTTTTCTTGTTTGTGTTGTTTATGTTTATGTTTGTTTGTGTCATCTATCAGTATTAGTGCACAGATGCAACCTGTTGTTGTTTTTTTGTCCCTGCAGAAAATTCCCGGGAAATTCAAAAGGCTGTTTTCAGAACTGGAGACAATGACAGTAAGTTTAATTTCTCATGTCCACTGTAGGGCATCACATAACTCCAATAGATCTGTTTTATAAAAAAAAAAAAAAAAAAAACCCATGAAAAGCATTACTGCACACACTGTAATAGTCTCTAGGGCAGGGCTATTCAAATGGCGGTCCGCGGGCCAAATCCGGCCCGCCAATCAAGTCAGACCGGCCTGCGGATGAGTTCTAAAAACAAAAACAAAAAAACAATTAAACTGAATCTACTTATTACACCCAAATGGTTGTTTTTCTGATGTGATGTAGCTAAAGTGAGCTAAACAAGTCAGATGCACTATACATGTTTTTCAGGAGATGCTGTGATGTAGCCACAAGGTGCAATATTAATGTTTTTTTCAGGAGATGTCGCTGTGATGTAACTAATCAAGAAAGATGCATTATAAATGGCTTTTCAGGAGAAGTGTGATGTCGCTAGCTAGGTTCTAAACAAGAAATATGGTTAAAATGTTTACAGTAATTGTACTTTCTTCCTGCACTACAATGTTACAATGCTGTGACGTATAGTAGCTAAACACAAAATATGCAATATTAATAGTTTTTCATGAGATACTCAGTAGTTAATACTGTGCTAGGTTCTAAACAATAAATAATGTTTACAGTTGTTTTCCTTTCCTGATGCACTATAAATGTTTACAATGCTGTGGTGTAGCTAGGTAAGAGATGTCAGAATTGACCAAATTATGGCTGACATGTGTTGTAGAATACTTAGATTTGTTTCAAATATGTGTTTACTTTTGGGGCTTTAACACAGCTTTTGTTGCACAGAAATTAAGCTCTTTTAAACGGAAATTAAGCTACTTTTGCAATGTAGTGAAATAAAAGTTTTGAAAATGTGGTGGCACATTGTGTCAAGTGTACATATACAGTAATGGGATTATGGGATTTATAGCTCGGGGAACGGTCCGGCCCCCGGCCCCCGGCCCCGTAGTTTTCTGACAATGTGGCCCCCTGAACAATTTAGTTGAATAGCCCTGCTCTAGGGTTTATAATAATCTTCCACATCTACTCTCTGGGTATATACAAAAGATATGGGGGAAATAAATTGATCTATGTAATTCCCCAAAAATCAGGTGCTGGAGTTGTAATAAATAAATAAAATGCTCTGCATTGCCTCTAGTGGGTCCCTTATTTATTATTTCTAATTTACACTACACATGCAAACAGCAAAGCATGTGTGCACTCGCCCACACATTCACCTCCAGAGGATAAGGCTCGTTTTTTTCAGTTTTTTTTGTCTTCACAGGATCCCTCTCTCAACCACAAGGCCTACAGGGACTCCTTCAAGAAGATGAAGGCGCCAAAGATCCCCTTTCTTCCTCTGCTGCTTAAAGGTGCGCGCAGCATTCTGTCACTTCACTGTAGTCTAGCTAAAGGTAGAGAGAGAGAGCGTGCTGTGAAATATTTATTCCATGACGCAGATTTGACATTCCTTCAACAGGCACACTGTTTACCACAAATTATTGCGAGTGAATACTGATCAGATGTTTCTCTCTTTTAGATATCACATTCATTCATGAAGGCAACAAAACGTTTCATGATAACCTGGTTAATTTTGAAAAGCTGGTAAGTTAATGAAGCTTATTAGCACAGGATTGTGCACATACTGTAGAGAGCAGTGCTGAGCTGTAAATGTCACTGTTTCATTGCGCTTGTGTCCATCTTGTCTCCCAGCACATGATAGCAGACACGGTGCGGCTCATCCGGCAGTGTCAGAAAGATCACCTGGGTTCGTATTTAGGTCTTTCATTATTACCCTGTTGCATTATGAGATAACAGCTCCATTCAACTTTTGTTGCCTGTTGTTAACATGTCATCAGTGTTGACCCATGTTGTTAACATGTAATCAGTATTGGCCCATGTTGTTAACATGTAATCAGTGTTGGCACATGTTGTTAACATGTAATCAGTGTTGGCCCATGTTGTTAACATGTAATCAGTGTTGGCCCATGTTGTTAACATGTAATCAGTGTTGGCCCATGTTGTTAACATGTAATCAGTATTGGCCCATGTTGTTAACATGTAATCAGTATTGGCCTATGTTGTTAACATGTAATCAGTGTTGACCCATGTTGTTAACATGTAATCAGTGTTGGCCCATGTTGTTAACATGTACCGTAATCAGTATTGGCCCATGTTGTTAACATGTAATCAGTGTTGGCCCATGTTGTTAACATGTAATCAGTATTGGCCCATGTTGTTAACATGTAATCAGTGTTGGCCCATGTTGTTAACATGTAATCAGTATTGGCCCATGTTGTTAACATGTAATCAGTGTTGGCCCATGTTGTTAACATGTAATCAGTATTGGCCCATGTTGTTAACATGTAATCAGTGTTGGCACATGTTGTTAACATGTAATCAGTGTTGGCCCATGTTGTTAACATGTAATCAGTGTTGACCCATGTTGTCAACATGTAATCAGTATTGGCCCATGTTGTTAACATGTAATCAGTGTTGGCCCATGTTGGTAACATGTAATCAGTGTTGGCCCATGCTAAATCATAAAGTGGGTCAACTACCAGTCAAAAGTTTGGACATCTGATTGAATATATTATGTTTTTCATTCTCTTAAAACCATTTTGATCTAACGGCTTGTTCTTAATTGCTTGAAATGTGTTTCTTAGACACATTTCATCTAAATATAAATAGTGCAGTTGATGCCTACTGTATCTATTAATTTATTTCCATCAAGGCAGAGGCTACTTTAAATCATAAAGATTTTAGATTAGAAACTATTACAGTGATCAAAAAGTGTAAAGCAAATTAAAACGATCTTATATTTTAGAATCTAAAATATAAAAATGTTAATTTGCTTTACACTTTTTGATCACTGCAATAATTTTGAGCTCTTTGCTATTATTCTGAAATGTGACAAATCATAATACTACTTGAATAATGTAGTGTGTGTCCAAACATTTGATTTCTAGTGTTACAGGCTATGACGTCCAGTTTGTGTTCATCGTAAGGCAAACAGCCACTGATATGGACAAAATCAATTAGGCTTTGTTTTCTCAAAGTATCGTATCCTCATGTAACTTAAACCAGGTTCATACTACCTGCTATCATGTATACAGTGAATTTACTTCAGATAAATAGTAACAGGGAAGTGGATGTAGGAAATGCTTACAGTGCACATTCATAGATAAGAGGACAGAGCATTAACGTTAATGACCTGTCCTGCTAGGTCAGCGTCTGAAGTAACGGCAAAGAGCGTGGAGTAACGGTTAATGACCTGTCCTGCTGGCTCAGCTTCTGAAGTAACAGCAAAGAGCATAACAGTTAATGATCTGTCCTGCTGGCTCAGCTTCTGAAGTAACAGCAAAGAGCGTAAAAGTTAATGATCTGTCCTGCTAGTTCAGCATCTGAAGTAACGGCAAAGAGCGTGAGTAACGTTTAATGACCTGTCCTGCTGGCTCAGCTTCTGAAGTAACAGCAAAGAGCATAACAGTTAATGATCTGTCCTGCTGGCTCAGCTCCTGAAGTAACGGCAAAGAGCGTAACAGTTAATGATCTGTCCTGCTGGCTCAGCTTCTGAAGTAACTGCAAAGAGCAGTTAATGATCTGTCCTGCTAGCTCAGCTTTTGAAGTAACAGCAAAGAGCGTAATAGTTAATGATCTGTCCTGCTGGCTCAGCTTCTGAAGTAACGGCAAAGAGCGTAACAGTTAATGATCTGTCCTGCTGGCTCAGCTCCTGAAGTAACGGCAAAGAGAGTAACAGTTAATGATCTGTCCTGCTGGCTCAGCTTCTGAAGTAACGGCAAAGAGCGTAACAGTTAATGATCTGTCCTGCTGGCTCAGCTCCTGAAGTAACGGCAAAGAGCGTAACAGTTAATGATCTGTCCTGCTGGCTCAGCTTCTGAAGTAACGGCAAAGAGCGTAACAGTTAATGATCTGTCCTGCTGGCTCAGCTTCTGAAGTAACGGCAAAGAGCGTAACAGTTAATGATCTGTCCTGCTGGCTCAGCTTCTGAAGTAACGGCAAAGAGCGTAACAGTTAATGATCTGTCCTGCGAGCTCAGCTTTTGAAGTAACGGCAAAGAGCGTAATAGTTAATGATCTGTCCTGCTGGCTCAGCTTCTGAAGTAACGCAGTAACGTTAATGACTGTTTTTACAGGAAATGGCATTACCCAAAAGAGCAGCTCAGAAGTGCGAGCCTACATTGATTACCTTCATATCATCGACAATCAGCAGACTCTGTTTGAACTGTCACACAGGCTGGAGCCTCGGGCATAGACAAAAAGCGTTTACACTACTTCCCACTCTGTCAGGCCGGATTGCCCAAGGGAACATTCTACCAGTGTCCCATACATCTCTCAGGACTCAAGTCAGCATTCAAAGGACGCTGCACAATCCAGTCCAACCACAGGAGGGAGCCAGTCAATCAGGAAAACACTGGCCATAAACAAGAGGCAGCAGAAAATAGATCCTGGCTTAGATGTACTGTATACGGTAAATCCCTGCATAGATTCACTAGTAAAAAGCTGCATACAAACATTTAGCTATCCATCTATCAATTTATCTATAGAAAGATCATTCTATACAAATGATAAATTAAGCCCATAGGAGGTGAACAATCAGAATCAGAATAACTTTATTGTGTGTTGTATAGTCTAAATAATTCCCATCAGTTTATTTTTTAGGCCCGTCTCACCAATCCCTTATAAAACGTGTGTAAGCATGGTGCATAGTCACATTCAACTTCATGTCAGGTTAGAGTTGTATGTACCTTTTTGTGTGTATGCAGCATACATTTGGCGTTTGGCAGGAGGATATCCCATCATAAATAACCAAAGAGTATTTCAGCTAAATGGTCCTTTACAGAAACTTTTTATTGCTCTGTGGTAAACATTCACTAGAGCAGAATCCACTTTGCAGGACTGAGGACATTCAGTAGCTACTGAACCAGTACAGTGTGTACTGTATACACAATATGTTTTGCTAAACTGAAGACTCTAAAAAAAAATAGCGAAAGGTGATTCCTAAATCTACAGTTATATAGATAATTTTCATATATTGTTTTCACTATGTATTTTTACATTTCAGAATGCTTAAACCATATTTCCATTGTTGATCCATAAAGAGCAGCGTAGTAGATAAGGCTTTACCAAGCTGAATGCTTTGGTGTACCAGGAGTCAGGAGATATGAGCTGGATGTATAATGCATTTCTTTGGCTGTGTGTAAACTGATTATAGTCGTTCCATCCTTGTCAGTTGGGAGCAAGTGAGTGAAAGTTGCGGCGAGTGTATCCAAGTGTGTGAATGAGCTATAATCTCACATGTTGGTGCCAAATACCATAAAAAATGCCATTCAAATGAAAGCTAATTGCTCATTGCTAAAAAGCATAGGCGAGATTATCTCTATCTGGTTCATAGGCGAGATGATCTCTATCTGGTTTGAGCTCTGGACAATCAGTTAGTTGAAGCAGTAGACCCATTACACATCTCTGTATTTGGCATTAAATGAACAGCAATAGCAGAACCAAGTACACAGCACCTTCTGGCTACAAATGTGTAGAAAAATAGGAAAAGATATAGAAGCCATTTGCTTATTTTATATTGTAGTTAGAGAAAACTATTGATTCTCTACTTTGGTCATCTGAAAATATTCATTTCTGCCCTCAGGTTAGGTCATTTTAAACAGGCCTTGCAGTATTGTAGATTAAATGTTAAGTTATTTGTACACGTTGGAATTTAAATACCATTACTGTATGAACTTGATGAGATCATGCTTTAGAAATAGGTTTTGTCTTATTTTGAATATATTTTATCTCTAACAATGTACAATTGATTCAATTTATATATGTTGATGGACTGAATAGGGATACTTATTTATTTCAGAATTATGTTATTTGTTCTACACTACAGCTTAATAACTCAGTCTGTTTTATGTATGTGCCATGTTGAGATTTTGGCTGGTCTGCATGACATGGCAACCTGTGGATTGACCACCAATGTCGACTGTGCATGTAATAAAATATTCTTCATAAACAATTATTCTGCATGCTGTTCATATTATGCTGTCCATGACATTGTTTGACAGGCATCCAGGCAATATGATATCATAAGTTACTGTTTTATCACTAAATTCTCATGTGCAATAGTTTTTTTTTAATGATTACAATGACTATTATCAAGATCATGATGAATGCCAGTCTTTAGACTGACATTTATCTGACTTTTACTCAAGTAAAAGTGAAAAAGTACAGGCTCTGAAATGTAATAAAGTATAAAAGTAAAGTCTTTCTACCGGCTGTTTCTGTGCAAAACTGAACCCCACATCATATTAATATAATTTGAAGACTATTGAAGTAAAAACAAAAGATCCCCTCCAAACATATTTTAAGATGTATAAAGACTAGACTTTGACTAATTGAATAATTTGTGTGATATGGTTTTTCCACAAAGGTGCAGTGGTGCACATAAAGCTGGGAGAGTGCAAGACGAGAGAAACCAACGACGTTACATCGTTTTTGTCTGTCCTGCATTAAAAACTAAAAACTAGCCTGTTTTGATAAAGAAAGTATAGATATTTGTGCTAAAATGTAGAGTAAAAGTAAAAAGTTGTAAAAATACTTTAAGTAAAGTACAAATACCTGAAAATCCTACTTAAGTAGGCTACAGTAACAAAGTATTTGTACTTAGTTACTCGCCATCTCTGAATATCAGACCTTACCAGTCACTGGTGAGGCTTCACTGCCTCTCTGTGGCTACAGAAGGGAACTGTTACTAAAAAAAACTGTGTGGAAAGGAGATTAGAGGCAGCAGAGATTGTATTCCGTAAATAATAATAAAAAAGAAAGTCAAAATAGAACAATCTAACATGAATGATGAATATACAATTCTAAGTTTGACACCAATAATCCCACTATCAACTTTTATTAGCATTTCTTATAGGCTATTACAGGGAACTAGAAGAGATCTTACACTTGACTATTCTTCTAATTGACCTGCTATAAATAATAGTCTCACAGATTGGGGTCTGTGTTTTCAATGCGTCACCTGACGAGAGCCCATGCTTCTTCCTCACAAACTCGGTGATGAGCAAAACGCTGCCAAAAGATTCCTCATTAAATTCACAGAATAACAAAACCATTAGTAAACAGTCCTTTCTTTGCTTCTCTGAGGCAGAGGTGTGACCCAGATGCCCTGGCTGCTGACTTTAACCAGGTGTCCCGGTTGGCCTTCAACATGACTATCTGTGGCATGACCCCTGCTGTGCTGGTCCTGTACCCTGCCATTTCCTCCCCAACACTCTGAGCACCGTATCATTTCCCTGTCACCAAATGACTGGCTAGCTGCTGTGGTGTGCTAATGAGAGGAAGAGATATCTACAGGAAGGCACAGAATCAATCCTGCATCTGCCTGGTCCCTCACAATGCACTCACCACTTTGCTACAGGAAGAAATTACCAACAACACAACAGCTAATGGCGGTAGAGAAAATCTCATTTCAAATGAAAAGACAAGAGTGGTGATTTGCATGAAAAAACAAGAGAGTCTAATAATGGCATGTTTCTCTGTAATGTTTAGCTATGGATATAGCAAGGGAAGAGGTGTGCAGGTTGCGAAACAAAGCGTTGGCGTCACACGTGGGCACACTGAAATGTGTGTTTTTTTTATTGCGGTCACTAATATAGTAGTGACCTGGCCACCACGTCGAGCAGTATGACATTGGTGATTTATGGCCTCATCACTGTGTGACATCATCAGTGATTTATGACATCTGTGATATATGACATCACCATAGTAGTCACCTGGCCGAGCCATCTAACAGTATGACATCAGTGATTTATGACCTCATCACTGTCTGTGACATCATCAGTGAATAATGACATCATCGTTGAAATATGACATCACTCTAGTAGTGACCTGACCATCAGTGAGCTGGTCACTTTCCTTCTTTCATGGGGACAGACGGACAGACCCTTCTAGACGCCTTGGCCCCTAGTGGCCACGCCATCAAAAACGAAACACACACGTCAAAATGTACATCACTTCTTCAGCTTAGCAGATAATATTGCACCTTCTTTTTACTTTGATAACAGATGGTGTCAAGGTTACAGATCTGGAGATGGAGATAACTCATTGTGTTTGGATTTGCCTCTGCTAATCTATCTTAGTAGGCAGTAACGCGCTCGATTCCTATAGGCTTGCTTGCTGCACGGGCTCGCTATCGTCTGCCCTGCAGCTCGCTGAGCTGGCCCTGCAGCTCAGCTGCTGCGAGGCCTCCCGTGCTCTATTGGCATGCACAGCTCAACTTCACATCACTGATGATGTCAGTGCCTGACATCACAGTGCCTATGACAGCATCAGTGATGTCATAAGATGATTTTGCTCTTATGACATCACTATGACATCATCAGTGGGACAAAAATTTAAACAGAGAACACACAGAACAGATTGCCCACTTGCCTCTTCAAAAACCACAATATCAGTGCCTATGACATCACAGTGCCTACGACATCATCAGTGATGTCATAAGATGATTTTGCTCTTATGACATCATCAGTGGGACAAAAATTTAAGAGAACACACAGAACAGACAGATTGCCCACTTGCCCCTTTTAAATAGATAGATATAGTAGATAGATAAAATTGCCTAGGTAGACGGGCGGGCGACATGACATCATCAGTGATGTCATAAATCCTAGAACATGCGCCCATGGCGCATCGTCTCCAGTCTCCACCCTAGAAATTAAGCGCACGTAATGCACGAGATTGCATAGTTTCCTACTGTAACTGAAGAAGATAGCCTATTTAGAAGTGTTAAAAATAGTCAATGTTCAAAGGCTGCTAGCCATAAAGTTTGAACAGTTTATAACAAAATAAATGTATGTAGCCTAGTACCGTACTCTTTATTTATTGGTAGATATGGCTAATTTTCATGATTGCATAACATTTTAACCTTGGTACAGTAAGCTTAGTTTCTCTGTGTAGATTAAAAATAAATTATTCTCAATATAGTAGGCTACTGTATGATCTTAACCTTGACTCTGGAGCACCTGCAATATTTTACTGTAGCTTTGACATACAGAAGACCTCAAAGGGTATGAATCATGCTTTGCACTGCACCTTGGGAATATTATCATAGTCAAACTTTAGCACGACTTCATCTGATTATCTACTGTGTGGAGAATGAACCTGAATGAAGTCAATTGAACAATTTTAGATAAGATGACTATGTTACCTAAGACTCGTTAAATGTATGGTTTTATTTGGTCAATAATAAGTTAATCAGATCCAAACACAGAGTGCAGACAAATAAAGGATGGGTAATCTAATGTGTTGCTTTCTCATAGAAAGCTATCAGTAGGACTCCTGAATAGGTTTCTCCAGCAGGCCAGGCCGAATGAATTACACTAGTCTGTTAGTATTCTGCCTCCGCCGTACAAAAGGTCAATGTCAAATGCACCTCATTTAAAAGTCAATAGCGACCATGCACATCATCTCCTGGGAATTGTGTCCCGGACCCCTCCAGACGGCATTGTGTATCATTCAGTTAGCAGAGGGCAGCCAGAGAGCTTTTTTAATCTTGACCTTCCAATAAAATATGCTCCCTATCCAGAATTACATGGTCTAAAATGGAGACATAAGCTCCCAACAAATCATGCCCAGACTAACCCATCTCAAGGGAGAGGTTCAACACTGTTGGACACAGACACAACAGGTTCACCAGCAGCTAAAGGTCCTCCACATCTCCACTTCTATAGTATCTCTACATTTAAACACACACACATGATCATAGTATATTGTCCAGTATTAACTCCATGTGATACAATAAAAGTAATGGGGTGGATTAAAAAAATATTCACTGTAAAATTATTTCTGTCTTACTGAGCACATAAAAGATTTAGTATGAAATATAGAAATGAACATTATATTGATTTAACTATTAGCAATAATCACAAAATATGACTACAAGCTAAATTAATTGCATTAACTTGGCATATGCACTCGCCATGCATATTTAAATACTGTCTCAATGAGGGAATGCCGCGCCACCTCAACACCTTTAGCAGAAAAGGTATATAGATGTTTCAAAACAAGCAGTCCCATATTGTCTCATGCAGACAGCAGCAAGGCCACTCCAGCTAGAATCCACTTGGCAGGAGGCTGCTTGGTTCTGAGGTGGAGGCTCCAGACGTAGGTGGGGCCCCGCAGCTTGGTGCGGTACACTGGGCACTTGTAGGTGTTGTTGAGCTCCAGCTGCTCGGTGGGTGCAGCTCTGACATACAGCACTGGCATGGCAGGGGTCAGCTCCCTCAAAACAGCCTCGGAAATGACTCCGCACTGGGTGTCCCAGCATGCTCCTAGGAGGATACAGGACATGCTCTACTGTGAGCTTTGATTGGCAAAGCTAACAGACGTTTCAAATCTCTTGCACGAACGCATGTGTATTTTAACTCTATAGATACACAAGGCTGTTGCAAACACTTTAAAGTCCAACAACACTCTTCATGTAGGGACGTAGATTCCAGGAATATACCAATTCACCCCGCATGGGTTGTTTGAACAGAGCCTATAGAAGTGGTGGGTAGATCTTCCTTATTTGTGTCACAGAGGAAAATGTGATTGAATCGTTTGACACGGCTTCGTACAACATTCGGGCACTTCCAGTGTAACCGAATTCACTAGGATTTACTGTATCCCTGGATTAGATTTTCGTTGTTTGAAAATAATAAACTCAAAATATCCTACCAAAAAGTTATATGCCAGCACAATAAACAATGTCAAGTGTATGTTCAAATGTGTGTGTGAAAGAGAGAAAATAGATAATAGATGTATGAGATGATACTATGGTGAGATGGTTAAAAAACTGTTTGCTCTCAACTAAAGCCAGGACTGCATTGTCCCCCAAAATACCACTTCCCTTTGTTAGCTGGCACCACACATCAATCAACTAAATGTAGAACTAGAACAGAAAATATGGGAAATGTTGAAATTATAATTAGTATTCTTAAAACCCCCAGAAAAAAACAACATAAATGCTGTTTTGGCTCCTACAGGTTTATTAAGGGATAGTTACTTCTTACCTTCCATGAAGAGTCCATGGATGTAGGTGCCCTCACGAGGTGGATGGCCAAAGTCCTCTTTCGTTTTCTTGGTTACATCCACAGTCAGGGTCATCTTGTCCAATGGCCACTCATTCTTGCGAGCGATGCTCTGCAGCACGGCTGAAAAATCTGCATGTCAATATTTCTGGTGCTAAAACATCTAAATGGTCTGGTTCATTGATTCTGTGAAGGACATGTGTCAGTAGGAACTCACCAGTGAGGAAGGACTGGGGGTTGAAGAGTCCTGATAGCCAGACAACTGCTGGAAGTACAAGGTCCTGAGTCCAGCTGTCCAGCTCACGACAGCTACACATCAGATCACTAAACCTGCAAAATAAGTAATCTTCAATTAACTGTCATCATCATTGCTTGAAAGATCAATTGGTAGAATCTGGGTGCCCCACCTGTAGTGCCAGGATCACCCTATATCAGATCATCCTTTATGTTTGAAGACATTATTTTCAAATTTAAACACCCGAACATTTCATACAAGGACCAAAGCAGAATGTGATAGAGAAACGGTTTTCAATGTTCTTTTGGAACTGGGAAACATTTGGTTAAATTTTTAATGTTAACAAAATCGGCCTGTAGTTAAGAGACCTTTAATATTAGAGACACCCCACTCCAGGCTCCACCAATTGTAAGAAATGGAACTCTTCCGGTCTCCTAAATGGGGGTGGTTCTCGGCTTGTGATTGGCTGTCTGTCAATGGTATGAAACTTCATTGGCTGACCAGTCTATTAACTCATTCACTGCCAATATCTGACTGGCATTTTTGGCACAGGCCAAGTATTTCCATAATGTTTGGTCATCTTTCAAGACCCACAGTAAATTCTGTACTAGGACTACAGTGATGTCCAATACCTCGAAATGAAGATCTAAGTCTCTACTTTCACCCCCAAAAAGAAAGTTAGCTTTTAGCATGTTCTGTACTCTACTTATAACCCTTTTTATACACCCCATGTTCACCAAAAAAGCCTGTCTGGGAGGAGAAAAGGGAGAAAAAAGCATTTTTGTAAAAGGGCACAATCTCAGGCATAACTCACTCTCAATTCTTTTATTTTGAACTGTATTGACATCAGACATGTAAATATTATTCGTTAGGACACAAATGACAAAAAAAAATATATATATATATATATATATATATATATACACACATGAAGTGCTTTTTTTTTACATTCAACAATACAGTTTACTCGGTGTGAGTGTGCAGACAGACAGACAGACAGACAGACAGACACACCGACAGACAGACAGACAGACAGACAGACAGACAGACAGACACACACACACACACACACACACACACACACACACACACACACACGATCCCCCTTTTAGATTTCTAACCCAACATAGGATAAGCAATAACCACGCCCTGTGGCGCTGGGATTGGCCAGGAGCAACACTGGAGGGCGAGCAGCCCAGCGATTTCATGAACCAACTGAAGAGCTCTTGAGAAGGACAGCGGGCTGCTGTGAGTGCCTTCTGCCCGCTGCTGCCTAGCTGTTCCTGTGTTTATTTTGATTTGTTCTGGTACACCGTCCTCGTCCATGTCTCCCTGTCATATCTATGATCGTTCCCGTTTTCCCCTCGGCTATTCAACACGTCCTCACCGCCCTCGCAAACTGATCGATCATTTCCTCATTCCTCCGATGATCAAACACATCTCTTGATTACTTTCTCCCGTTTTCTCCTGGCTGGCACAGAGGAAGGCGACTCCAGCTCGGCGTTTCAATGGCGTTTCTCCTGTCTGCACAAGGAAGCGTTACCCGTTCTCTGCTTTTGCTCTTGCTCAATTTCAAAACAACAGCTGCGGTATGTGTTTGATCGCGTGCTGTCGGCTACCCTTTGAAGGCAGGGACCTGTGTCTGTGTGACAGGCTGGGCAAGTGTTTGCTGCAGGCGCTGCACCAATAAAAACAAAAACACGTCAAACACGTCCTTGGCGGGGAAGGCCATTGCTGATAACACGTCAAAGACGTCATTGGCGGTGAATGAGTTAAGGGGCCGTGGCAGTGGCAAAACCTTGTGGCAGAGATACAGGAAGTGACTGCAAGTTGCGGTGTCTCTATATTAAAGGTCTCTGGTTTGAGTCAAGTTGCCAAGATGATTTTCAATTAACACTGCCAAGATTATTTTCAATCAACACGTATTCAATATTATTCTATATCCAGAACTGATATAAAATTGTAGATTAGACCACTAAAGTTCTTAATTTCAGTTCTTTGAAAACAAAAAAAGTTCATCATAGGGCATCGTAGAGCCTGTTTTGCATGAGAATGACTGTTAGTAACCTGTATGCAGTTACCATTGTGCGAGTGTTTTATTGGAGGGATAAGCCAGTCTGGCCCAGGAGTCTGGAACAGAATCGTTGAACAGAGCTGCCTGCAGAGTCTCCATGTTGGAAGAGATGGTGAGCTCTCCCTACAAACAGACAGTTGTCATCAAAGTTACAGGACAGTTTTCATTTGTGTTAACAGTTCATGTCACAATAGACTTCTGTACCTTCAGGCCAAGCTCGAGCTCTTCTAGGGACTTTCTTATTTCTGCTAGCAGAACATTCATGCGCTCGCACTCCTGGAAGCAGACTAAGATGTAGGGGCTGCGCTCTGTCGACTTTGACATTATATCTGCCATGTCATACTCCTCAGGAAGCTTCTCCAAGATATCATCAAGGACAGACTTCACCTGGCAGACACAGGAAACACAATAGGTTGACTTTGAAGTATTTGGTTCAATGTATTCCCACCTGTTGGGAGTGGTCAATGCATTTTTGAGAATAGTATTCAGTCATTCTTGCTATCACTCCATACCTTCTCCTCTGTGCTCTGGGACGCCCCCTCTCCCCTGGAGGAGTCCTGTGGCTGCAGGTCCAGCAGAGTCCTTAAAAGGCTGTCTGAGGTGACAGTGAGGAACTCCAGCTCAGCATTTGGATGCAGACCATAGAGAGTGGGGTTCTCAGATGGGAGCTGGTCATCAACATAATTGTGGTAACCACTATAGTCCATGAATGGAGGGGCCAGGAACCCAGGACACAGAAAGAGCTCCCCTTCAAACTATTAAATGACACATTTGATTAAAGCACCTTTCTAAAAAGCACCTTTCTTAACAAAGTTAAAAACTGCTGTGATAATAGAGGGAAAAACAATAATGAATGTGATATTTATAAAACAATTTAGTGTCCCATAACAGTTTCCTACATAAAATATCATGTATGCTCTGCTTTCTACTTTTTTGTGTGCAAGAAACTACTATTTCATAATACTGCAAAAAAAAAAGTTAATTATTATCAATTTGCCCTAACTCCTTCAACCAAAGAAAAAAACACATCTACAAATGAAGTTTATGCTCAGCCTATTTGTTTTAGCATCTGTATTTGGGTGGTAATCAATATGATGGACAACACAAATGTTGCTGAGCATACAGCAAAACACATTGATTGATGGCTGATTGTCTGTGGGCCAAATAGCATTGTGGGAGAAAGAGTGCTGCATAGCTTGCTGGTAAAGTGAGGGGTAATCAGACTTCTGTGTGAGTGAAAGAGAGGAATTCCAATTGGAGCTTCTATCAAGTCAACACCCGCTGAACAGAAAAACAAAGCACGCGCGCGCTCGTGTACGCACGCGCGCACGCGCACACACACACACACACACACACACAAACACACACACACACACCAAATAATCAGCTCACCGTGGTGTGCCTGGCAGCAGAATTTGGTACAGCGCACAAGTAGGTAACATTATCAAAGGCACTCACTTTAACTTTTCTGTCACAGCGGAACAATCAGTGGTGATGATGAGGTAAAGTGCAAATATTGCAGTTTATCTTTATATCCCAAGAGGGCACCCTTTACCTTAAGAACAATACCCCAATACCCAGAAACATTGTATGATTTTGGCACTGTTTTCATCATTATCTATTATTATTGTTGTTATTATTATTATTTTAGAACCTCTGGAGAGAAAAAAACAAACAAACTGTGACTTTGCATCCAACTCAATGAGTAGAGTTTTATTTGATGTTATAATTAATGCCATGAAAGTTATGATGGAAAAAAAAGAGACTAAGAGAAAAGGAATACATTTTACACATTTTTGTTACTTGAGCAACATGAACTTTTACTCACGATTTTTGGATGCATGTACTCTTGCAGATACTTTTGACACAGTCTTCTGTCCCATTCATCAGTTATGTGTCCTCCATACATGATCTCCCCAATAAGGTGGCACAGGTCCTCCCAAGGCACCTGGATAGAGTACAATTGACTATTGACTGGGATATCTAAAATAAAAAAAGTTCTCTCAAGATAACCAGGAGCATCTCCTATGAAGACAAAGGCCATGCAAATTATGTCCAGGATCTATTTCAGAATAATTTCATTCACACTTTCATTCTTTTCGGCAGTTTAAGTGCCGCTTTTTCATGTAATTCTTGGGTATCACACTATTGCCCCCCCATGAAACGCAGAGAGCCGATCCAGTGACAGTATGATCTCTTGCTAAATAAGCTCTATTAATGAGTATAGCGGTGGAGAAATAGAACAAAATGATGTTTCTTTACACACATTGATCTAATGTATCCAATGTATCTAATGTATCTAATGATCTAATGTATGACTGAAGAGTTTTCCTCAGCGGGAGATTATGATCCGTGAGGGTGAAGGAGGAAGAAAAGAACCTGTGATTCATAACAAATGACAAAAGCTGGAGGTTCACAATCATTTGTACCTGTATTGTTTTGCAAATTGCTTCCTTCATCAGCTCTAATTGCAGTGATCACTTATGTAGCGTTGTGAACTGTCACACTGGCTGCATGTAATTACATTTAGGAGAACGCTTCATTGCCCTCCTAATGAATTCTCTGTATACGCACATACAGGTTACTGTTTGGTTAACATAATGAAGGACATTCGTTTTTGGAGGGCAGAATACCCAGCAGACATAATTGGTTGTGACCAGAGTAATAGGAGTGCTAAGAGAAATGCATTAGTAGTTGTGAGGGGTGTAGCACCCCAAGAATGGATTTTTTTGTCTCCCCGAGATAAAGCTAAATTATAGGTTGGGTGTTCATAGTCATAAGACGAGAAATCTGGGTTGGGGTTGGGAGGAGGGGGGGGGGGGGGGGGGGGGGAATTACACGAACAAACATTTTTCACAAATAATAGCGGAACAAAAGATTTTGCTAAGTAATTGCAAGCACTGTAGGATAATTCAGCGCCACAACTGCTACTGGCTGCAAGTCTGCAACTACTATCACTATAATCATTATACATTTACAAGGCATGGCAGTAATGATCAAAACAAAACAGATTAAAAACAGATAAAAGTAAATTAATGTTGATTAATTATCCTGGATGATGATGATGATGATAATAATAATAATGATGATGATGATGATGATGATGATGATAATAAAAATACTTTGGTGTTGGCCTCCAAGTAGTTGTACAAGACATTGGCTGAGATGGTGAGGTCTCCAGTGTTGAAGGGGTAGTTACGGTTCCAGCCCTGGGGACCAAATTTCCGCCGCTCGGTGACGCAGGCGTGAAAGAAGCAGAGGGAGAAGAACAGAGAGTTGAATTCCTGCTCCCTGGAGCACATCTCTAGAGTGTCCTGAAGAGAGAAAGACAAGAGATTTATTTTGTATATGCTGCATATAAAACACACGTTTTTATATAAATGGTAAATCATTTCTATACAGTTTTTTTAATATCATTTTCCTTGCACCTGACTGAAGTTGTGGAGCGCTGCATGCAGACTGGCGTTCATGCCAGTGGGTGGCTCATTGGTGATTTTGATGGCATTCTCCAATATGCCTCTGGGGATAATGTGCTGCTCAGGGCTCGGTGCTGGTTCCCCACTGATGAACACCCTGTAATTGGGGTGACTGTTCACTCCGGTTGTCTCCAGAAGAGCATCCAGAGAGGGCAGCCAGCGAGCCACCAGATGTACGTTCTGAAAATATCAAAAATATTAAAGAATATTAATTTAATTTAATTTAATATTAAAAAAATAAAGCACAGAATTTACGATTGATATGCTGATTAAAAAGAAAATGCCAAAAATGTGTCTCTATTCTAAAGAGGAAGTGTTGCTTTGTTCTGAAATTATCGGAAAATATACAGGCTTTTCCCTTTAAAGCAGCCATTTATGGAGCTGATTTAGCTAATCAGGCTTCTGATTGAACCAAATTGAGTTTGTTTCCCTCGCTCAGGGGCTGAGATCATTCAATTAGGTGCATTAGTGGCCTGAAGACAGCATTGTAAGCCAGCCACCGCTGAGTATTGCTTCCTACCTGTAGAATGACCCAATGTCCGAGCTGAGAGGCATTCCTCAAAGCCCTCTCTGCTACCTCCTCCTGCCCCTGGCCCAGGGACACATTGTGCACAGTTCCTTGGTCGATAGAGAATCCCAGCCTCAATCCTGAACAAGATAAGAAGTCGTCAGAATATTTACTTGTACCACATGATGTATAAATCCCACTGGAAGGGCACAGTACCTAGTTTCTCCACATCTTTAAGCGGGTCCACTCCAGGTGAGAGGATAAAGAACACCGGGGTTGAAGGGCCACTCTCCTCAAATGACTTCTCAAATTCCAGCCCAGCAGCCTCGACATATTTTGCTCCCATGCTCTCCTCCACAAAGTCCCTGTCAGGCAGGATTAGTCACAAGGTTAGTGATATACAGTAGTAATAAATGTTGGTTTAACATATTTTTCTAGGTGGACATTGGTGATTTACTTGCCATAGGTCATCCTATCACAGGGCGCAGATTACTTGCCTAGTGTATACAGTAGGTCATCCTATCAGGGCAGAGTTTACTTGCCTACTGTAAGTGTATAGGTCATCCTATCAGGGTGGCGTTTCTAAGTGTAGAGGTCATCCTATCAGGGTGGAGTTTACTTGCCTAGTGTATAGGTCATCCTATCAGGGTGGCGTTTACTTGCCTAAGTGTAGAGGTCATCCTATCAGGGTGGAGTTTACTTGCCTAGTGTATAGGTCATCCTATCAGGGTGGAGTTTACTTGCCTAAGTGTATAGGTCATCCTATCAGGGCAGAGTTTACTTGCCTACTGTACGTGTATAGGTCATCCTATCAGGGCGGAGCTTACTTGCCTAAGTGTAGAGGTCATCCTATCAGGGTGGAGTTTACTTGCCTAAGTGTATAGGTCATCCTATCAGGGCAGAGTTTACTTGCCTACTGTACGTGTATAAGTCATCCTATCAGGGTGGAGTTTACTTGCCTAAGTGTAGAGGTCATCCTATCAGGGTGGAGTTTACTTGCCTAGTGTATAGGTCATCCTATCAGGGTGGCGTTTACTTGCCTAAGTGTAGAGGTCATCCTATCAGGGTGGAGTTTACTTGCCTAGTGTATAGGTCATCCTATCAGGGTGGAGTTTACTTGCCTAAGTGTATAGGTCATCCTATCAGGGCAGAGTTTACTTGCCTACTGTACGTGTATAGGTCATCCTATCAGGGCGGAGCTTACTTGCCTAAGTGTAGAGGTCATCCTATCAGGGTGGAGTTTACTTGCCTAAGTGTATAGGTCATTCTATCAGGGCAGAGTTTACTTGCCTACTGTACGTGTATAAGTCATCCTATCAGGGTGGAGTTTACTTGCCTAAGTGTATAGGTCATCCTATCAGGGCAGAGTTTACTTGCCTACTGTACGTGTATAAGTCATCCTATCAGGGCAGAGTTTACTTGCCTAAGTGTAGAGGTCATCCTATCAGGGCGGAGTTTACTTGCCTAAGTGTATAGGTCATCCTATCAGGGCAGAGTTTACTTGCCTACTGTACGTGTATAGGTCATCCTATCAGGGCAGAGTTTACTTGCCTAAGTGTATAGGTCATCCTATCAGGGTGGAGTTTACTTGCCTAAGTGTAGAGGTCATCCTATCAGGGTGGAGTTTACTTGCCTGGGCAGAGTTTACTTGCCTACTGGAAGTGTATAGGTCATCGTATCAGGGCGGAGTTTACTTGCCTAAGTGTAGAGGTCATCCTATCAGGGCGGAGTTTACTTGCCTACTGGAAGTGTATAGGTCATCGTATCAGGGCGGAGTTTACTTGCCTAAGTGTAGAGGTCATCCTATCAGGGCGGAGTTTACTTGCCTAAGTGTAGAGGTCATCCTATCAGGGCAGAGTTTACTTGCCTACTGTAAGTGTATAGGTCATCCTATCAGAGCGGAGTTTACTTGCCTAAGTGTAGAGGTCATCCTATCAGGGCAGAGTTTACTTGCCTACTGTAAGTGTATAGGTCATCCTATCAGGGTGGAGTTAACTTGCCCACTGTAAATGTATAGGTCATCCTATCAGGGTGGAGTTTACTTGCCTAAGTGTATAGGTCATACTATCAGGGTGGAGTTTACTTGCCTAAGTGTATAGGTCATCCTATCAGGGCGGAGTTTACTTGCCTAAGTGTAGAGGTCATCCTATCAGGGCAGAGTTTACTTGCCTACTGTAAGTGTATAGGTCATCCTATCAGGGCGGAGTTTACTTGCCTAAGTGTAGAGGTCATCCTATCAGGGCAGAGTTTACTTGCCTACTGTAAGTGTATAGGTCATCCTATCAGGGCGAGTTTACTTGCCTAATTGTAGAGGTCATCCTATCAGGGTGGAGTTAACTTGCCCACTGTAAATGTATAGGTCATCCTATCAGGGTGGAGTTTACTTGCCTACTGTAAATGTATAGGTCATCCTATCAGGGTGGAGTTTACTTGCCTACTGTAAATGTATAGGTCATCCTATCAGGGTGGAGTTTACTTGCCTACTGTAAGTGTATAGGTCATCCTATCAGGGCGGAGTTTACTTGCCTAAGTGTAGAGGTCATCCTATCAGGGTGGAGTTAACTTGCCCACTGTAAATGTATAGGTCATCCTATCAGGGTGGAGTTTACTTGCCTAAGTGTATAGGTCATCCTATCAGGGCGGAGTGCTCTCAGGATGATAAGCTTCTGCAAGGAGCTCTTATTCTTCCAGTCCAGGGGAAGCCTCTCCTTCTCAGGACACTTGGACTCTACTATCTTCCTCCAGCGCTTGGGTGAGCTCTCCATGTCTCTGTCCAGCCCACTGAATTCCTCCATTGTAGAAATCGTCTACATCCAGATAACAGAAATTGTCAGACCTCCCTAACCTGATGATCGCTAACAGCAATGAAAGCTAACTGAAAAGGTTTCACTATGTCTTTTCAACTTCTAACTATATATACAGTATATGTATATATATATATATATATATATATATATATATATATATATATATATATATATATATACTGTATATAATAGCTTCTCTTATGCCATACTTTACCTTGATGGCCCCCCAGGCTTGCGGAGAGAGGAAGGCCATGGGACTAACTTTGCTTGGTTCCACAGGGAAGCGCAGCACAAAGTCCAATTCCTGAGCATCAATCCGGCCCTGTTTGAGCAGGATCTGAGGGGCAGGGACAAGAGTGATTTGTAATGACGTGATCAGAGCTTGGTACATTGTTTTCATCTCTTTTCCCAATAATTACCGCAATCTAATTCACACGTGTGAGAGAAAACACACCTGGCTGAAAATAAGTGTGTCTCTGAATGTGAATTAGCCATATGAAGGACAGCCTTCAGAGCCCCACAATTTCTACGATGAAAACAGTTGGTGCAGTGACAGATAATTGCATTATGCCATCAGAAGCCACCCCCTGTCAGAAGCAACTGGCTGAACAGCAGTCATGAAGCTAGGTGTGAGAGCTAATCAATAGCAGCGTATGGTCCTCCTGACTGCTTTTAATTGAAGTTAATGTGGGGGCAGAAAAGTACTGTGATTGATGAGGATGACAGGGGGCCCCACCTTTAAGGCGGCCCTGAGTCCCTCACCTGGAAGGCGGTATGTGACAAGAAGGTTAACTTGTCTCTCTCAAACAGGCCCTGGCTGGTGTACAGGAATACTGAATAGGTGATGGCCTCCGTTAGGGTGTGCACCCTGGCCCTCACATCATCGTCCCACTCGGCTCGCTCCATTGCCTTGTTAAAGACGGTGTTAAAGGTCTGGAACACAAGCAAAGGGAGGGTAGAGTCCCAATAGTAGAATATTATTGCCTTTTATCAACATCATGTGTAGCCACGACCCCAAATCCTGCACTGGATAAATAGCTCTCTCAACATTTTCAGTATGTAAGCACAAATGGATGCTGATTTGTACAGGTAGCGCTATGCGTAATCACTAAGCCAGTGATACTCGTGATGGAATTGCTAAAAAAAAAAAAAAAAAAAAATTACAGTGCACCTGAACGCAACATGCAAGATACCCGCTGAATAAGTGTCCAAATGTTCATGTCATTCTGGCCAATACTCCACTTCTGTTATAGCATTTCAGTCTGGAATATGGAATATCTTTCAATAATCTATGATTTAGCTGCTAAATTGTCAAATACCACCGTCTGTTCGCTACCCAGGCACTTATGTATGTACTTAACCTAACTAACTTAACTAACTATCCGATGTGCACAACATTGTCAGACTAAACTCCGGCTAACACCCCGAAAACCTACAATCCGCTACAGAAAAATGTATATTGTAATTATTGTTTGTTTATTAACTGGCCCCTGGCCTTCTATCATTTCACGAAAGTGGCCCCCGGGCAAAGCAAGTTGAGTATCCCTGCACTAAGCTATACAACAGTTACAAATCACGCTATTTAAAAATCCAACAGAAAATTGGTCAAAGTTGACTTTAAGCATCTGTTGAAATACTGTCCATAATGGTGTGAGTTCTCTGAGAGCAGTTTCAGGGGCAAAGGTTTCACCTTAAGAGAAAACTGGTACATGGGGTTAATCTTGCTGAGGTCATTGATGATGAAGAAGAGGAGTGATGCTCTCTCAGCTGCTGGGCGGTAGAGTTCTCGAGCCTCGTTGATCTTTGTCTCGTTCTCTCTGGCCTCCACCACCTGTGTGTTCCAATTGCACAAAATGAGCTATTAGGCTCTCAGTCATGCTCCAAAAGCCCTCCCATTACACATGTTCCTAACTAGACGTCATCTGCGGCTAATGCGATAAAATGAGGTGCTTGCTGTGGTGTGACATTCAAAAAACACTTGAGCGACACTTTGAAAAAGAAAATCACATGCAGGGACCCCCGTTGGTCTAATAACCTCACCTTGTAATGGATGTGAGCGGCTGTGGTCTTGGTGCTCTCGAGTTGTTCCACCAGGGAAATGTCACCCAGAAAATGACCATGGGCGGCGGAAAGGCGGCTCAGCAGCTCGTCTTCCAAACTCTTCAGCTGTATCTTGAAGTGGTTCTGCTGTGTGGTGAGCTCCAGCTTGGGCAGAACGCACAGAACAAATGGTGAATCACTCGTCTATAGGACGAATCAGCGTGACGTCGCTTGACGCCCAGAAATGCGGAAGCCCGCGGCAGTTAATAGTATGAGTTGTGCCAAACAAACGTTAATATCTCAAAAACGATACATCACATCGCTTATATTTTGACATTCTGAGTGAGAGCAGAATTAACCCAAGAGTTTGCTGTATAATATATGCATGTCGTGTTAAAGTTGTTAAAGTGTGAACTGTCGCAGTTTTTAAATGGTAATAAACACCGGCTAGAGTCAGACACTCAAACTCAGGCTCCATAGGGTTCCATTGCCGTTGCCACCCAGTGACGCGGTTTGTTTATCAAAATGCTGCTCGGCTGATCCCTCGTATTTCAAAATGCTTTGTTGTATGTACCCAGCCCCCCCCCCCCCCCCCTCGCCAATATTTTATTTTCAAAATTTTTGAGAACAATATACAAACAAAACAAAACAGAGAAACAGGCGGAGAAACAGGAAAAGAAAAGAAAGAAAAAGCATACATACATCATCGACATTCAATATTACAACGTGGTGCTACCAGTCGCATAAGGTGCTTGTGTTGCGTGTGGCCACATAGTGCATTTCATACTGCACGTTCATGTTAGATCCTGTGTTGTTGTTTTCTTAATTGATCTCCTCTGCTCCTCCTTACCTCAGGCGGACACATCTGCTGCTCATCAGCTGATTACCTGCTGCTGCAGTAGCTCCTGTCTGAGCTTAAAGCTGGTTTGCTGCTGGCAGCCCTCAGTTCTCTCTCTGACACCAGCCCAGCAGCACCTGCATTTTGGTTTGAACTTTGGACCATTCTTTCCTTTGTTAGGCCGTGGCACAATAGGTGCCAGGCTTTATTGTTTTAGTTTGACCTGGCAGTTTTGGTAGTTACGTTTTCGTTCTTAGCTTTAGTTTAGTTTCCTGAATCTATGCTTTGAACTTTTCAATAGTTTAAGGAGAGGGGCTGGCTTTGACGGTCCTATAGGGGTCAGTCCAGACCCCTCTCCCTTTTGCTCATTTTGGACAAGCTGTCAGGTTATTTTGTCTTATGGTTTTGGGCCTTTTCTTATATATGGTAAAAAATGGTAAATGGCCTGCATTTATATAGCGCTTTTCTCCAAAGCACTTTACAATCAGTATAGGTACATTCACCCATTCACACACCTATGGTGGCAGGTTACCACGCAGGGTGCTGGCACACCATCGGGAGCAATTTGGGGTTCAGTATCTTGCCCAAGGACACTTCGACATGCAGACTGGAGGAGGCGGGAATCGAACCACCGACCTCTTTTATCCAAAGCGATTAGTGGACGACCTGCTCTACCTCCTGAGCTACAGCCGCTTGTATATCTTGGGGGTAAGAAAAGTAAAATAAAAAACGTATTGTGTGGCGTCCTTTTGTTGTCTTCATTTGAGCCATGTTCCATTTGTGTGTGTGTGTGGAGACTGTAACAGCTTGTAAGAGATGTGCATGGGATCCCACACCAGGGTCCATGAAAAACCAGCCGGGCGAGTCACCCGTCGCCGCCCCTAACCTCATCGAGGTAGGCTAGAAATGGGTCCCAGATTTTTTTTTTTTAAAGTGAGTTGGTCCTCAGGAACCTGAGTCTCCCAATCTGTATAACAGATCATGTCCCTCAGCCACAATAGAGAGCCGCAGGGATGACATATTTTTGTAGTCAGAACGCGGAAGTCCCAGACTTCCTGGCTCTTCACTGTTTCTGTCTATGGGATTTTTGAATGGGTTTTTGCCGCGATGCTTCAAATACGGTCTCTGGGCAACGCAAGATTAATCAAACGCGAACCAGAGTTCAGTCGGATAATCTTCACACATGAGGACCACTTTCATGAGTTTTGTAGCGTAAATGCGAGCCCTAGAAAAGCTCGAGCTAAGCTAATCCAGAACTACACACTGTCGCATAGGCTTCCACGTCACGTCAGCACTCAACCTGGACTGTTGTTGATGTGTGCACTGATTACCCCGGGCTGAACGGGGCTGAACCAGGTGAGGGAAAGAGAATTTCCGTGTTCGTCCTTTTGAAGTGGTGACGTTATTGACGTATATATCCCCATCGACTCAACAGTGTAGTCTCATTTAGCCGTTTGCTAGCTAGCCGCCCTTTCAACGGCACGTAAAAGCTTTAAAACTCATAAAAGTGGTCCTCGTGTGTGAAGATGATATTACTAAACACTGGTTCGCGTTTGATTAAGCCAGCGTTGCCCAGAGAGATTATTAGAAGCGTCGCGCCAAAAACCCATTCAAAACTCCCATAGGCGAAAACAGTGAAGAACCAGGACTGTTAGCATCGATGATTTCCAGACTCATTCCTGCGGCTCTCTATTGAAAAGAAGGTGACTTCCATTCCTTGCACAGTTGTAGGGAAGTTCAGAGAGGACTCCGAGCAGCCGAAGATGGCGAGTTCCATCTCTGGCTGAAGGGTTATTTTGTAGGCCTTAGACTGGCTTAGAGTACCAATCAAATATTTTGGCTCAGAATCCTGCTTTTGTTGTATGGTTAACAGTCTCTCACAATGTGTCAAATATTCCTGAAAATACACTAATTCTAATTGAATGATGCTACTGTGTTTGGATGAAGTCTCACCTTTAGGGCTTCCAGATCAGGCCGCTCCCAGGTTACCACCTGTCCCAGCAGCTGCTCCTCCAGACCCACAGGAGTCACTGAGAAGTTGATGAGGGTGGTCTGGGCCTGGAGCTCAGGTGGGAAATGGGGATTGGCCAGCTTGGTGTGGAGAATGAGTTGGAAGTTACTGTTGTACTCACACTCCTTCCCCCCGATACGAATGTACCTGGATTACAAGAGAACGCCAGTATTTTTCACATGGTGGGTGATTCCTTTCATTCTATCACTAATTGACATTAGGCACAGGTCAATAGCCACTGTATGGTTTTGTTAACTGAAAGGTCACATAATGATTGATGAAGTGTTTGTTTATTTTTTATCAATTTTTTTTCTGATTTCCCCCCTTTTCTCCCCAATTGTACTTGGCCAATCCCCCTGCTGTCCCGGTCGTTGCTCCACCCCCTCTGCCGATCTGGGGGAGAGTTGTAGACTAGCACATGCTTCCTCTGATACATGTGCAGTCGCCAGGTGCTTCTTTTCACCTGACAACGAGGAGTTTCACCTGCAGGACGTAGCGCGTGGGAGGATCATTCTATTTCCCCCAGTTTCCCTCCCCCCATGAACCAGAGGAGGCAGTAGTGCAGCAGCGACCAGGACACATACCCTCAATCCGGCTTCCCACCCGCAGACACGGCCAATTGTGCCTGTATGGAGGCCAGACGAAGCCGGAGGTAACATGGGGGCTCGACCCTCGTGTTGGTAGGCAGGGAATCTTCACTACCGGGAAGCCGCAGCGCAATGATGAAGTTAATGAATGTAAGAAGAGAACATGCTCTAGTGGTTTATGTCGTTGGATAGATGGGGATTTCCATCAATGAGGTATCAGATTAACTTTGGAAGTGAGTAACATCTTATGAATAGCAGGGGCTATTGAGAATATGAATGACATATTTATTGATACACAGTATGCAGATAATGTTAGGTGTGTGTGAGAGATGAGGAAAACTATTCACGATCATACGTTTTTTTTAAAGGACAGTGCAGATGATCTCAGATGGTTCAAATAAAATCCCATTTTACTTTTGATGTGACTCTGATAATGATGGCGCCAATTTCAGATCATCTAGAGCCCTCCAGCTATAGAGCAAGCCCTCTGCATCTTGAAACAAAAAGAATAATGCTAAAAGAAACCTATTTTGTCTTTATGCCTCTGAGCTTATTCACGCAACACCTCTACTACAAAGAAAAAATAACAAATCTGGCTCCAAATGTAACTTATACTGTTATAGACAAATAATTTTGAATAAATATGATAGATTATCACCATAGCAGCCAATATTTATTCTTTCCTGCATTTCAATTAAATTAGCAGTGGCTTGACGAACCTGGTGGCTTTTCATTTTTCTCTAATTACCCCTTGGATGTCAGGCAAGGCCCCAATTTGACGGCACAGGTTCCTCATGGCCCGGGTCCGGTTCAACTCTATATCTTCACGAGCCAGAATTAATGTACTATTGATAGAACCATTACTCCACCGAATTAAAGTCCGTGCTGATGGATTGGCTTGTAGTCTTCCGTCAGCCATGAAAGGAATAATTAGTATTCATTACTTCACACTCTACAACATTCCAATTATTAATGAACTTCAGCTGTAGAGCCCTCCCAGATCCATCATGGCTGCCCCCAGCAGGTTGGATTAATCATCGACAGAAACAAGTGTGCGGGTCATCTACAAGGGATAAACTTATAATCAGATTTACTGTGATGAATTGTTACGTGTCGACAGACAGGACTTCAGAAGAAGCTCAATGAACACGCGGCAACATGCTCAATAGTCATAGATCACACATAGATCAGAACAAGAAAGATGTAAATATTTTAAGGGGGAAGTCAACGTATAATGCCAATATAGCTGTATGGTATTTTCATGTTTCTATTGATTCTATTGTTAGTAGCCCAATTTTATGAAAATCGCTGGATGGGATATGTTGCTATTGGTACTGGTATGAATATATTTGGGGACTGGATTATATTGAGCAGCAGTAGCCTAGAGGTTTGGGAAACAAGACAAATATGGATGGAGAATATGAATGAGTAACGCTCTGCCCTCCCTCAGCATATAGTGCTGAGGTTCTCTTGAGCAAGGCTCCTACCAGCTGATTCAGTGGAGCTGCCAGTATAATGTACTGTAAATGAGTGTGCTGTGAATGTGAAGAAGACTATAGAAAATAAAAGTACAAAAATACAAGTATACAAAGTAAATATTAATAGTTAATTTTTCTTCTAACAAATTATTATGTCATGTTAACATGATCTCAACTATAACCCAGTAAGTCCCAATCCTTTTCAATAGGGAAATATTAGACTAACATTATCTGTGTAAAAAACCTGATCGTATTTCTTTACTGTATTGCTCTTTTGTGAAAGCGGGAAGCACCCAATAGTTTTCATTTGTGTTAGATTGCAGACATAGATCGCATGATTATTATTCAATGACAGTAATTTGGTTTGACTGATTTTGGTTGAACACCCTTTTTTCATAGACCTAATGTGCTTTTATTAGCATAATAATGACATTACATGCTGCCTGGAATCTGGAGTGTGCATTCACCACCAATATATTGGCTTTAGCACGCTTTATCAGTAATTGCAAACAATGATCGCATAAAACGGTTAGACATTTAATTTAATGTATTGATCAGTGTTGGGAAAGTTACTGAAAATTGGTAATTAGTTACAGTTACTAGTTACTTCTCTCAAAAGGTAATTTAATTACTTTAAAGTTACCAGTTACTTCAAAGTAATTAGTTACTAGGGAAAGTAACTTTTGCGTTACTTTTAAAAGTCTGCTTCGATTGTTATTAATGCACACATTATGTTAGTGTTGCTGTGCCACAGTGTGGCATTGAACATTCGCTTATTGGGGAGGCTTATAGCCTATCAAGGTCCTTAGCCTCTGGGGCTCTGGCTGCAGCTCTCTCCCCGGACTAGGTCTGAGGATCAGAAACTGGGTAATCCTCTGAAGTTGTCCGTTATTTTCATGTCCTAAAGTAACTAGTAACTAGCCCAGTTACTATTTTAGTAACTGTAACTGAGTTACTGAATTTGAAAAAGTAATTAGTTAGATTACTAGTTACTGAAAAAAGTAGTTAAGTTACAGTAACTAGTTACTTAGTAACTAGTTACTCCCAACACTGGTATTGATATACTGTAAATAAACAGATTATTGAGAGGAAAATACTAAAGTACTAAAGGGTATGAATGTTATAACAAAGTGAGTCAAACCTCGAGTCGGGGCCAATTATTAGTGTCTTGGGAGACTGTGGGGAATAGCGTGATCCTTCCAAGCGATATGTCCTGCGGGTGAAACTCCTTGCTGTCAGGTGAAAAGAAGGGGCTGGCAACTGCACGTGTCAGAGGAAGCATGTGCTAGTTTACAACTCTCCCCAGATGGGAACTAGAAATAACCGCCTCATGGTTGTATTATGCTTCCGCCAACAAGTCAAGATGCAGTCTACATCCATGTCTGTCCAGACTCATACAAGCACAAATACCTTGAAGCCCATGGCGCACTGGCGCAGTGGTGTAGCCATTCAACGTCATGGCACTTTAGGCAATGTTTGTTACCTCAAGAACACAGCAAAAAAAAATCAACATGGAAAATGGTCCTACTCCTACCCCTAAACCACCCGCATCCCCACAGCCACTCTCTCAACCCACCCCTCGCACCCCGACTCTCTACGACCTTCCTATCCCTAGCTATGGTCACTTTCCCCTAGCCCCACCCCTTCCCTCTCCATGGCCCTTCCCACCACCCAGATCCCCCTAGCGACTCCCCCTACCCACCCCTCGAATCCCAACGCTCTATCACCTTCCTATCCCTAGCTACAGCCCTAGTTCCGCCCCTTCCTTGAACCCCCACCCCTGCCCCCCACCCCTCCCCCCACCCACATTCCCCTAGACACTCCCTGTACCCACCCATCGAACCTCGACTCTCGACCTTGGAGCAAAATTGGAGTAAATTCCGTCAAGGAATTCTAAAACGATTAAAACGATTTCAGACGGACAAGCCCGTCTTTATTGTCACACGAACACTTCAACACATGCATGCGGCCACAACACACACTCATGCTGACGGTGGCCGGTGAAATATGTCCTCTGCATTTGACCCATCCAGGCTTGTCCTTTCCTCCAGGGGGCAGGCCAGGAGCATTGGTCGCTTTTTCTTTCCAGCGCCCGGGGACCAACTTCAGATGTTGTCGTCACTGGTCAGATGACGATCTTCTGCATGTTTTTAGTGGGGGGTTATGTATGGAGGAACCCCCTGGGGGGTACGGGGAGAACATGCAAACTCCAGACGAGATGGCCCACCTGGGCAGTAGGCACTGAAGATATGGGGGGGTCACAACTCCAGCGCCCACAGCGTCCCAGGCGAGAATCGAACTCAGGACCTTCTAGCTGTGAGGCGACAGCGCTACCGACTGCGCCACCGTACCCCCACCGTATTCCTGAGATATCGCGTGAACGAGCATTGGACGTACGTCCATACAGATGGACAGACACGTCTACGGACCAGGGTAGGAAATTAGCGGGGGCTCGGGGCAAAATGCCCCTAAAAAATCTAGAATTGCCCTTGGAATTGGGGTGATGGGGGCTTTCAAATGCCCCCATATAAGAAAGAGTTTAAGACTTTCTGTATTTTAACATTATTCTGTATTTGCAAAGCGTGACTTGAAAATGGCCAGCTAGGCATGTGTACAACCCCCACCCCTCCTCCTACTAGCGTTATTTACCTCAGTGACAGGCAGCACAAGCTAGCTGGCCAGATAGTTCACTCATGTTTTTACCAAGTACATTAATAACATGCCAGACAATCAACAGTGTTGTTGAGAGAGGAAATGGGGATCTTTAACTGTGATTGTTTATGAACTTTTAGAAATAAAATATGCTTGGATAAGAGTATTTGATTTGTCTGTCAGCCTACCTAGGTGCAACTAAGGTATTTTCCAACATTTGACCAAATTGCCCTGGAAATTATCCAAAATTAAAATTTAAAAAAGTTAATTTCCTACCCTGCTACGGACAACCTGAAAACATAATGCCTCCAGCCACGGTTAACGCCGGCGCAGGCATAAAAAGAGTTTAACACAAAAATCGTATGCTGCAGGAATGAGTCCGGAAGACCTGGATGCTAGCACTTCCGGTTCTTAAGTCAATGGGATTTTTCTATAGGGATTTCGGTTAAATGCTTGAAATCAGGTCTGTGGTTAACAAAAGTATATGAAGCAAACTTTGTGGTCAACAAGATAATCTTCACAAATGATGGTCAGTTTTATGATTTTGGAAGCGTAAATGCGTTGTTTTTTAAACACAATTTTCAGAAAACGCTTCAAAAGTGATAAAAGTGGTCCGGTGAAGATTATCTTCCTGAACACCATGGAAGCAAGCAGTTTCAGAAACTTTTGTTTACCCACAGACCTTATTTCATACATTTAACCGAAATTCCCATACAAAAATCCCATTGTCTTTTAGACGTAGGAACCAGGAAGTGCAGGGAATTCTGGGTAAGCCTACGAAAACACGTCATCCCTGCGGTACTCTATTCTTATATACTGTACACTCTAACACTGGTGGCATAACTGGTACAGTAGGTAGAAGACTTAGCAGTAAATACTATATCCAAAGCTTAATCACACTAAATATACAGTAGGTAGAAGACTTAGCAGTAAAGCTTAATCACACTAAATATACAGTAGGTAGAAGACTTAGCAGTAAAGCTTAATCACACTAAATATACAGTAGGTAGAAGACTTAGCAGTAAAGCTTAATCACACTAAATATACAGTAGGTAGAAGACTTAGCAGTAAAGCTTAATCACACTAAATATACAGTAGGTAGAAGACTTAGCAGTAAATACTATATCCAAAGCTTAATCACACTAAATATACAGTAGGTAGAAGACTTAGCAGTAAAGCTTAATCACACTAAATATACAGTAGGTAGAAGACTTAGCGGTAAATACTATATCCAAAGCTTCATCACAGTAAATAGACAGTAGGTAGAAGACTTAGCGGTAAATACTATATCCAAAGCTTAATCACACTAAATATACAGTAGGTAGAAGACTTAGCAGTAAAGCTTAATCACACTAAATATACAGTAGGTAGAAGACTTACCAGTAAATACTATATCCAAAGCTTAATCACACTAAATATACAGTAGGTAGAAGACTTAGCAGTAAAGCTTAATCACACTAAATATACAGTAGGTAGAAGACTTAGCGGTAAATACTATATCCAAAGCTTCATCACAGTAAATAGACAGTAGGTAGAAGACTTAGCGGCAAATACTATATCCAAAGCTTAATCACACTAAATATACAGTAGGTAGAAGACTTAGCAGTAAAGCTTAATCACACTAAATATACAGTAGGTAGAAGACTTAGCGGTAAATACTATATCCAAAGCTTAATCACAGTAAATAGACAGTAGGTAGAAGACTTAGCGGTAAATACTATATCCAAAGCTTAATCACACTAAATATACAGTAGGTAGAAGACTTAGCAGTAAAGCTTAATCACACTAAATATACAGTAGGTAGAAGACTTAGCGGTAAATACTATATCCAAAGCTTAATCACACTAAATAGACAGTAGGTAGAAGACTTAGCGGTAAATACTATATCCAAAGCTTCATCACACTAAATAGACAGTAGGTAGAAGACTTAGCGGTAAATACTATATCCAAAGCTTCATCACACTAAATAGACAGTAGGTAGAAGACTTAGCGGTAAATACTATATCCAAAGCTTCATCACACTAAATAGACAGTAGG
>NC_139623.1:8231741-8327083 GCF_964638095.1 Poromitra crassiceps
AGAGAGGGGTTAGGGGTGGCCAAACTACGGCCCGCGGGCCAACTGCGGCCCGCTGCCCATTTTTAAGTGGCCCGCCATGAATTTAGCAAAAAAAAAAAATTGTTGCCAAAAACAAATATAAATAGACCAGGTCAGGGTACCCAAGTATAACCCATTTTCAATTTTTTTTTGTATTGAAAAAACGAAAACGGGAAAAACTGATTCCCCCCATTTCGTTTTTTCAATATAATTTCTTTTTTTAAATGGGTTATACTTGAGTACCCTGACCTGGTCTATTTATATTTAAACATTTTTAATACTGAATGAATGTTTAATACTAATGTTATGTTAAATTATCTCTGTCTTAACCTGTTGACACAGGAAAAGAACATTTGAAAACATACAGAAATACCCATTGTAATAGGTGAGCACATCAATAAACTACCGTAATTTCCGCACTATAGGCTAAGCCGCACCGGACTATAAGCCGCAGCAGCAAAATTGACTGTTTGTTACAAGCCGCACCGGACTATAAGCTGCTTTAATGTTTTAATGTTTTTTTTTTTTTTTTTTTTTTTTTTTATTGTGTTTTAATGTTTAATTACCATATGTAAGGGTTCGTGCACAGAGGGGATTGTCGGGAAAGAGATGGCTGTTTGAGGAAGCTCCCATTTATTAACATTTCAACAAAACAACATAACACAACACCACCTGTGTTTTTTTTACAGTGCACACAGTGTCCGCGGTGTGGTGAAAAGAGGGCAAGAGAGGAAATTAAAACAGAAGTGGATTTATAGTTAGAAAGAGTGCTAAAGAAGAGAGAATTCCGTTTTTTATTTTTATTTTTTGCTGAAAAAATCCATAGATAAGCCGCACCGTTATATAAGCCGCAGGGGCCTAAAAACGGGGAAAAAGCCGCAGCTTATAGTCCGGAATTTACGGTATATGTCATATATTTATTTAGGTAGAAATAAAAATGTTGATGGCACAAGGGTTTTCTGGTCCAATTTCTTTGCCGCGAAAACTGCCATGCTTAATATTGTTTGGCCTGCGACTCCTTATATTTTTCTGTATGCGGCCCACAGCCAAAAAAGTTTGGCCACCCCTGGGTTACACCCTCTAACCATCTATATAGTTATAAATATGAAGCCTGTTACAAAACTGACTTTACCTTTTGAGACTGAAGGAAAGGGATCCATGTGTTGCTGAGCAGTTCCATGCGGTATTGCCTGGTGAAGTAACCCATGTAGGAGACGAATGCTGAGGTGAGAAGGACATCACCACACAGGGTCTTCTGTTGCTCCTCATACTGAACCACTGCCTGAGACCAGCGCTCCTTCTCACACTGCAGGACACACAAAGATGACAAACGTGCATGTATTCCAGTATCTGTGATAGTGACAAGACATGGGAGTAAATCAACTTAATTACATTACGTCATTTAGCAGATGCTTGTATCCAAAGCGACTTACAATAGTACTTTTGTCAACAGTAGTGAATTAAATTAAATTAAAGTAGAAAGATTCCAGCCCACCTCAAGAGAGTCCAAGCCAAAGCACTAAACATGAATCTACTGTATGTGGAAATGAGTCACTTTTCTCTCCATTTATTGTGCACACCAAGAAGATGTAAGCAGTAAAGTATAAAACTACCATTCCCTTAAAATGGCGTTGAAAGTTTGGCTGTAGATTCACTCGGCATCAATTTAGCATTCATTTAAACCTTCAATACTCTGACTGTGACAGCCCTACAACAATAAATCATGCGTGGCATTTTCTTACAAGGGGCTGTGGATCTAGAATATGTCACATAATAAATTCTCAGACAGTTAAAAATCACTATAATTTTACTCTAATGCATTATGGATTGCCTGTAATATCACTCAGTCTGGGGTGAGACATTGTTAATTTCCAACAGCTGTTGAGGCTTTGAGGTAAGTTAATGATTAAATATAGACGGCCTGATTTATTAGTCTCAACACTATTGCTTCCAGGTCAATGCCATAAAGACAAAACATTTATCTTGATATGCTTAAAAGCCAAGCTGTTCCATCCAAACCACATTTATTTTCCGGAATAAGAAAGTCGAACTTACAAAATGGCCACTGAAATGGCCATCTTTTATTTCATATTAGCAACCATAAAGCTAATAGCTAGTCTGATACGGACCTGAACCTGAAAGAAAAGTCAATGCTGCCCTTTTAGGCAAAACTAATTAAAACTATTTACTATTTTTAAATTTAAGGAAAATAATGATAGAGCTGGGACTGTTAAAACTCTTAGGATAAACTACACGCATGCACACGTGCGCGCGCGCGCGCGCGCACACACACACACACACACACACACACACACACACACACACACACACACACAACCAGTCTGTTGCACAGACTGAGTGCACTGTTAGTGTAGCATTCCCGCCATCTTTCTTCCCTTCTCTACTTGGAAACCATTCAGCCAGTCAGTTGCCCAGTTCAGCCATGCGTTTTCTGTGGTCCAGCCCTCTCTACCTGTCTCGCAAGTCCCCAATATGCTGCTGAGCCAGACTGTAAAATCTCCCTTTGCCTGAGCTACTCACACAACTGCCAGGCCATTTTGCCAGGACATAACAACTTCTAGTCCAGATTTACTGATGCAATTCGATTACTAGCACCTCTCCATGCATGCCTCCGGCACAATGACAGTTTGCCCTGAGCCAGGTCAGCCCCAGTGGCACCACTGACCCTTCTCTCTCGCTCTGTCCCTGTTTACCTCCAAGCCCTTGACCAGTCGGTTGGCCAGCTCTATGGTCTGGTTGGTGCGGGTCACTTCCTCCTGACAACTGATCTTCTCAGCTGTAGCTCTTTCAAACTGAACTGTGAGTTGCTGGAGGCTTGCATCCAGGTCCTGGACAAACAAACCAAAGGAAACAGTGCAGAGTAAAGAAGTCATTCTGGAAATTTGGCTGATAGAGCAAGTGACTTGATTAAGTTATATAACATTCAACTTACCATCAATTTCTTTTGAACTGCCACCAGTTTGGCTGTTGCCATTTCCAGTTCTGCATTAGCTTGCGATAACGCTTGCCTCTTAGGAGTGACCTCACAGTAAACCTAGCAAACAAGGAGAGTAAATGATCAAAAATGACAATCAATGCTTCATGAAGCGAATCATTTTATTATATATACAATTTATAACAGAACTTATTTGAGTCTGACCTCATAGTATCTGACAATGTTAATGGTCCAAGCACAAAGTCCAGCTGCGGCTGTAGACTTGGTTCTCACTAGATCAGGCTGGAACTGTGGGTTTCTCAGATACTCCTGTTTCACCACACTCAGACAGGAGTCTGGGATGTTCTCCTTGTCATATGACACCAGGGCCTGCAGGAAGTCATCCACCTGACAGAGGGAAATGCAGATATTAGTGTCTAAAATCAGGTGCATTTATCACAAATTTCCCCATTAATTGACTCTGATGACAACAGCAAAATGGATATTAGAAATCAAAGCCGTTTTAACTTTTTTTTTTTTTACATTTATTTTTACTTTATTAGATCGCTCTGCTCTAATAATGAAAAGTGAAAAATCAATTTTTTTAGTAACCCCAAACAAGATCTAAATACTATGTTGTTAACACATTAATTGCCAAGAACGAGTTGAGTCATCAAACACAATCCAGCTGTTCACTGCCAACGACGAGTTGAGTCGTCAAAAAAATGATTTTTTTTTTTTTGACCGTGGGATGTGCATCTAACCCTTTTACATCTCTTATATAATTATTGGAGCCACCGAACGTTTACAACCCATTCCACCGACCCACTAAGTGGCAACAGTGCTCTCCTGACTAGAGGAAGGCAAGCATTTTTTTAACTTGTCACGCCATTCTCACCCCAGCCATTCTCATGAAAATGGATGGGGGAAAACGCTTTCGTTTTCGCGCTGATTGCTGGCGATGCGGGATTGCAAATTTACATAATAGATTACAGGTGGAACACACTTTGAAACACGCAGCATAAATATGACCAGAATCGCAAAAGCTTCTCTCAACCAAAACTCCAAGAAGCGAGCGAGTCCATGCCGACTTCCTCAAACAGCGGCCGCGCAGCCACAGGCACAGGACAGCAGCAAAGCACTGAGACTGGTGACAAGCTTGTGACGGCCGCTGCAGCCAAGAAGAACGCCCACGGAGGGAGGAGTTGAAGCAACTCTCCCTCTCGCTCTCTCCCTCTCTCTCTCTCTCTCTCTCTCTCGCTCTCTCTCTCTCCCTCCCTCTCTCTCTCTCTCTCTCTCTCTCCCTCTCCCCCTCTCACTAGGATTAAACCTAGTGCGTCTCCCTCCCGAGAGGGAGGGAGAGAGAGAGAGAGGGAGGGAGAGCGAGAGGGAGGGAGAGAGAGAGAGAGAGAGAGAGAGAGGGAGGGAGAGCGAGGGGAAGGGAGAGAGAGAGAGAGAGAGAGAGAGCGAGAGGGGGAGAGAGAGAGAGAGAGAGAGAGCCAAAAATGAATGGTTAAAGTGACTGTTCTATCGAATTTCACAAAAAGCCGTTTATCTCTGAATATTTTTTCTGACGCTAAAACCATGCTGTATTCAACTGCTAATGCTTACATAACTACTAACTCTACAAACTAACTCTTTTAGACAGAGAAAGTACACATTCTATTAGTACTTTTGAGATATTGTATGTTCACAAACTCCAAGCAGAAAAGAATCCTCGGCTCTTGTAAAATGAGCCACAATCCTCAAAAAACGGCTTGGCAGAAGCTACCTACAGCAAGAAAAAAACGGCTGGCAGTCAATGTGTTAACTGAATTGGTAGTCATCAGTAGGCTATAGGATAATACTTAAAGTTTAGTTCTTGGCATTGGTAAGTGATATTAGTTCATCCCTCGCAGACACTGTAAACTAATATTGACTTGCGTGCATTATTGCACAAAACATGATCGCTTTACACTTAGAGCAACTGGATATAAAGTACATGTAAAAATAGAAATAGAAAATCCTGCATATAAGTATTTTAAATGGATGGTTGAAGTTTTGGCAAAAAATAAAAAATAAATAAAAAGTCTGCTTCTCAATGACTAAAAAAATAAAATACTTTGTGGAAAGATTGAATGACCTCCCATTTCAGGATGAAGGCACATAGTAGAATAACAGTGGCGACAGGTTCAGGAATGGGCCAACACACAGTCGCTCCCCTCGTACGTGAGCATATTCATGGAGCCATCCAGCTGTAATGTGAGCATGGGAGAGATGCTGGGCAGGGCCGGGGTCAAGGCCCATACACAAATGAGATTGGCATGAATCAGGCAGATGTGATTGACATGATGACAGCTTAACCTTGCCCATGAAGGCCCGCGCCGCCTTCCAGCTCCGCTCCTTGGGCACTCGGCCATGGGGAGCTAGCAGAACCATCACAGCGGCTGCCACATTGATCACTGCTGCTGGAGGGTTGGGAAAGGTCTTCAGCTCAGTCAGATTCACCTGAATAGAAGAATCATAAACATTACAAAATATAAGCCTTTTTGTCCACCTCCATCTGACAGGACTTGAAAATGATAACGGTCTGGAACGATTGCAAATTTGTTGGGATACTGCACAGCTTGACAAGATGAAGCACCTTGTTGAGGGTGTCCAGCGCTGCTGTGGCAGCTGCCAGCGATGGCTCTGCCTTGGCTAGGTCTTTCTCACAGTCCTTCTGTTTCATGGAGACTCCTGCCTGGATGACAGCAACCTGCACAAAAACAACAATCACAGTGACTTACATGGCAAAATGTGCTATATGAGCACCACTGTACTAGATCCACTAGATCTCTAACCACCACTGTGTGTGATAGGAACCTTTTGAGCCTCTACGTCTGCAGCCTCTCTCTTGTGGCTGACCTTCTCAGTCTGGAGTCCAACCTTTGAGATTAGAGCTTCAGTGTTCTGGTTTTTAAGGGTCAGCTCAGCTTCTTGGGATGCCAGTTTGGCTTTTAGATCCTCAACCTAAAACAGAGGGGGGGAAAACATGATGACGCATGCTTCACATAATTCAAATATATACAGTATCTATGTGCATGAAGATCAAATTAAGAAATTGTCAGTCCTCAGTGGCAACAATTTTTTAATTATGATTTACACAGAGGGCATTTCAGCATGTATTAAATGTTAGGGAAAAACAAACACAATACACAATTCTGGGAGTAAAACCCTGGTAAAACCACTGCTAACCTCCCTCAACCTTGTAGTGCATTGGTTCCATAGACATAATATGGACGTAGCTATCCAATTTAATTTCTTCTACCTGGCCGAGTTCAAACATTGGCCGTCACCATCTTGATTTTTCGTCAGCAGAGTGGGAGGGAATGGGTTGAGTCCTTGCGCACCTCACGTGAGATGGGAGTTTCCCAGAGCCGCAGCTCCGCCTGCTATTGGTTCGTGATTGGCAAGCTGCGTGATCACTGGATAGGCGATCTGTCATCACCATCTATCATCTATTTGCTCTGCCTGGTGGTCCACCAGAGATATTTTTTTTTACAGACAAAACTGTAACAGTTTTTACATAATACACATTAACCCTGAGGAGTAGCCGGATTGGTCCGATTTTCGGAAATATCACGATATTTGGGAAATATCACAATTTTGAACATTTACTTTCAGAGGCTGCAGCAGGCTCAGTTTTAAAGCCAGAGTGAAGTTTCTGGTATCATATGAAACTAGAAGACTTAACAAATCGATTTTTTCCAACCATGTCATGCTAGCTTGTCAGGAAGGTAGCTAAATAACACTCCAAATTTAGGGTAAATGTTGGCAAGGGAAAAAAACATTTTCAAAGGGGTCCTCTTTTTCACAGTGTAATGTTGGCAGGTGTGTTCTGTCCGTTTTGAACCAGCTAGTAGCCTTATATTGTCATTTAGCCTTTCTGCTGCTATTGCATGGTTAAATCAGCTAATTCTATTATATGAGCAGGAGGGGAGGGGGGGGGGGGGGTTGGTACACGCAGTGGAAGTGGTTTCTGGGAAATTTGGTTTGGTAAGTAGTGGTACTTGGAAGGAAACGTTTGGGAACCCCTGTTGCAGTGAAACCCCAACATGAACCACCTCCTGCATAATGGAGACGTTTACCTGAGTGGCAGTGGTTTGAAGCTTCTGAAGGCCGCTCTCAAGCCGGTTCATCTTGTGCTGGAGCTGAGCCCGGCTCTTCCCCAGAAGGTTCCTATACAGGGTGATTTGCTGGAGAAAGCTCTTGGGGGTGGTGTAATTGTACCTCTTCTCATTGCGCTGGTATTTTTCACTTGCCTGGTTGACAGTGGTGTGAACGTAGGCCATGAAAAGACTGATGGATTCCTGGACGGCAGGCTGTAAAAATAAGCAGAGAAGAGGGGGAGAGGGGCGAACAGGGCGAACTGGATTGAGTAGAGTTTAACATCCCCAAGCTGATGGGGGCTGAAATATTATCTTCATAAATTTTGAATTCATCTACAAGTTTTGCCATCTTACTTGGCTGGCCCTGACTTACTCAATCTGAAATTTACGTGCAGCTAGCAGGAATGATTAGGCTTTGAAACCACTGTGAAAATAATGCGTTTAGGCCACTGACGTGCAGCTTGTAAAGCATGCACACTGTTTACATTATCCCTCATGTCCTCCAACTTTCTCCACACTGTGTATAGAGGCTGTTGTACCATATTCTGGATAGGTATTTATCATATGATGCTCAATGACACAGACCCTTCATTAATCATACTGTTAGCGATCAATTAAAGTAAAAACAAATGAGCAGAGAATACAAGGATCAAACCTGACCATAACTCACAAAAAGCCATTGTTAATGATCAAGGAGCCAGTAGGGGAAAAAATCATTATTAATTAAGATCTGACATAATGCTTTTTGACAAAGCATGTTATGTTCAGTTGAGACACGAGAGAAGTTCTCATTGATTGGCCTTGTGTATCAGCTATTAGTGGGTTGTGCATTTCTAACTTAAAACAAATGACCATTTCATTTCTTGTTTCCCTGCCTCTTTAAGAAGATAAACAATCAGAGATTGGTGTACCATATCAATATCTTTAGATACAATGCCTCCGAAATTGTGATCATATGTTTCAACTTCTCACATAGGATGCATTTCCAAATGGTATCTGTTATTCATGCTGCGCACAAAAATTCCATGTTTTATTTTACTACTATGAGTCCCACTCCCACCTTACTCCTACTATAACTCTTATTACTACTTTATTAATACTCCTGCTCTGCTACTACTCTACTACTGCTGCAACTACTACCATTACTTGACTCCTCCTCTTCCTCCAACTTATATTACAGTTAGTTGTTACTGCTCAAGCACTACTACACACAAGATGCACACTACTGCACATACAGCTGCACGTCACCAGTCCGTCAAGCTCGTGAAGTTTGTTGATGATACCAGGCAAAACAACTGGAGCTCAATGCTCAAAAGACAATGGAGATGGTTGTGGACTACAGGAGGAATGCAGCCCCACCTTCCCCCATCACCCTGGGTGGCTCCCCAGTTAATTGTGGAGTCATTCTGCTTCCTACTGTAGGGTTCCTCATCAGCCGGGACCCGAAATGGGAGCTGAACATCAGAGCTCTCACCAAGAAGGCACAACAGAGGATGTATTTCCTGCAGCAAAGTGCCAAAGGCCACAATGGTGCACCGTCTGGTACACTGCTGCTACTTTCAAGGACAGACTGCAGCGTATCATCCGCTGTGCTGAAAAGGTGATCAGATGCAATCTGCCATCCCTTCAGGACCTGCACACCGCCAGGACGTTGAAGCGGTCTTGGAAAATCATGGCCGACCCCTCCCACCCCGCAAAAACAACCTCTTTGAAATGCTCCCCCTCACCAAGAGACTGAGGTTTGTCAAGACCAAAACCTTTCCTCACAATAACAGCTTCTTCCCAACTGCCATCATCAAACAAGGCTCAAAAGCTTTTGACTTTTGAAAACAAACCACTCTCTCAGTGGTGCTACAACCTGTCAGTCATTCAATTTCAACCCCTATACCCGCCCTCAAAACAACAGCATGGGCTATTGAAGAGGCACAGACTCATGTACATGTATGTAGTTTGCGGAGTGCAGCAATTGAACTATGGATTCAACATAATTTTTGAGTCTGGGGAGAGACTAGTACACACACTACACTACAACTACTACTAAGACACACACACACACACACACACACACACACACACACACACACACACACACATGCACATTCGTGCGCGCGCACACACACACACACACACACACACACACACACACACACACACACACACACACACACACACACACACACACACACAATAATTGCACACTGGAAAGTAATAGTCTGGCCCATGTGATGACACTTCCTGGTTGTGGCAGCTGTGCCTCCTGAGAGGGTCGTTATGGGCTTATTAATCACTCTTCTTTCATTAACATAAATGATGGTGGGTTGTGATGGTTCCACTGCCATGAGGGAAAACAATGATATGCCTGCACTCACTGGAGTCTCCAGGCATGTGTTCAGCCATTTGTCATGACCTCAATAGAGAAGTAACCATGAGGGATCTATGGAGAAGTTAATCCAGCTGCACTGTAGTAATTAGAAGGTGTTCATTAAAAGTCTAACCCAGTCTGGAAAAGTCTCATTAGAGCACATGGCAAATATAGGGAAGATGAACAGTAAAAGTGTAGTGTAAGCCCAATATGGGCTGGGCTTCATTGGAAGCATGACACTTAAATAAAGAAAATCAATTAATCAATCAATCAGGGAAGATATGTCAAACCCATCCCAGACAGCTAGTATTCTTACTTACAATATTACTGTAGTATCGGCAAATCTGCTGTGCAGGATTCGACTGGATCACGACAGGGTGCGTTGACGTGAGATGAAGATAACTACTTGGTTTCAAAGGCCTCACCTCAATGCCTTCAATCTCTTGGATGAATCTGTAGCTAACAGACTGCAGGGCCTCTGAGCTCCATGCGTGGAACCAGTTGATGGTGGTACATTGGACCAGGGCCGGGAATCGACGGGCCCGAACACGGAGGGCACTGCCCACAGGAGACAAACACAGCACCACCTACAGAGAGAGGGAGAGGATGAGTCACACATTATACACAAGCTTCAGCATGCACACGCACGCACACACACACTCACGTCTCACGCACACAAAATACGTGCATGCATGCCCATAGCAAAACACAGGCATGAGAAGATGCACAGCCAAGGGCACATAAGGAAATCCAAATATCCTGCACAGGCTGTAGATATGGCAGATGCATCCAAAAGGGAAACCCATCCTCCAATCAAACTGGCAGTATTGTATCCCCCCACTTTCCTCTTCCTGGCACGCGGACAGGCAGCTACATTCCCAGTTGGCTGGAGCAGACGGTGCCGCTACCAGAGGCCCTGGCGCAAACATTAGCTGGACCGCATACATGTGCACTGGGACAAGAATGTCCTTCCTTTTAACCCCCCCTATTTGTCTGGGTCTGTTCGGTCAGCGTGTCAAAGATATTTCATCAGCTGTGTCTTTGGTTTTACAGTTGAAATATGTTATTTGTAGGCTTTTCTCATCAATATATTGTCGTGAAAATCAGTTGTGTTGACACATTCCAATGCTAGCAAAAACAAAAAATCCAATTTGTGAATTCTCGAGCTCAATTACCCATGGTATATGAAAAATGCTTTCTGGTAGGCTAAGTAAGTAATCTATAAAAAGCAGCAGGATGGAGAAATACCGTAATGAGATATGTTGATAGAAAGCAACTCTCCTGGTTATCATCCCAAAATAGTGATGACACCACACTTCATTGGACACAGTGTGTATCAAGCGAAAAACCGCATAAGCAAAGAGAAAACATTTAATTTTCATCAACTAAGAACAATAGTGGTTAACAACACTGTCTTTGGAAGGATGCTTTGAAAGATTGGACCTTGAGCTGCAGTTGGACTCGGTCGATGAAGAATCTCCAGCAGTTCTCCCTGCTGTCCAGCAGTCCCACCGCTCGGACGTCAGATCTTACCCCAGCCACAATCCCTTCAATCTCCTCCTCACTGAAGAGATCAGGGATTTCACCTGGAGGGTGATTGAGAATGATTTCATCGAGACTGAATAATTAGAATAACAACATGCAATTCTACAACTATACCGACATTACAACAATGCAGGTTAAGAACATTTGGGGAGGATTTTGGCCTTGTGTCCGAGGGACACACACATGATACCCAATATGAATGATATTGATTTTGGCTCTCACCTGATGCAAGTAAGTCATTAATAATAACCATAAACCGTTCATCAGATATCTGTGCATCAGTCAGGAGCAGAGCAATGCGCTGGTTCTTCACTCCGGTCTTCAGCAACAAGCCTGCCAGATCCACCTAAACACCACCACACATGGCCTGAATGAATACCTGCAGTGTTCACACTCAATAGAGTCCAATACAGTTTTTGTAATTGTCCGAACATAATCAATGGGATAACACAAACCCAGTGATAACACCGTGATCTTTTAACAGATGATTAAATTTACAATACTTGCTTCATCAATGAGGTATTGAAATATTTCCTAGGGGCCTTTAATAGCATCTGACAATTCTTTGCCGAGTCAGTGGAGAAGGTGAACAGAACTGAATTAGATCAATACATTGCATGCAGCCGGAGGAGTGTATTGATCTGGAGAATTTTGTCTAAAGGAAAACCTTGCTCTCCAGTAATTAATCACTAACCTTGCTTAAAGGATGTCACTCAAGGCAGCATCTAAGGACTGTGACTATAAAGGTAAAGTGATGAAGTGTAATTTGTAAAGTTCTAATATTCTAAGTATAATGCTTAATATTTAACCTGTTTTAACCGATTAACAGTATCAATATTGACCTTCAGGTCATGAATGCTGTAACCCTTAGTCAGGGTGATTTGGAAGACTTCCACAGAGGATATGTAGGCAGCCAGACGGGTCAGGCTCTGCTTCCCACTGCCCCCGACTCCCACCAGCAGAGCGTGGCCCCGTGGAGACTCCAGGATGCGACTGATCCGACAGCTGATGACAACACAACCCTGGTTAAACCACCAACTTTCTATAGCTCACCATTGTTATTCATCTATACACATTTCCATCTGTAGATTCCACAACAGCAAGACTTCACATATTCTAACAGATCACATCACATTAACTTCCCTTCCAGCATTGCCATGTTTATATTTCATAGAATTGCTTCTATCAATTTTTTACTTCTCTTATGTTGTGTTTATATTCTTTGCTATAATTGACGTGGTGTTTAGTATCTTTTATTTTTTACAATAATCATGAATATTATTACTGAAAAGTGGTATACAGTGTTTGCTATGAGAACTACGAGTCATTTACTCACACATGTTGCACGGCATCTTCAAACAGCACCAGGTTCATGGCTGCGTTGAGCTCATTGTAGCTCTCCAGGGCATGGGTAAGGATGGTTCTGAGCACAGACCAGTCTGTGAAAGGAGTATAGGAGGCTTCTTCACCCACGTGGGCAAAGTGGCAATAGAGGGGCTGCTTTGTCACCTTTTCGTCTTCCACTCCCTGGAAAAGACAAGAATCTTTAGATCAATGTTTTCATGTGCAGTCAAGAAATCTCTCATTAGCTCTAGTAGAGAACAGCGATTTATACTGTTTACACTGTTCGCCAGAATCGGTACCGCACCTCAAAGCATTCATGCATGGTCTCCATCTGCAGCTTGCGGAAGAGCTGCAGGTCCTTCACATCCACCAGTCTATCTGAATAGACTCTGCAGGATTCATGCAGCCACAGCAGCACCAGGTCAATGCTCTCTTTCACACTCTCAGGCCCGGCAAAGAGAAGGCCCTGAAGCACAATGAGATTCAGATGAATATTTCATTTTTCATCCAAAAGTCGAATTGCAAAACTTGCTCGCTATCACCATTACCTGGAAGACGCTAGATAGGTCTCTGAGGTTGAATATGTAGTGAAATTTGATGGCAGTGGGCAGAAAGATGTGAACCATCTTGTGATGAAGAGCTATGGCAGCCTGGACCACAGCTGGAGCGCTCCTCTGAGCCACTGGACTGAAGAGCTGCTGCTTAATGTGGCTACTCAGGATCTGACTGTAGATGGACGTCTGGGCCTCAGGAGATGGGAAGTTCACAGCAAACACTGAGAAATGTCTCTGTGAATAGAGGAGACACAGACATTTCAGAACCTTGTACATGGTAAAATAGTAGATAATTGTATGCTTCCATAAAAGATATTTCGGGTGCTAGTGAGGATATTCCATCTACATCCAACAACTTAAATTCCATCCATTGCCATGGCAGACATTTTGAATTTATATTGGACTTATCTAGTAATGCGTGATGCCTCAAAATGTGATAGAGGCTTATTAGATATTATCAGATTTAATCATACTGCCACAATATTGACTGGAAATGTGTTTCAGGAAAATGCCCCAAGACAATCAAAATTGGTCAGTTTTGTCATTGGCACTGTAAGTGCTGGTAATGCTTCCTTCCCATACTAGTCCCTCCCCTACGTCACAGCAAAATATCCCCACATGAATTTTTGCTACTGAAGACTCTTGTCAGTGTTTTAGATAGATTTGAGATGTACTATTATACTGTTCTGCTGCCAATGGGGACTGCAAGTTAACAACAACATGATACTAATACAGTGATAAATAAATATTTTTAAAGTTAAACAGTGGGTGTGTCTCTAGGCCTCAGCAAAGATGTTGAGATGAGTGAATATTGACAATCTTATTGGCAAAAATATAAATATAAATGAATAAATAAATAAATAAATGAATGAATGAATGAATGAATGAATGAATGAATGAATGAATAAATAAATAAATAAATAAATAAATAAATAAATAAATAAATAAATAAATGAATGAATGAATGAATGAATGAATGAATGAATAAATACCTGAAGCCTGGGGTTGATGTTGAAGCTCCCAGCAGTTGGATTCATACAGGCGACATACTGAGTATTGTGTATTTCCTTTAGGGACAACTTCTGTCTGTCATACCTGCAGTGAGCAAGCCAAGAAAGGTAACGGCTTGGTTTGATACAAAATACCCCGCAACTTGTCAAGATGTTTTATATTGTTACACTAATTAACAATATTTAATACAATATTTAATACACTAAAGTGGTACTGAGCATGCAGGGACCTCTCACCAGTGCTTATAATCCAGATGCTGGCGTATGAGTGTGTGAGGCTGCACTGTTCCATAATTGTCCACAGCTGGCATGTTCATGTCATCTATGAAGTAGACCAGCCTCCTGTTGCCTACAGGGGAATAGCTCCTGCCTGCTGTCTTCTCTAAGCGTCGCTCTAGGACCACTAAGAGAGAAAGCAAAAGCAATTTGTACAGAGAACAAGAAAGAAAGTTAAGTAATACTCATAAGACTGATATTTAGCTGTTATAATGAGCGAAAATAAGGAGATAAAATAATATTATCCTAGTCAAACCAACTTTTGAACGTAAGGGTGTCGTATGGTTAATACAGCTAGTGCCAATATGTCAGCATATGATTATACTGACATGTTAGCTAAGAGTAAACTTAAACAGAAATAAACATGCTCCCCCCTTCACCCTCTCTGAATCTGAATATTACCAGCAGATGGTGCTACAGTTTACTTGATGTGTGCGAGTACAGAACAACATAACACCACCAACTCACTCTGCAGCATAAGGGAGGTAGTGTAGTAGTTGAAGGGTACTTTGGCAGTCACGTAACTGTCGGGGAGACAGTCTAACTTGTTCCTGACAAGTGCAGTCTTTCCCACTCCAGAGTTCCCCACGAGCATCGTCGGCTGTGCCCTCTCGAGCAACAAGTCCACGAAGTACCTAAGACGCACAGTCTCTGCCGTGTGTACCAGCACAGCCTGCAATCATACAAACAGCAGGGAGAAAGGAGAACACAAAACACACATGCTTATTATAGCTTTCTTTGACTGTGATTTATTGACAGACACGTGTTCAGTGAGTTGTGTGTGTGATTTATAATTTCTTGTATTTTCCAAAGTACACCACAACTATTCTGTCATAATAGCATCATTTGCTCAGAACAAAAACCCCGCTAATTATGGCTCAGCGAGAGTCTTTGGAGCATTGGCAGCTGTACGCAGGAGCACAAAGAAAGACAATGGAGCGTGGGTGCTAGCCTTGGTGCTGAAGCCTTCACCCCCACACAGTCTGCTATGGGCTGTAGTAGACGCTAATCACACACAGTGGCAGGCCTAGCATCCATTCTAGGACCCCTGCCATAACCTCACCATGTGCCGTTACCCTCCACTCATTATGTTCACTGAGGCATACATCTTTATTATGACTGTATTGTTCATTTTTTGGTTCTTTTTTTTTCTTTTCTTCAAAAGAAAGTTACTTCCTGTGATTGTGTATGCGATCGGTGTCAACATTCTTTGGAAAGTTTGTGGTCCCTGTAGCGTTACATAAAGGGGCCTATTTTCCCCTAATGATTGTGTCTTCTCTCACCTGCAACGGCATACAAGGTTCCATTTCAAATGGTGGCACGGTGTCACTCCAGGGCAGGAAGCGTCTGCTCATAGGGTCCAGGTAGTAGTCAAACACTGTGCCCTGTGCTGGCAGCTTCACTGTCTTCATTTCTTTGGTCCACCACTGGCTGAACTCCACCCGGTAATCACGCAGCTAGACCCAAGTATTACAGATATGACATGCAGGTCCAGCTATGGGCAACAGCCCAATCAGTCAAAAAAAGTATTTTTCTGTCAACGTTGAAACTCAAATTTTCCTTTTGTTTGATGATATGTGATTTGCCACATTATACTATACAGCAGGGTGGGAATTACACGGAGGCCATCAGGCCATGGCCTGCGTTGCCCCTCCCTCTGGCCGTGATGTCCTGAGATCCCTAAGGCCACCTCGGCAGTACCCTGCTAGCAGCCTGCTACTGTCAGTTACTTTAAAAGCATCAGTGGTCTCAGTTTAATGTAGCTGCTCTATGCAAAGGATGTGTAATTTGCTCATTTTAACACACATTTCAGAAAGATCGCTCTTTACAATGTCAATAGAGCAATGGCCTTTGTGCCCTGGCATGCGGCCTTGTGCCCTAACTTTGTTTTTAATGCCGAAGATCAGTTGGCCTTGCCCCTAAAATGCCGAAATTCCCACCCTGCTATACAGGCTACTATATATACAGGCTACTATATATACAGGCTACTATATATACAGGCTACTATATATACAGGCTACTATATATACAGGCTACTATATATGACCCTGCTATACAGGCTACTATATATACAGGCTACTATATATACAGGCTACTATATATACAGGCTACTATATATACAGGCTACTATATATCATTTCATGCAGTTACACTGAAGCAATACCTGATCTTGATACAAGGCTCCCCCAAAAGCCCAGATGCAGGCAAAGGTGAAGTAGGTCTCATAGAGCTCACGTGGAGAGTCAGAGGGGATATTTTCTGGTGTGAGTAGGCAGTCCAGCAAAGCACAGAGAGTCTGAACAAGGAGAAAATGGTTATTTTACTGTCAGTTTCTATCTGTATGGGCGCACAAAAGAAAGAAAAAGATATGTAAATGTTTGTATGTTCTGCACCTGCACCATAGAGTTCTCTGGGATGGGAGTGATGGTTTTGAAGGTGTTTCTCATCTGTTCTAAGCAACGAGGAACATATTTTTCAAACAGGATGGTGAGGTGGGCCCTTTCTGTCTGGCGTGCTCGTGTGTCAATCCAGCTGGCAACATACCTGAGCACCAAGCAAAGACACAACATACCTGAGCACCAAGCAAAGACACAACATACCTGAGCAGCAAACAAAGACACAATGTTGTACCGCTGTGCTGCTGATCTGATCAGGAACAGAATCGGTGTCCCTTCAATGCCAAGTACAAATACATTTGCAGGAATATCTTAGCATCTATCTTGGACATGAATGGCACAGAACCTGCTTTAATATTGGGGGGGACATGTACTTATGTTTGTTGTTTTTACAAGTTGTACCTCTGAAATGAGTGATAGGTTTGTACAAGGCGTTTTTTTCCATTATCTCACTGCTGGAGTTACCTGCCGACTCCTTATATGGTCGTCTTCCTGTCAGCTCAATTTATTATGCAAATGAACTATGTTGGCATTTCCTGCCACACCTTATATATGTTTGCATTGCAGTTTTTCTCTTGTTTGTCACCCTGATGAAGGCCTGTGTGCCGCAATGTGTCGGTGCGTTTTTAATTCTTGCTAATATGCATTAGCCATACAATAAAGGCTTTTTAAATTTTTTCACCTACAAGAGTGCCTTGGTTACCTCTTTTTAGTCTCAACTGTCCTACCCCTGACCAAAGAGCACCTTGATGTTGTACTACTTGGTCAACCAAAGACGCACTCCTTTCTCTGCTTTTCTGCTTTAATAACTGATCAAAGGCTTTATGACTCACGGATTCCAGCCCAGGTCTTGTTGGTTGACATAGAGAATTCCTGCTCTGGATACAGTGGCAGGAGTGGCTGTTCTCAGGTGGCTGATTTCAAACACCAGTCTCATGGATGAGGAGAGAGGCACACGTTCATTACTGGCCAGAGTCAGGACCTGAGAAATGTTAAGCGTTAAGATTTCACAACATTAAAACAAGTGATTTGTCATTATGAAGCATAAAAAACATCAGGACCATACAATAAGGAATACGCTTCCAAATCTCATCCGGTTTGACAGGCTCATTTTAGAATTTTTTCAAAAGCACGTGATTGTAATGACATGATCTATTGCACTGGGAAAGGACGGACAAGTAATTACACCACAGGTAGTGACTACTCAAGGAGGGGGGAAACATCTTTCTCTATCCTGGTTGGTATGTGTTGTACACTAGGGTCTGAGTGAACAGGAGGGAGGTATGTGTTGTACACTAGGGTCTGAGTGAACAGGAGGGAGGTATGTGTTGGACACTAGGGTCTGAGTGAACAGGAGGGAGGTATGTGTTGTACACTAGGGTCTGAGTGAACAGGAGGGAGGTGTGTGTTGGACACTAGGGTCTGAGTGAACAGGAGGGAGGTGTGTGTTGTACACTAGGGTCTGAGTGAACAGGAGGGAGGTATGTGTTGTACACTAGGGTCTGAGTGAACAGGAGGGAGGTATGTATTGTACACTAGGGTCTGAGTGAACAGGAGGGAGGTATGTGTTGTACACTAGGGTCTGAGTGAACAGGAGGGAGGTATGTATTGTACACTAGGGTCTGAGTGAACAGGAGGGAGGTGTGTGTTGTACACTAGGGTCTGAGTGAACAGGAGGGAGGTGTGTGTTGTACACTAGGGTCTGAGTGAACAGGAGGGAGGTATGTGTTGTACACTAGGGTCTGAGTGAACAGGAGGGAGGTGTGTGTTGTACACTAGGGTCTGAGTGAACAGGAGGGAGGTATGTGTTGTACACTAGGGTCTGAGTGAACAGGAGGGAGGTATGTGTTGTACACTAGGGTCTGAGTGAACAGGAGGGAGGTATGTATTGTACACTAGGGTCTGAGTGAACAGGAGGGAGGTATGTGTTGTACACTAGGGTCTGAGTGAACAGGAGGGAGGTGTGTGTTGTACACTAGGGTCTGAGTGAACAGGAGGTAGGTGTGTGTTGTACACTAGGGTCTGAGTGAACAGGAGGGAGGTATGTATTGTACACTAGGGTCTGAGTGAACAGGAGGGAGGTATGTGTTGTACACTAGGGTCTGAGTGAACAGGAGGGAGGTATGTGTTGTACACTAGGGTCTGAGTGAACAGGAGGGAGGTATGTATTGTACACTAGGGTCTGAGTGAACAGGAGGGAGGTATGTATGAGTGAACAGGAGGGAGGTGTGTGTTGTACACTAGGGTCTGAGTGAACAGGAGGGAGGTGTGTGTTGTACACTAGGGTCTGAGTGAACAGGAGGGAGGTATGTATTGTACACTAGGGTCTGAGTGAACAGGAGGGAGGTGTGTGTTGTACACTAGGGTCTGAGTGAACAGGAGGGAGGTACCTTGTTGTCATCCATCACTGTGTTGAGTGATTCACTCCACATCGGATCAATGTCTCCATCCAACACAATCCACTTAGGTCCCGGGTGGGAGATGTTTGCCTGTTCCCGCATCAGCGACGACAACAAACCTTACACAGGGGTTGAAGAGTCAACAATAATCAAGAATGTGCCACGGCATAATACGTTTTCAGTTATAACATTGCCACTATCAGTTAGCATTGTCTCTATAGTGTTTTTAAATGTAGTTATTCCAATGGTGATTCAAACCCAATTCTATTTACCATCTTTCCACTCTCGTGTTGCAGGGTGGATGAAGCCAAACAATTCGTCTGTGTCCACTGCCTTTGGATTCAGGTCATTCCACACAGGCTTCCTGTTAAGGTTTATGTAGGTCTTATTGAGCACTCGGAGTATCTGTTGAAAAGATGAATATCGGACATTTGACTTTCACATTTCAAAAAACTTCTGAGATCTTGTGCATTTACATTCACAGCACACAAGGCAAACTAGATTTGTCATTAAAGTCTAACCTGGCTCTTCCCAGTCCCGGCATTCCCAACAACAAAGACAGAATGACGGACTGCCATGAGCTCCTCCAACTGCACCACCTGGCAAAATGAGCAATTGTTTTTTTTGTAATTCTCTGATTCCAAATAATCTTTTTTTTTAAGCAGTGAGAAGCTATCTCATGTCGAACCTTGAGGATGAATGTTTCCTCAGGCTGCAGTCGGAGCTCCAGGGTGGTCTTTCGGACGGCCTTTTCAAATTCACAGTCCCTCTCCCTCTCAACCTCCAGCCCTGGGAACAGATCTCCTAGCAGGCCCAGGAAGATAGTCACGTCCTCAGTTACAATCTTAGGCATGTTGAAGTCCCTCAGAGCACGCATCAGCACCTGGAAATGGTTATGTCTGCTTTTAGATCATGTACATAATGCTTCCTCATGTAGTTGTGAAATGACATGCACATAAGTCACCTGATCCTCTGGTCTAGTCTTGTCTCTTCTTCTCAATGCCCCTGCCACCACCAAAACAGACTTGGCTGCACGCAGACCCCAGTCATAGTGATCCTAATAGATAAGAAATCGGATCATATACAGTATTGTTAATGATTGAATGTTTTCATGTACTGCAGTGCTACTGAGCTATAACTGAGAGCACTCATGAATTGAAGCACTTGGCACTGATTTATAATTAACATTGTGGGACATACAGTTGTTGATTTCTCCTACCTGCTTGGAGAGCAGTTCTTTGCAGAGAGTGTAGAGGGTGATGAACTTCCTGGCTAAGAGCTTAGCACTGAGGAAACCCTCTGCCACCAACATGATCTCGCAAATGAGCTCAACATCAGGCACCACCATGGCACAGGGTCTACAGTCGGACACGGACGGTGCAGACAATGAGCTTTATGCTGAGCAAAAGCACACTATAAAGATGAAGGTTATCATTCCCACCTGAAAAGAGCCTTGAGGTTCTCAGGTAGCTCTGTCCTGCCTGCGTAGCCAGGGTTCATAGTGATGAAGATCCCCACTGTCGGTTTCAAGGCAATGTCCGTATCTAGGAACATGAACCTGTGAGGTTGCACTGAGAGTTAACGTCCAAACTCACCGAATGCGAGCACACTCAAGGCATACGTTCACCTTGGGTCAAGTCAAGTCAAGTCAAGTTTATTTGTATAGCACATTTCATACACAGAGGCAATTCAAAGTGCTTCACATAAAATGGTTGACAGGAAAAGAAAAGAAAAGAAGAGAGTAAAATGGACATTTAAAAGCATCACAACAAAACAAACAAAAAAAAAAAGAGTATAAAAAGTGCATTAAGCAACTTCATTAAGCACATAAAATGGTTGACAGGAAAATAAATGAAAAGAAGAAATAAAATGGACATTTAAAAGCATCACAACAAAACTTAAAAAAAAGAGTATAAAAAGTGCAATAAGCAACAGGCGCAGCAGTTGCAGAAAGAGCTAAAACTTATAGAGGACTCATTGGGTTTGCATAGTAGCTGTCAGCAGTTAAAAGCGACGGTAAACATAAAAGTCTTTAGTCTATTTTTAAAAGTAAGTAAGGTTGGGGCAGATCTGAGGTCTTCAGGCAATTTGTTCCAGCTAGCAGAAGCATAGTGGGTAAATGCAGCCTTCCCGTGATTTGATTTGATCCTAGGGACAGTTAATAAGCTGGACCCTGGACCCCCGGTGCAGGGCCAAAACAAGTGACAACAGTAGAAAAAGAAGCAGGCCATGCTGATGAAGGCTTGACACTGAAACGTCCGTTGTGCTCTCTGTCCCAGGTGTGTTGTGCTCTCTGTCCCAGGTGTGTTGTGCTGTCTGTCCCAGGTGTGTTGTGCTCTCTGTCCCAGGTGTGTTGTGCTGTCTGTCCCAGGTGTGTTGTGCTCTCTGTCCCAGGTGTGTTGTGCTCTCTGTCCCAGGTGTGTTGTACTCTCTGTCCCAGGTGTGTTGTGCTCTCTGTCCCAGGTGTGTTGTGCTCTCTGTCCCAGGTGTGTTGTACTCTCTGTCCCAGGTGTGTTGTGCTCTCTGTCCCAGGTGTGTTGTGCTGTCTGTCCCAGGTGTGTTGTGCTCTGTCTCAGGTGTGTTGTGCTCTCTGTCCCAGGTGTGTTGTGCTCTCTGTCCCAGGTGTGTTGTGCTGTCTGTCCCAGGTGTGTTGTGCTCTCTGTCCAGGTGTGTTGTGCTCTCTGTCCCAGGTGTGTTGTACTCTCTGTCCCAGGTGTGTTGTGCTCTCTGTCCCAGGTGTGTTGTGCTCTCTGTCCCAGGTGTGTTGTGCTCTCTGTCCCAGGTGTGTTGTGCTGTCTGTCCCAGTGTGTGTTGTGCTGTCTGTCCCAGGTGTGTTGTGCTCTCTGTCCCAGGTGTGTTGTGCTCTCTGTCCCAGGTGACTGACTATTACATTTTGAAAGGACATTCTGGAGTGCTGGCCTGCTTCTTTTTCTACTCCTGCTTCTTTTTGCACTGAGAGTTAACACAAAGATATACCAGTGTATATAATGTAAGCTCAATGAGTCCATTATCAATTCCCTACCTTTTCTTCTGATTGCGAATGGCATCCTGTATGGTTTTGAGCTGCACAGCCACTACTGACAGAACTTCCACAGCAATACGGTTGAACTCATCAAAGCAGCCCCAAGCTCCAGTCTGGGCCAGACCCTTGTAGATATTTCCAATTGACTAAACATGACAAAAAATAAATTTTGTATTGAGATCAAAACTTGTTAAAGAATTTTGATTTGAAAATATTCATTGAGGTAAGGAAATAATTGTATCTAAAGATTTAATTTGAGGGTTGAATTTCACTTACCTTGTAGTCCATCTGTTCAGAACAGTTGAAGACGTACACCATGACACCCAATGATCTGCCAAGATCCTTAGTGGTCTCAGTCTTTCCTGTTCCTGCAGGACCTGCTGGGGCTCCACTCATGGTCAGGTGGAGCGACTGAGTCAAGGTGATGTAGCACCTGAACGTGCCCATGGCAACAGCACACAGAGAAGCACAAATGCACCATTTAGGAATGCTGAATGCAGTCAAAGTGCTGAAATGTTATGAGCATAGACTAAGAGAACTGGCAGGCAGCAGCCATGTTACCGGTCTGTGAGGGGAGTGATGACTAGACGCGGGGTATTTCCAAGATACTCATATGAGTAAAGGAAGTGAGCGTCGCAGATGTTCACCAAGCAGTGGCGCTGCTGCTCGTCCCAGCAATGTCGTAGCTGAGAAAGCCACTGGAATGCCTGTGAGTTGGTGACCTGTGAAGAGAGGTGATTGTCATGGAACTGTATCAAAAACAATTCATATTTAACATCAGATACAAGTAACTAGCAGTGGGCGATATGACAATCCTAAATAATAACTGGTTAAAATATATTCTTGTTTGAGTTTTACTGTCCATTTGATTGAACAGGAAGCTGAGTAATGATTGTTTTCCTTTCTGAAAACCTACTGATCCTTTTTAGATAAAAAAAAGATCTACCGGTAATCTAATCTTTTTTTTATCTAAAATCTAAGTTCTGTTTAGTTATTCTTTCACTTGATAAATACAGATTTGGGTCATGTTCTTTTCTGATTGCTGTACTGTTGCTCTTTTCAGTCAATTGCAAACGAGACTGAGAAAAGCAAAATGAAAATTAAGATCATTATTGTGACGTGATCTTTTTTTTACACATCACCACTACAAGTAACATTTATAATAATTGCAAAGTTTGTTATGTAATGATGATCATAGGAAGATTGAGTTGCATTAAACCTTTTGAGCAATGAGGCTGGCTACAACATCTCTAGCATGGACATCAATGGTGCATATGGTCATGATCTTCTGTCTGTCTCCTGAGCTCAGCTCTCCCAGCACCAAACTGATCAATGTGTTCAGCTGAGCGACCTGAAGGAGGACAGACAAACACATTCAACACCAACCTGAAAAAACACAATGGAATCCAGGCAATTATGCCAATTTAAATTCACGCATGAGGTTCCTGCATGAGGTTCCTGCACTGGCAAACAAATTGATGAAACATTGTTGGTTTACCATTATTTGTTTCTGTCAGGAAAAAAGCACCACATTCATGAAGTATCCCAAATCTGTATAACAGTAAAGACAATGGGAACTAATCTTGCGCTCTTATTTTGACTAAAACACCACTGGATGGCTTGCATTTGTCACTGGCCCTGTATGACAGCAGATCCAATCAGTGCAGTACAGTAGGCTGAAGGGAGAGGGAGAGATTATTCAAACAGCGGCCAAGGACATGCTAACCTTAAGTAGTGCTGATGAAACTGACAAGAGTGATAATACACCAACTATGAGCGTAGCCCCACAACATGGCTCCACAAACTCAGCTCAGGTCACTGACTCCAGTGTGAGATAATGGAACAGATTTCAATTCTCTTACTACACCAGCAAGCACCACCCAATTGCTGAATTACGTAATAATCGGTCAAAATGTAATAAAATGCCCCTCTCTCTCTCTCTCTCTCTCTCTCTAAATGGGTAGAAACCTGCTAACATAATAAATTACCAGAATATGTAATAACATCTTCAGACTGAAAGTGTACATTTTCTCCTGGTAATTTCATAAATTGACTGTAAATTATAGTACATGGGGTGTAACAGTTTTAACTGATACACTGATAATCACAAACATGTGATGGGGATGAATGTGTACAAACGTTCTATTATGTCTATAATGTTTTAAGTATCATCAATTAACAATTAGAAAGTGCTATTTATGAATAACAATTATAACACCAGAATTTAATTTAATTTTAAAGCAATTAGGGTGAAACTAATAAGTCTATATTCTGAGGAATTCTCAACTGCAGCCCCACTTTATGATTTAGGTTGATAAGGCAGGTGTATTTTTACATACAAATCTTGCCCTGTTGATTATTGGTGCTACAAAATCCTATATTGGTTCTCAGCAGAGGGGCAGAACACTGGATCCTGTTGCCTAGCCCTGTACTGCACCATGACACAAACATACCCAGTACAGTAGGGATGGGAATCACCAGATGCCCCACGATAAGATATTATCACCATACTTAAGTCACAATACGATAGTATTGCGATATTGCGAAATGCTAGTATTGCGATATATTGAATATTGCGATATATTGTGATTTATTGCCTTTTTCAACTGCAAATTATGTCCCCAAAGGAAAAAAAACTTTGTCAACATCGGTTTTATCTAATGAGATACATTTTCCAGTCTGTTCATCTCACTTCAATCATTTTTATTGCAGCAAAATGGGATTGTCAAGCAGACAGACCAACACTGTCATAAAAAGACTCAGTCATAAATGTTGCATGATGCATTTGATATTTTGTATAATAAAATATCACGATACTTGGCATTCGATACAATACGATATATTGCCCACAAAATATCACGATACTATGCTATATTGATTCCCCCCCCCACCCCCACCCCTACTGGATCCTGTTGCCTAGCCCTATACTGCATCATGACACAAACATACAGTACCCTAACAGCTAGCATACTGCTTTTGTTGATGGAGCATCATTTTGAAAACCTATGACAAGATGCTAATTGGTCATCTTATTGGCCCGGTGATACCTGATCCGAGATCTCTCTCGCCTAGAGAGACATACCCCAAAGAAATCAGGATGGCTCCTCAACCTCTGGCCTTGTTTGAAAGATAAAAAACTATGAAATATGAATCAAGTGTAAGTAAACCTACATCTATTACCAGTCCAGAGTAAATGGAGATGCAATAAGGACAAAATAATATTTTCATCCTCGCCTAATGAATAATTTAATTTGAAAAGGCAATATCACCATTATAGCCAAGATGCCACAAATAATAATGCTGCTGAATGTATTGTCGTACTCCTTGACTACAACTGTAAATCTTCTGAAAATACACTCAAATGCATCATTTATTATGCAATTATATACATATAGGCAAGGATGAAAATATAATTTTTCTTTTTCTTTATTAAATATACCTTATGGGTGAGGAGCCATCCTGATTTATCTGTGGTATGTCTGTTTAGGCGAGTGAACGTGATAGTGGACCTTTAATAAAAAGGCTTCAACGTATGAAGGGGTTAACAATTTTTTATATTGCTGATTTCTTTCTTTTTTCTGTAGCATGTGAGAAGTTCCCCTTCACTCTGTAGGCATTGGCTCCCACAATTTCAAATGGAGTGTCAACAGCACTAAGATTAGCACTCTAAATCACCAGTTAGGATTGCAGGTATGTAATCATTTAAAAATATATATGTTGATTGCCAAAAGTGGTATTCTTATCAATGTTTGTGTTTGCTATTTTGGCACACAGTTTTTGTGCACCAATACCTTGACGAAAATGGTAAGATGCATTTATTGAAGTACTGTATTTAAATAAGATGCATTTAATTTAAGTTAATTAAAAATTTTAATATGTTACAGTAAATCATCGCGAGATGTACCTGTTTCTTATTGTAGTCTTTTAGTGCAGACTCAAAGCCTTCTTCCAGTCTTTCAAACACAAGCTCCATATCATTGCTCCACCAGATCTGAGATCCGACGAGGGCCACTTGGGCAGGGAAGTCCAGGACCCACTGCTCTCTGGACCTGTCCTCATACACAGACACAGCCTCCGACAAGTGACCCCTGACACAGTCCCGCATGGTGGTCTCCAGGCAGGTCAGCCACACCTCCACCTGATGCCAAGTACACTTACCATCATATTATTTTTCCTCTAAATTGTGACAGCAAAATGTTGACCTTTGATATTGAATCTGATCTTACCGGCCCGTCACAGTAACACTCAGTCTGGAAAGGGACATATTCCCCCTCTTTGCTGTACATGCCCACTGCAAGTTTGTGAGTATCCGTCTGCACATCTTTGAAGAACTCAAGATCTGACATGTTGTCAAATAATTTTGAGAGGTGGCACGTTATCTGCAAAATACAATAGAGGGATTCAATTTTTTTATGAGACACACAAGCACACACACTAATAGTGACATCTGATCAAAACAACAAAAATGAAAGAAATCCCACATAGATGTACCTCTCTGGGACGACTCCCTTTGGAGAGGATGTCCAATAAGTCTGCTGATGAAACAAAGTAGAAACGTGGAAAGACAAGTCTCTTTGTCTCTAGGTATTCAGCTAGAGCTTTTTCACACACGGCCAGCCTTTTCAAAGAGAGAAGGAGGGGAGTAGTGAGCACACAACTGTCAAGCATCAACTGAATGCCAAATACTCAAATAAACACAAACCTTTTTAGTAGATCCTCGAACTTCTCATATAGATGAGCCTTGTTGGTGGCCTTAATTACATTTTTAGTTTGAGCACTGTCCGTCATTAGCTCCTGTAATAAAACAACCAGCAAATGTCATCAAATTTGAAATGTTGGGAACAGTACAATTAGTGTATCTACAGTATTGTGCTTGTAAATAATATTGTATAATATAAATGAGGGGACCTGGAATTTGGTATGTATAGCTTGGAATCTGTGTGCATCTGCAGGCAGCTGGTGGCAGATGTCATCACAGCCTAGGAAGATGCTTTCCAAGTAGGCCCAAGTCGTCTGGACCTCCATCCAGACCATCAGCACAGAGTCAGCCACAGTCAGCTGTTTCTGTAGCTCTAACACCTGGGAGAGGAAGTGATCTACATGCTTACTCTGGCAGATGCCCTGGAGCTGAACCTGGAGGGGAGAGAGAGAGAGAGAGAGAGATAGATAGAGAGAGAGAGAGAGAGAGAGAGAGAGAGAGAGAGAGAGAGAGAGAGAGAGAAAGAGAGAGAGAAAGAGAGTTGTGCATTGTCTATCACTGGGCTTTAGTCAAACTCAAACACGCCAAACTGTCACACAATGTGTGGCCGAGAGAGATGAATATCTTGACAACCACACATCACGGTAAGTAGTAGTTTGAATATTTTAGTAGTCTGAATTCCAAGATTATTCATTCTATTTCTATATCAGCATGCCATGCTATGGAGACCATAGAAAAAGTGGGGGAGGAGACATTCAGTTTACACAAAGATGGAGGCATTCAAGTGGCAAGACTTCTAATTGCTGGCTATAACCCCCCCGACGCATCTGGGCCCCTATCGTTGCATCGGCGCAGTTTCTAGGCCGAGCGGCAGGCGCAGATCAAAGCAGTGGGCGTGGAAAGGCGCACTTGATATCGTCGTGCTGGCGCTAGATGCAGCCCAAAGCATTACAACCACGCCTTTTAGGCGTAAAATTATGCACCGTCATGCTCATTGGATAAGTGCAATAAACGAATCGCACGCTTGCCTTTTTAGCTCCAATTCCAGTGATCCCGCAAAACCAGACGAAAGCCAAACGCTCTGCCCCCCCCCCCCCCCTCCCTTCATCCAGCCTGTCTGTCTGCATTATAGGCTATTATTCCATATTATTATGCTTCTCAAACCAATCTAACTGCAGTTTCAATACTGCAAGCATGTAAATACGCTACACTATAGCAAGATCAAAGTGAAAATAATGTTCTATGCATCAGCTAGAAAAATATAGCCTATTAGATTGGTGAAAGTTTGTCCAGAAAGATATCATTTTCTCTCGCCTGCTGCAGGAAGGATGATGCACATAAATATACCCTACATTATGTCAAGTCATTGCATAAATGTGTTTTTATTGTAAAACTAAATGTGAAATAGGGCCAAGTTATTGGACGGACATCACAGTATAGCAGATGCCATTAGAAGCGCGTTCCGAAGCGCGTTCCGCTGTTACTTCTCTAAATCACGTTAACTCGACAAGGGGTATATATATGCCCAGGAGGACATATATGTTTCACATAGGGTGGTGTTTTCATTTCGAGGTTTTATTTGGTCCAATATTGAAATGTTGACAATGGCAGGCTGTGTTACCATTACACATTAATTTAGAACTACCTTTTATATCTATTTTGGCTCATTTGGTGGCTATTTAGTAGCGAAATGAAGAAACACAATGCATGCTGGGAACTCAGAGAGAGAGAGAGAGAAGGGTGACAGAGAAGAAGCAGTGAAGGCAAAGAATAGGCCTGCTTTTGAAAAGCGCAAAGCGCTAAATGTAGGCCAGCTCCCAAGATATGACTAGGCTGGTATTTAGCGCCGACACGCCCACTTTGGGACTGCGCCACGCCCATTCGGCCTAAAGCGCATTTGGCAGCCTAAAGCCTATTGCTATCTTGCCGAAACAGGCGCAAGGCACGTTTTTTTGCGGTTAAGGCCCGTAATAGCGCCGATGGCCTGTGGGAGAATAGAGCCCCTGGTGTACGCATACAAAGACAGCCACAGTGCAACAATGTCCTCTGTCCTACAGCAGTGATAAATCAAAGCACTCAATAGGGACCTCTCTGCTCTCAGCTGTGCTGTTAGACAGTCAAACAGGGGCAGCCCCTCACTGCACTCTCATCTCTATTCAGCACTGAAGGATCTGTGCTTCTCACAGACAACTGATCTTGAGAACCAGTGCTTGTGCAGTACATACGTCCATGTCTCTACGCTATTTCAGAATATAATGATTAAGAACGCATGTAGAATACACTTCAATATATATCGTATACATCTACCTGGTGATCCTCAAGAGTTTCCAGGAGTTCCTCGTCACATTTGACTAGAGGCACAGAGGTCTGGTAGTGATCTTCATATGAAAGCTCCTTTGATGCCCATGTTTGACTTATCTCTGTTATAACCTGAAATAAAAAACAATAGAAACGTTTGATTGATATCAATTGTATACTGTGGTAAAACACATTAACTACTGGACCATAGTTGGCAGGTTCCTAGTAGGGTGTCATTCATTTTTCATACCCATCCCATGGTAAAAAAAAAGAAAAAGAAAAAAAAAAAAGTATCTGGACTTAATCACTTAACTAGACAATTTGTAATTCTGAGTATTGTCAGAAATCCTGTTTATTTATTGAGTGCATCTTTCTCCGAACTGTTCAGAGTGGGCTTTGAGTACATGCAGCAATGTGTACGAATGTTTCCAGCGGCCTCCGCACTTAGTTTTGCTCAATCCCTGGATGCCTATGGGATCATGTTTATGTTATTTGATCCCAACAATTGAGCCGTTTGACATACTTCAGACTACACCAAATTACCGGTACATATAAAAAGGTCTGTCTGAAGACATTTTATTTGTTTCTGACTATGGGAAAGTGGGAGAAACAGTACAATTCCCCCCAAACTACTGTATCTCTGAACTATCCCTTTAACTAAATCACACACATTTAGGCTATTCTTTGAGATCTCCTTTTGATAACTAATGTAAAAAAAAAATCACTTCCATTCACTGCTTCCCACTTTGAAAACCTCTGGTCTAGAGGACTGAATGACATAATTCAGCAGGATGACATTTTATGATCATGAGAACTGAAGAAGAACCTTCTCTATGGCCATTTCTTTGACCGCCTTATCCACTATGTTGCAAACTTCTTCTTCAAACAAATGGAGCTGCAGAGCCAAAAGGTCTTCCAAGGTGGTGCGATCAGTCATGGCGAAGTCCATCTACATAAAAAAGATAGCCATTAGGAAAAGTCTCAGATTTCCATGACTCAAGCCAAGACATTTAACATGAAAAAAAGTGATTCAAGACCTCTACTGTGTGTATTTACGCAGTACCTTAGTTGTTCTGATGAGCTGCACCCAGTGGCGCTCTCGTATTGCCAGGTTCTGCAGCTGACTCACAGCCCGCAGTGACGTCAACAGGTTCTTCACATAAAGGTCTAACCCAGAACACACATCCCACATGCGGCTTTCTTTGTCAAGCTTGCGTATGTCCTACACAAACAGAAGGCAGGTAAACATAATTAGTTATCGGGGGGCATCTGCTCCGAACATCAACGGTGCATGAGAGCAAGACAGCAGGAGAGATGCGCTGGTGTGATGTAGCACTGTTGGTGACCTCACCTTGGCAAACCTCCTCAATTCTGCATCCATCTGGTCCACGTTTATCTGCCTCCATTTGGTCATTGTCCAGTTTTGCACACTGCTCTGTATAGATAAAGACACACACGCAGAGGGCTGAATGGGCTGACGTTGCTTAATGGGGACATTTAGAGGCTGCAGGGCAATGCTGCTATTCAAAGGATCAATGACAAAGTGCAAGAGGACAGGCTAGTCAAGTTATTGAGTTATTGTGGATAAGGCGATGAAGCGCTAAGCAGTATTTCTATTCCCTCATGAACAAATAGAGACATTTAAGGCAACAGTATACATTAAGCTACTTACCTGCACATATACAACAATGTCCCAGAGTTCTTTGAGGACAGCGATCTCTCGTCTGCAGAGTTTGACGTCTCGGTAGTCGGGGATGGTAACGTCAAATAGATTTGTGGACTCCTGCAGCTCTACCACCTCTTTTTCCAAGTCTCTGATTGCTTTTTCAGACTAGGAAACAGCACATGGCAATTGTTTTATTCCAAAGTGTACAATACAGCGCTGACCATTTTAAACCTGCTAGGATCAAGAAATGGTTTAACGCCTACTTTCTGCAGAGTGATGTAGGGATCCGCTGCTTTATAACTGAAGGGCGCCTCTGTTCTGAACTTCTCCCTGAATTTGCTTTGTTTCACCTGCAGAATGAGACATCAGTCGTATGGTCTTTAGATCAGTCCATGCTCATACTGTACATGATGCTTTCTGGGGAATTGATTTGAGAAAGGAGAAGCAGAAGTGTCTCGTCACCTCGAATGCCACGCATCGTCTTCGTAAGACCATCACTTCTCCATTCTGTATGGGGGCCACCTCATGCCTCACTGATAGGGCCAGTTTCTTAGCCCCACTCCATTTTTCAGGGAGTTTCTGAGGAGAGATTTAATTTCTATTCTTAAACGTGTAAATGGCCACAAAACTTATAAAGATATATAAAAAATGCGGATTGCTTGCCTGACAATAAAACCTAATGTTTTCTGTTATTGTATTATTTTATATGGTTATTTGCAGTTGGTAATAACTCATAACTCAAAATGAACACATTCCCTTCCATCCGTACCTCCAGCTGAGAGTGGACCTGATCTGGTATGGTCTCTCCATATCGTTCCAGCAGGATAATGGTGTCCTTGAGAGGCTCAAACATCCTGTCGGTGGCTGTCTGTCGGTCTCGGACCGCCAGCAGGTGACTCATGACTTCCACCAAGCCGTGGTGGTCTGCTTTAGACACAGGCTGGCCTAACCCTTCAACTGTGGCTTGGAGAAACTCCTCCAAATCATCCAGACTGTGTGTGGGAGCACATGCAGAGTGAGAACATGGGATTGGGTAAGATATGTTCTGTCTTTAAAGGACGGCTTTTCCGTGGGGGATATGAATATATATTAAATCTCACGCCCCTAAGGTTTTCGAATCCGTTGAAATTTTTGAAATTGGAGCTTCACTCCCAGAGATATCAAGCATCTCTCACATATTTTTTGGGCCAGCCGACGCGTTTCGCGTCATCTGGCCCAAGTCCGCCTTGCGGAAGTCGTGCACCTATGAACTACAACTGTTGTGAGCCATGGTCCCGCCTCTAGAGGTCCTCCACGCCCCTTCAGAGGTCTGAAGAAAAACAAAAAGGCAGCCATCTTTTTCGACCACCTAGCCTGCTGTAGCTAGGTTAGCTTTCCATAGCTCCTTGCAAAGAGACAATTTTCTCGGGAACGGAAGCACGGACAGACACGTGACTGGCGGCATTGGAAAGCTCGTCAAATTTTACATCTAGTAGTAGGTGGGTTGAAGTAACGAAATCAACGCTGAGCAATGTACCCGTTTTTACAGAAAATAGTTACAACATCAGATGTGCGTAACTCCTACGAAAATGCCTTAAAATGCATGAAATTTTTTTATGAAGACATCTCCCGACATATATACTTCAGTTTAAATTTGGTGCAATTTGGAGGCAATTTATTTTCGATTTATTTTTGATTTATTTCTTCTTCTCTCCATTTATTATTGTCGAAGCCTTCTTCTTCTTCTTTGAGTTTTATGGCGGTTGGCAAACATATATGTGCATTACCGCCACCTACTGGAGTTTGATATCAGCCAAACGCCTGAGGGGTGGGCATGGAAACGAAGGCCACGCGAGCCCAGTGCATTGTGGGAAATGTAGTATTTCGAGTCCCCGCACCCGCACCTCCCCCCCACCACCCCCCCCCCCACACACAGAGTGGATTTCTGGTGATATCTCAGGCTGTAAACAACCAATTTCAAAAATTTCAACGGATTTGAAAACCTTAGGGGCGTGAGATTTAATATATATTCATATCCCCCACGGAAAAGCCGGCCTTTAATAGCCATGCACAAAGGAATTTTACCTATTAGTGACATGTGTCATGAGATGCTCCTTGAACAGCCAGCTCCACTTTTTGACAGTGTTAAGAAGACTGACTTTGAAGAACTTCATATCCACCCGGAACCATCCATCAAACACTCTGAAGTCTTCAAGCTTGGACATTTGAGTGTAGAGGTCCTCATAATAATCTATCTGTAAAATTAAGACCACACTCATTTAGAAACACAAGCCATGCATAGAACATATATACAGTAATGTGATTCCTGAAATATGAAGGATTTTCACCTGTTCTTTGAACTTATCAATTGTGGGTGGGCTCTCTGGGAGTACGTCCTCTCCATAAGCCTCCATCTCTTCATGTGTTGGCACATATCCATACAGGAGAAACTGACTGAGAAACTCAGCCCGGTCATCGAGCCAGAGATGGGCGTAGCAATCAAACGTTCTCTGGTAATTTAGTGCTTTCTTGAGAACGTTCTCCACTCGCGCCATAATCTCCTGCCTCAGGTCCAACAGATCTAGCATGTCATCCATCACATCCTGTAATATTATATTACATTACATATTACATGTTGCAAATAGTTTTTAGTTACTTGTTTTAACTTGTTTGGAGCGTTAGATGGGTGGGAGTTGTCACATAGGGCAATATAATCAGTAGCAGAAAATTGAGGAAATCAGAGGAAAGCATCGGGGAAAAAAGCCCGGGAAGGCTCCGGGCCCGGAGGGATTGTATCCCTCTTGCCTGAGAGCCTGCGCTGATCAGCTGTCTCCAATCTTCACACAGATCTTCAACAGATCACTGGAGCTGTGTCAAGCCACCTCCTGCTTTAAATGCTCCACTATAATCCCGGTTTCGAACAAGGCCTCCATCACAGGATGAAATGACTATAGGCCCGTTGGCCTGACGTCTGTGGTCATGACATCCTTTGAGAGACTGGTGTTGGGCCACCTGAAGGACGCGACAGGACACCTGCTGGACTCCCTGCAGTTTGCCTACCGGGCAGACAGGTCGGGGGATGATGCAGTCAACATGGGACTGCCTCTCCCTGCTGTCAGGTGAAAAGCATGCATCACATACTGCAACACTACTCTAACAATACTCTAATCCCCCCCCCCCCTTTTTTTTCCCTCCCAATTATACTTGGCCAATTTATACCCATGCTGCCCCGGTCGCTGCTCCCTCTGCCGATCTGGGGAGAGCCGAGACTAGCACCATGCTTCCTATGACACATTTGCCACATTTTTGCAGTTGCCAGCCGCTCCTTTTCACCTGACAGGAGGAGCTTCACCGGTAGGACGTAGCACGTGGGAGGATCGTGCTATTCCCAGCACTTCCCTTCCACCCTGACCAGGCTCCCCGACTGACCAGAGGAGGCGCTAGTGCAGCGACCAGGACACATAACCCCAATCCGGCCTCCCACCATCAGGCACATCCAATCGTGCATGTATCATGGATGCCCGACCAAGATGGATACGAACCTGCGACCCTCATGTTGGTAGGCACGGAATATACCGCTACACTACCCGGTAGTGATGCGCGGGTCAGGGTTTTTTAACGCCCGCACCAACCCAACCCGTCATCGGAGCCAGTCCGCCCCACCCGCCCCGTTAAAATATCTGACAACCCAGAACCCAACCCAACCCAGCAGCCCGCAAACGGCCAATTTAATGTAATACAGTATGTCTCTGGACTCAAGATGAGCGCAGCAGAGCTCTCCAATGTGTCCAAACTCGTCTCTCTCCTTCTCTCTCTCACAGACAGACACACACATGCGTGCCGGTGCACAACTGGTCAACACGCTCTGGATGCGTTGCGTGGCTGCTTTCAATCATATCGTTGAGTTCTTTCTGCTTGTCGGCGCTACAAACTCAGCTATTATCGATCTTTCCTCAATTAATCCAAGGTCTCAAAATGGAGTTAGCAGGTAGAGGAGGTAGGGCAGGCTACAGAAACAGTTCTTATTCCTTCCAATTTCTTTTAATTACCTCATGCGCTCTCAATTGGTCATGTAGCCTACTCACGTTGCAGTAAAATTGACAAATAGATCAGTCGAGTCCACACAGAAAATCTGCGGTGGCATTCGTTTTATGGACACAATACAATAATAATTACAGCGAATAATCCTTCCTAAATGTTTGTTTTTAGAGCACATAGGCTACCTCATTTGAAGCGTTTCTTTACTAGTGCAGCAGGTGCACTGCAGACGGCTTCAGACTCGCTGATTGTGTGTACGTGTGAGAGAGTTCACGTCTTAATAAAAGAGTTACTCTGCGTGTTTCACTGCTCTAACTAAATTATATTATAATGTTGCTTTGTCACATTCTGAGCCTAGAGATATTTTCATAATTTGCCAACCCAGACCGCCTGCGGGGCGCGCCAGCCCGCGGGACCCGGCGGGTTCTGGGTGACCCGCGCATCACTACTACCCGGATGCGCCTCATACTGCAACATCTCGACTACCCGGGGGCATACGCCAGGATCCTGTTTGTGGACTTCAGTTTGGCTCGGTACTTCCTCTTCTACACGAACGACTTTACCTCAGGGGACCCATCCATCAAACTCGCGAAGTTTGCGGACGACACAACAGTCATCGGCCTCATCCGACACAGCGACAAGTCTGCACACAGGTTGAACAGCTCTGGCCCTTTGCTGCGGTCAGAACAACTGTAGAGGTGATAGTGGACTTCAGGAGGAGCCCCCCAGCACTGCCCCCCCTCATGATATCCAACAGCACTGTGTCTACGGTGGAATCCATAATCTCCCAGGGCCTAAAGTGGGAGGCCAACACCATCATCAAGAAGGCTCAGTGGAGGTTGTACTTCCTACACCAGCTCATGAAGTACAAACTGCCCCAGGAGCTGCTGATACAGTTCTACACTGCCATCATCCAGTCTGTCCTCTGCAACTCCATCTCTGTCTGGTTTGGGTCTGCCACCAAACAGGACAGGCACAGACTACAATGGTGGACTGCAGAGAATCATCAGTGCCAAGAGCCAACCTGCCCTCCATCCAAGACGTGTTACTCCTCCAGAGTCAAGAAAAGGGCAGGAAAGATCATCACTGACCCATCTCACCCTGGCCATGATCTGTTTACACTCCTCCCCTCTGGGAGGCGCTACAGAGCACTGTACGACAAAACCACCAGACACTAAAACAGTTTCTACCCACAGTTCATCACTCTGATCAACACTTAAACCAGCCAATAGAACACTTAGCTTATGCTTACTGTAGAATAACTGTGCGCACACACACACACACACACACACACACACACACACACGAATTGATGTCGGCTACGTTTACTGGGAAATAACTAGGGCTGTGGCGATTCACTTATCTCCCGATTCGATACTATCACGATTCTTGGGTGCCGATTCGATTTATATTGCGATTCTTAAGTATTGCGATTCTACGATTATTGCGATTCGATATTACGATTTATTGCGATTTTTGTTTATTTTTTTCTTTTCTTTTTTCAGTTTGTTTGCTTTTTTACACTAGATTAGAACATGGGAAAAGTTGAATCATACACTAGAGACTGTATATTATATATCATGAGTAGGGCTGGGCGATATAGTTAAAAACAGGGGCGGACTGGGATCATAATTCAGGCCGGGCATTAGATACCAAGCAGGCCAGGCCGATATGGGCCAACGCGCGTGAAATTTGGGCCGTTTGAAGCCAGATTTGGGCCGTTTGAAGTCCAATTTTACAATGAGATGCACCCACTTTAACCCTGAAGTGTAATTATTACTTCAGACTAACTAATAAAGTAATAAAACCACTAGTAAACCAGTAGGCGGCGCCTGGCCTGCTGTTCAGTGAGTGGCCTGACTGCAAGCACCCAAAAAAAAAAAAAAAAAAAAAAAAATTTAATTTGCGATTATCGATTCTGGAATAAAAGATCGATCCAAAAAATCGTGACATTAAAAATCGCGATACTTAGGTGAATCGATTTTTTCCCCCACCCCTAGAAATAACTGTACGACATCTGACTCAAAGCCTCGTTCACATTGAACAGCATATAACTGCAATATCTGGAAACATATCTGTATAAGCCTTATTTATACATCGAACATGTACATTCTTCCATATATATGTATTTAAAATAGACACTTTACACCACACTTATTATAGTAGTTGCTGTAATTTTTTGCAACTGCTTAAATGTATCCGTGCCTTGTCTGTTTAACTTGTGCATACCTTTTGTTCTGTATCTGAGTACTTTGAGAGCAACGCAAACCGGAGTCAAATTCCTTGTCTGTACACATACTGTACTTCTGTCTGATTTTGATTTGGTTTTGGCCGATTTAGTGTACTTTGTTGAGCCTAACTTTTTTGTGATCAATTATTTTTATTATTTAAAATTAAAAGATGTACAAACACAGTATGTTACAAAGAAAATGTGCATAATGGATTAACATTGCTTTTTGCATTTAATCAGGCCTCAACATGGGCATATATAATTGAGTAAATTGGAAGAAAATCTTTTCTCCAAATCTTTACAAGAATACAAAATTTTACAAAATACCTGGTAGCTCTCCATGTTCAAGTGAGCAGCCACTCTGTTCACGTTCCTTGACGTCTTGAAGATGTCTCCTACCAGTCCCTCTACCAGCTCATAGAGGCCGTCCCCTGCATCTGGCTCCAGTGAGGGGAGGAACGTCATGACTGAGCCTTTCAGCAGCAGCTGAGCCTCAAACAGAGGTGCCTGGCACGCCCACGACTCCATGTTCTCCACAAAGAATTCCAGAGAGCGGCTGATGCAGCTGAAGAGCCCCTCCACCACCATCTCATCCACATACTCCAGGTAGGACTGCCATGCTTCTGAAGCAGGGTCAGCACGGAAAAGCACCATGTTCTCCTGATGACATTAGAGAATATTGGACAGGTGTTGGGAACCAAATGCCTTTAGATAGTGGCACATTGTCCCATGTTTGGCGTTGTACTCCTATGACTTTGGATTTCAAGTGATGGTGACTATGGGAAAGTATGGGTTTAATGGGATTTAATTGGAGTATTGGTATCTTCATTCATTTCAGAACAACAGTTGAACAAATAGAGCATGTTTATACACTGTGTCCATGATGAACAGCATCCAAAGTATTTGGGAAGACAAAATAATATTCCATATAAAGCACTCATCCTTAGGATGTCATTAAAAACATGACATAAAAAAGGGGGGAAACAGGATGTCAAACTTCACTATCCCAAAAAGAAGTTTGGACGTTATTTGCTAAAACATGCAGTAATTTAATTAAACTGAATTCAAAGACAAACACATATGAAGTAATAGGAAGTAAATACTGTATAATATGAGTATCCTCCACTTTTGTGCCCTGTGCATATAACTGTTCTTTTCAAGTGCTGTAATCTCATGTTAGATATCTTATGGTGGAGCAGGAATAATCATCCATAAAAATATGAAAATGCTCTACCACACCCTGACAGGCTTTGGAGCTACCCCATTACTTTCATATCTTCATATTCTTTCCAGCAACAAGTCTATCTGAAGCAAAGAATAGTGAACAAGACAAGAGTGAACGATATGAATATAATGTGAAATGTATTGTGAGAATCCAGCCATACACACCTGCACCAGCTTTTGGACAGAGTCTCCATCCGTCTGCATGGAGCTGTATTTCTTGTTGACACATTCTCCCCTGTCTTCCAGTAGCATGAGAGCGCCCTTCTTGTTGTCCTTCCTGCAAAACATGGCCTGTTTGCTCCATCCCTTCATCAGTAACTGGACAGCTTCACAATTGTCCTTGGTTCTCTGGACTCGCCACATAAGGTTGTGGACCAGGTCTTTGGTGGAGCTGATGAAGCTCCAGCAGTCAGGGTCCTGCCATGTCAGGTCCCTCTCTGCTCTGGTTAGCTGCAGATCTATGGACAGCAGCTCGGCTCTGATGAGAGGAAATTCCACTTCCAGTACGGTCTGCTTCAGCTTGTTGTACCATTGAACCAATAGCTGCAGACTGCTCACATACTGGAGAATACAAGGGTGTCGAGAGTGATGGGGCATGCTAGAACATGGGAAAGATATGCAAGAGCCAATAGGTTTAAGTTTGTAATTCATGGAGTAATACTGTATGTTTGTTTCTAACCTTTATGAACATGTCACTCTTCTGGGATACAGCCATCGCAGCTGCAGGGATGTTGATCTGATCGAGGGTCTGAATATACTTCACATCTTTCAAGACTTCAGTCAGCTAAGAAGGCAAATGCAATGGTAATTAACTCAACATACACAGTGGTAAGTTGCTCAAATGTTTTGTCTGAAATAACAGAATCCATAGAGAATACATTAGATGAAACTTATAAACAGATATCCATGAACATTGCCGGAGTCAGGATGGCCGGGGAACAACTTATTAGATTTTGGTTGTGATTCAGATCTTTAGACAATTCTTGTTTTTTTGCCATAACTATGAAGTTAATGGAGATAGAGACTTGATTCAAAATTTTAGGAATGAAGGAGAATTGTTCAGCATTGGTGGAGTGCCTGCTAGTTGGTATGTAAATTACCTTTGGATTGAAGTTGACTGAGATGAAACCAGATGAGATATTTCTAGAGATGAGGGGCTGGTTCAGGTTGAACAGGCAGACCTGGTCCAGACCATTACACCAATCAGAGTAAATGTCCTCCTCATACTGGTCCAGGAGAGTCAACATCTCCATGTACATGTGGTACTCCTGCACCATCTCTGCACCCTCCATAGGCCTGGAAACATTGCATGAATTGTGAAACAATGATCACTCGTGAGGCTGCCACTAAGGTCATAGCATCTATTACTAATTACTAATTGACTTAATTCATTCATTCATTCCTTCACTGATTGAAACAGTTCAACGTTTGCACTGACATGTCAAACAGAAATCTGAACTTTTCCCATGGAGTTTGAATGCGTTCTCTGAGCATTTTTGCCCACTTTAAGGCTCCAGATGTGTGAGCCATGTTCTTTGTCAGACCAGTCTCCATCTGTAAACAAAACAAAACAATACAATATGAAACAAATTAAAAACAGGACTGAATTAAGTCCAAACAATGCACATTTTACTTAGATTACATAGTGTACTATATTCCATGTTTCATACAGTACCTGATTGAGCTGGAATGTATACAGGTATTTACATTTCTCCAACTCTTCTCTGAAATGTTGCTGCAGGATATGGAAGTTAGGAGTGAATGTCTGTCTGATTTGTCTTCTCTCCAGGAAAGGTCCAAAAATAACTAGCAGCTAAAGGACAAACAAAAAACAAATGTCTGTTCAGATGATTTTGCACTTTCACTTAGTAGCTCTGTCATTCATTCATTCATTCAATTCAATTCACTTGATCAACGTTGTCATCAGGAATATCATCCCCACTATCCAGCATCACTTACTTTGAATGCCGATTCCAATCCTGAACAATCTTTAAAAGCCAGGCAAAGAATGGTGGCAAGGCGGCATTCAAAGTCCACAATCTTCACTTTGAAATCCTTATACTCTCTTTCAAAATCCTTTGAACAAAGTGAACAAAACATCAGTAATCGATGATGGATGCTCCGGAATGATATTTGAATTTGCTAAATCTACAACAGTCCTTGCCAATCTTACCTGTGCAAGGTATAATTTTGACTGTAAGAATCATGTTTACAGCATATGACATGTCACAATATCAAAAATACCAAACAATTTGATAGTAATAATCAGTGTTGCTAGGCCTTACATGGCCGGCTAATTATTTACCTTTCAGGAATGATGTTAATTTCTATGAGGGTATCTTATCTAAGTATGTACCCAGTTGATGTATGGCTGTGACGTAGCTACATTATTCTAGAAGAGTGGCCAACAAAGTTTACACAGCAATAAACTGCCTAAATCAACAGACCACTGAGGTGTTTCCTTCTCAATGATAGATGACAGTAGCAATAGGCAATCATATGCTATAAACATTAGGGCTGGGTTAAAAAAATTGATTCTCCGATTTTGAATCGATTTTTATTTTAATCCTTTGATATCGATTCATATGTCCAGAGATAGATTTTTTTTATTATTATTATTATTATTATTATTTTATTTTTTTTAATAAACATAGGCTATAATATTATAGGCTGTGTGTGGTAGTTGAAACATAGTTTCAAGTTGACGTTTATTTATGTTTGTAGTTGAAACAAAAACATAAATACTGTAGGCTACATAAATGGAAATGTTTGATCATTAATATCTACTTTTAGAAATGATATAGGCTGAAATCAAATCACTGTGCATAATTGTGAAAGTGTCTTTATTGACAGATGAAAAGGCTGTTATTTACCCTTTGTCACCACCTGGTGAGTAAATATATGTGTAACTAAAACCATTAAAATTGTCCACAACTTTTTTCCCCATGTATCTACCGGTCCTTGGCGGAAAAAAGGTTGGGAACCCCTGTGTTACATAACTGGACAGTCATGTAATTCAGGTTACAGCTCAAAAAACATGTTTTAGTATCACTAACCAAATCGATATTGAAATTAATCGAATCGGAATCTAATCTAATCTAATCGGGATTAATCGATTCGGAACCTTGTGAACCGGAATTGAATCGATTCTTGAAATTTGAACCAATACCCAGCCCTAATAAACATATTTCAACCATAAAACTATAATAATTTGGATAGTAGTTATGGAATACATCTGGAAAATGTCAAACACAACATGATTTTTAGACAAATATCACCTGTGAGTTGCAGTCAAGCAGGTTGTTTTCACTGTGCTTGAACACCTGGCAGTGGTCATTGAACTCTCTATACATTTGAGCAGCCTGCTGACTGTAGACTTTGCCTTTCAGTCCACCAAATTCCAGTTTTTCCAACCGCTGAAAGTCCATCATAATTTCAAACAAGTCCTGAAAAGACAACGTATTATAAAACAAAACAAAACCAGTTTGTTCAGAGAAATTCTATGAAGATGATATTAAACAAGGTGAAACTGTGACCTCACCTCCAGCTGTAGCACACGATGAAGGAACAGGTTGAAACGTGTGAAAACCATGGCAGATGGGAAATCCCAGGGTGCATTTTTCATGTGGCTGGCCAACTTCTCCCTCTGGATCTGGTAACTCTCCCTGAAACATCTAAAGACTCTTACCACCTTCTTTACCCTTTGTAGACCTTCGTCTGCATCCTCTCTGAGCAGCAAATCTGCAGAGAGGTAATCTGAAGCCTAAAGGGTGAAAGATTGTATATATTTGCGAATTTTTGGTTTGTTTCAGACATTGACAGAAAATCAGTGAGGTTAAAGTAACACAAACAGAATAATGCCAGCAAAACATTTAATTGAATATTGTACAAAAGAATGATTATGCACTTTATTCTAAACTTTTCCACAACCACGTCCACCATCAGCAGAGATATCACACTTGACGTAAGCCATCACTATGCTACAAATGAGGAGGCTAACCTGTTGAATAAGCAGATTGCAAAGTTCCTGCAGCAGCAACACGATGCGTGCTGGCTTCCGATAAGACGGGCAGTGGGTCCAGATAAGGAAGAGCATGTGGAACAGTGCAGGGATGAACGGCTCAGTGCGAGGAAATCCTTCCTTGTCCAGTCGGGACAGTTGTGCACGCAGTGGCCGTAGATGGAGATCAATATCCTGGGCCTCTTTTAGCGCTTGCAACAAGAAAAACACAATGCAAAGATAAACATGCTTAGAGATAACTAGTTTTACTAACTAGAGATAACTAGTTTTAATTTAACTAGTGTAAATATTATGCTGTATTGTATTGCACATCCTACATTTTGAAAAACATCAAAATGCAATGATTTTGCTACTTCTTACCATCAGATACATTTCCAATCAGAGTTTTTATAGTTGGATGATAGCTGCTCTCCATATTCTCCAAGATCTTTGCCATCTTCTGAACAATAGGACTCTGAAGCTAAGAATAAAAAGTAAGAGTCAGAGTCAAATCAGGAGATTTAAAAAAAAATCATGGGGTGCCGTGTAGTATGGAAGATGCATGCCTGCTCGTAAATGTTCAGTATATTGCTCTTCCTGGAGGCCCAAAAGTCCAGCTCTACGTCCGGTCCTGGATGAAAGCCCTTCATGAGTAGCTCGGCTGAATCCTCCTTCAAAACCTTCTGGATCAGGTTGGTCCAGCTGATGACCTGGGACTCTATGGTGTGGGCCATTGTCCTGTCATAGCTATCATGCCTGACAGGAAAAAATATAGAGGCAATTTATGGAGAACACTTAAATGATTAAAAACACAAAAAAGACTAAGATACTAGTCCCTGATAGAAAAGCAAATATTTCCTTACATTTTGATGGTATTGTCAGAATTCTCTATCCAAGCTGTCGCTGTTGGAACAGGCAGGAGAGTTTTCCCTGAAATGTGGCCCCGGACGACTGACGTCTTACTCCTCATGTTCTCAACATGTCCAATAATGTCCTCAGACATTAGGTTTGGCCACATGTGATGGTTTTTCTTGTTTGACAGCAGTGGAACATATACCTTGAGTAGAGATACAGAATGAACTTCTCCAAAAGGCAAGCTATAAAACACAACAGGTCATCTACATACATAACCAAAATAATTGACGCCACTTACAGTAAAGTGCTTTCTTGTAGGACCAATTCACTCAATATCACTGGTGTGATATTAGATATAGAATATTTTGGGTGTGACCAAACTCATGCCAACTCATGTGTTTAGGTTCTTCTGTGGCATTACCGCCATGTGTTTAGCTGATGCCACTCTGTCTATGTGAGCAATTGTGATGTCCCAGTGATGTCATCAGTGAAGTCACTTGAGCAATTGTGATGTCATCGGTGATGTCACTCAAGAAGTTGTGATGTCATCAGTGATGTCACTCGAGCAATTGTGCACTGTGGAGCGGAACCAGGCCGCCTTATTATAGTAAGATGGCAGGCTAATGGGGTCCGGGGACCCCCTGGTTGGTCCGACCCCCAGGGGTCCTTGTGGGGGATTCCAGGGGTCCCCAGAAAAAATGTGAATACATTATTTTCACCATAATTCCATCCATAAGTAACACAATGACAGAATGTATGACTGTTTTGGTCATGGGTTTCACACATTCTGTAATAAAACATCTAAAAGCAAAAAAAGGTATCAGTTGGGGGACCCTGGGACAAAATCTTATCAAATGGGGGTCCGTGTTTTAATTTGTGTCAGTTTAGGGGTCCTTGATGTAAATAAGTTTATAGGGTTTATAGGGTATAATAATCACCTGTTCAACTGTGTTTGACAGCTGCGGCAATGGTGATGGAGACAGGAGGCCGAAAAGTAGAAGTTCCCTGCAGTTTTCAGAGTCGAGGGGGGCAACACTCTTCTTCAGAACATACACTTCCTTGTTTTGAGAACCAGGTAGGCCCTGCATTTCAAATAAGATAACAGGCTTTTACTACAAAACATTTAGATATGGAAGGTTCAACCAATATCTACTAAAGTAAAATCAGTCGGGTCAAATCCTAGCCTCAGAACAGAGTCCGGCACTCCGCCCGTCGGAGTCTCAGACTAGGACCTGCAAATTCCACTGCAGGCTCCATTTAAAATGCCCCTACTTTTTCGTACAGTTCTTGCCTTAATGTTGTTGTCTGTCAAAACGGACTAATCGTGTTCTTGAATGTTGCATAGTTTTCAATACAGAGTTTTTTTTTGTCATGCCAGAGCATGGATGTATGTGCCAGAGCCTGTCATTTCTTCTTCTTTTCGTTTGACTTTGAAGGTGCATACTGCCACCTACCAGAGTATGCAGAAATGCTATTTACACTACCTTACAGAATGGGAAATAATAACTACCTAAACATGGCTTATAGACTATAGAGTAGGGGGTGGGCAATTTTTTTTGCCAGAGGGCCATACTGACTTACATAGTAAGCGAAGGGCCACACATTGGACTCATAACTGCCAAACACTCCCTATTTTCATGGGAGTCTAGTATCTTTAACCCTCTCTCCGGCTGTGATTGGTAATTTCTCCTGTTAATCTCCTGATATCATAGTGATACAAATCAAATGGCTGTAGTGGATTAGATTTATTAACATAATGCTGTCTTTTATTGACTTTTTGGAGGTTGTTTTGTTTTCCTTTGAGGATGTTGGGGGCCGGATTGAGATGGTCCAGGGGCCGGGGCCGGCCCTGGGGCCGCATTTTGCCCATGTGTGCTATAGAGGCTGGGCAAGGATGGCATTTGGAAGGGATACTACTAGGAACAAATGGCTCATTTCCACCACAGCCCTACACAGCTCGTCACCACTCGGCTCTACTTGTTTCAACCCGATGGACGTTTTGCTTCCACCGCTGGTCATCTGCCCCCGCCCACCCCCGCCCACCCCCGCCCACACCTGGTCGTCATAGCGACCGCATATCTGCCCTCCGCCCATATTCCGAAGTAGGCTTTAACTCATGCAAGCTCATGCAAGCAAGCGTCAGATCATATCAAACAAACATTTAACGTTAAGGTGATTTACCTTTGCTGTCACGACAATGTTTGATGATGATGATGATGATGATGATGTCGGTGGTGGCACAAAAGTAAAAATGTCAGACCAATTGCCACAGATGAAATAGTTATAGGACTCAAGGGATTTGAAAGCCTTCAGCTGCTGACTCCTGATTCACAAGGTAGTTATAAATGTCCGGGATGCCTATGTTATACCTGGCAATATAATGAGTTATATTTACTCTAAGTCCGTCGAATAAGGTCTATAGTGGACTAGAGGGGGAGAAGGCTGTTTACAGCCATCCACCGGACGTACCATGCAGGCTGGCTTCATTGCATAATCCACATCAATCGTTTTCAGCGTGTAGCAACGAGCTAGCGGCTAATGCTGCTGTTGTTATTGTTTCAAAGGCAGCGGCGCAGGCATTTGAGCTCGGCAGAATCGACACGTACAGCAGCAGAGGCATACAGATTCGACACGGGGGGCGTGGAAAGGAAATCCATTATGGTCGCAGCCACAGTCAGAGCGGGTCGGAGCCAATGCAGAGCTTGCAGGGAGCGGAATGGGATTTCCATCCGTCACCGACTGAAATGGTTGGCACCAATGAGAAAGCTAAGTCCACCATGCTGCTTCAACCCAGTCAGACAGGGGTGGGCAACTGGCGGCCCGCGAGCGCCCCCTGTGTGGCCGGCGCTGGAATTGCTTTTTTGTTTTTTTTACAGTGCACCTGAACGCAACATGCAAGATAGCCGCTGAATACGTGTCCAAATGTTCATGTCATTCTGGCCAATACTCCACTTCTGTTATAACATTTCAGTCAGGAATATGGGATATCTTTCAATAATCGTTATGACTAAAAGGCTAAAAGTAATCTCATGTGTAAGAAATGACTGTTGAAGTAATTGAAGTAAGATTTTAAAAAATTAACTCAGTTTTGGATTTATTTCGCTTCAAGACCGCATTTTTGTTCTTGTGTGACCCTCAACACAGGCTTTGAGAATCCCGGGCCACTTACTGTTACTTACGCTTAAATTAACCCACTCATATTCTGGTTTATTTCAAGAAAAACATTTTGGCTAGTGGAAATACTAATTGGCTGGTAACTTTAAAATCTAGCAGCCATATTGGCAGGTGGTCAAAAAAGTTAATTTCAAGCCCTGCAGGGAGAGCAGGTGGTGACATAGGAGTGAGTGAGAAAAGGATCAAATATTGGTGGTTAAGACTGAATAATGACATCACAACTGTTAATTTAAAATTAGTTATTCCTCTAAACGTAGCTTCAAATGCCACACATTTTTTGCGCCGGCGCCGTTCGGCCCCCAACCCTCAGCAAAATCTGGCCCTCTGCTCTGGTAGCAAGGACATTTTTTTGTGGCCCTCTCTATCATCAAAGTTGGCAATCCCTGGACTAATACCCCGTTCAAGACAACTCAGACCACCGGAAAAAATGGGTTCCGACCGGTAAAAAGTTAATTGAACGGTCGTCCAGGCCGGAATTACAGCTCGGAAATTCGGGTATCATTCAGAGCTCCGCTTTGTTCGAGTTGACGTCATATCCACACATCTCATCCAAAATGTTGCATTACCGCCTCCACTTCCCAGAACCCTCCTTGGTCTTTCCCTGTGTTTTCCCTCCGACCGGGAAGTGCAGCGTGAACGCAAATATGCCTGGGGCGGAGGTTCCGAATTGAAACCTCCAGCGGTCCGAGTTGTCATGAATGCGGTATAAGACTAATGTAAACTTGATCATGTTCTACATACTCCGGTACAGTAGGTGGCGGTAATGCACCGTAAAAGTTGGTATTGCAATCCCCCCCAAAAAAGAAGAAGGCTAGGGCCAAAGCCAAGACCTATTTATTATACAGTCTATGGCCAAGACAGGCGTGGAGCCATGGACATGACACACACAAAAACTTGGTATTAAAAACTATACGCAACATTCAAAACACGAATAGCCCGTTTCGACTGACGACAACAACAGCAAGTAGCCTACTGTTTTATTGTGATTGCTATATGGAAAAAGTAGGACCATTTTAAATAGCCCGCAGTGGAATTTGCGGGCTCTTGTCTGGCTCCTCCAACACGAGGGATCAGCCCAGCAGCATTTTGGTAAACAACCCGCTCACTGGGTGGCAACGGCAATGAAACCCTATGGAGCGGCTTGAGTGGCTGGTTGACTTTAGCCAATTAACTCTGTTTACATTTTAAAAACTGCGACAGTTCACACTACTTTAACACAACATGCATAATATTATATACATACATATATGTACATCAAACTCTTGAGCTATACTTCTGCTCTCACTCCGCATTTCTGGGTGACAAGTGACGTCACGCTCCTACAAGATAAGGCGGAGTCTCAGATCAGGCTGCTAGTCTGATCGGATGCAAAGTGAGTTAGCAAGTGGTCTCGTCATAAAAGCCTGCTACACATGCATTTAGAATAGCTATCTTAATTCATGTATTACAAATTCTGCAACAGGCATACCTCTTTTGAAGCAACCAGAGAGCCGTCCGCTGATAGAGAGAAGAATATACATGTACTTTGTTTTTCAAAGAAGTCTTTCAGAAGTGTCTGGAGCTCTTGGCTGACTGCACTCTTCTCCCATGTCTCGCGCTGCAGTCGCAATAACCGACACACTTTTCCCTCGATCAACTTGACTCTGTCGTCCTCCAAGAAACAACAAGCACTTTCGTCGTCGGACATTATTGCTCTACGACCTTGCCATATTTTTTAGCACCGTCACTCAGCAACACAACGGTAAATACCGCAGCCCCAGAAACTAGCCAACCCCAGGTGTTAGCATAGTTTGGTGTCTCCTGTAACGTTACTCTGTTCACGACTGGCATGTGCAACAGCAGAATGTTGGGGGCGTTCAGTTCCGTTGCTTAGCGACAACCATCGCGCTCAATCACTGCAGAGCAAAGTTATCTAAAGCTACAGAATTTCAAGTGAACCAACGTCATGCCTTTATACAGTCTATGGTCATGCCCTAGCCTATTCGTTGTTAGCCTCTTTCTGCTCTAACTCTTTCTGCATTTTGATATTATTCCACTGTTTTAGTTTTTCTTTGTCAAAACTGGGTCTTGACCTATGTTTGATTTTAAACTAGGGCTACATGATGATTATGTTCTGACTGATATATACATGCCTATAGTTATTTGATTGAATTGGGTAGAGCATGTGGACATGGTAATCCAGAACATTCATTGTATAAACAGGTGCAAACAGGTCCCAATGTACTTCATCTTTGTGACAGCAATAGACCTGAATGATAGCTTAGGAACCAGTAAAACTGTGTGTGGGTGTGCATGGGGTCTCTTTTGTAGAAAGGTTCATCCTCACTTTAGTTCTTGTGTTGTGTTAGCAGCGTTGTCCCAAGCAACAGCCTTTTACAAGGGTCAAACAGCTCCTCTTGAGAGCATATAGCCCAGTGGTCGAAGTGCTTTAAACAAATAAAATGGTGCTTTTTCAGTGGCTTAGGGCATTGGTTCTCAATGTGGGGTCCAGGGACCCATGAGGGGATTTCAGGGGGTCCCCAGCAAAAAGGGTGCACATTTATTTTAACTAGAATTCCAACCTTAAGTAACACAGTGACAGAATGTAGGATAATGGTCATGGAATTCATATACCCTTTATGTTAATAAAACATCTAAAGGTGTGTTGGGGTCATTAGGATCTTCCTCCTCACCGATGCACCTTTTGTTCTGATGGTTGGTTTAATGTCGTTTGTGTTGTCTATTTATTTATTTCCCCTTGTTTTTAAGTTAATAAATTATTGTTTTAACTTTTACTTTGGTGTGTGACTCCCCTCATATGTTACAACCTGGCTCAATGAAGTAACACATAAGGGGGGTCATCATAGTCGTACACCAAAGTAAAAGTGAAAACAATAATGTAGCCTATTAAGTCAAACTAAGGGAAGATAACTATAAACAACACAAACTACATTAAACAAACAAACAGAACAAAAGGTGCATCAGTGTGGAGGGAGAGATAATGGTCTGAAGAGCTTATGCCCAATGAGTGCACCAGGCCCAGTTTATCAAATGGGGGTCCGTGGTATTGGGGCTGGATAGTATACCATAGGTCTGTAGTCTATTTGTGTCAATTTAGGGGAGCTTGATGTGAAAACATTTGAGAACCACTGGTTTAGGGGCAGGCTATACTGGCTTAGGGGAAGGCTATAGCCTACTGGCTTAGGGGCAGGCTATACTGGCTTAGGGGCAGGCTATAGCCTACTGGTTTAGGGGCAGGCTATAGCCTACTAGCTTAGGGGCAGGCTATACTGGCTTAGGGGAAGGCTATACTGGCTTAGGGGCAGGCTATACTGGCTTAGGGGAAGGCTATACTGGCTTAGGGGCAGGCTATACTGGCTTAGGGGAAGGCTATACTGGCTTAGGGGCAGGCTATAGCCTACTGGCTTAGGGGCAGGCTATAGCCTACTAGCTTAGGGGCAGGCTATACTGGTTTAGGGGCAGGCTATACTGGCTTAGGGGCAGGCTATACTGGCTTAGGGGAAGGCTGTACTGGCTTAGGGGCAGGCTATAGCCTACTAGCTTAGGGGAAGGCTATACTCATTACTACACAGAACAAGCAGAGAAAGATGAAATTAATTAGTTCTACACTGTAGGCCATAAGTCATGCTACTGGAGATAGAAGTCACTATGCAGGATGTGGCTAAACCACTAATGGCTTTAACAATCTGGGAATCCAGAGTTTATTTTTATTTGAAAAATAGACTGGGACAGCCCTACCGTTTTTCCCAGCTTCCTGTACAGCGCACCTCTTTTGCCACCGTCACTTCCTTTTCCGTGTCCGTGCTCCACTGTTTACAGCCTAAATAGCAACTTGCACCGCGACTTTCCAGTAATATTCCCTCTGTTGTTGTAAGACGAGTTACAGCCGAGAGGGACGCGGAAAAGGAAGTGACAGTGGCTTTTCCGTCACTTCCGCTTTCCTTTTCCGCGTCCCTTTCAGCTATTTGCTAATAACATTAACGCATTAAACACACTGCATAGAAGACATCAACTCGTCTTACAACAACAGAGGAAATTTACTGGAAAATCGCGGTGCAAGTTGCTATTTAGACTGTAAACAGGAAGTGACGGTGGCAGGAGAGATGTGCTGTACAGGAAGCTGGGAAAAATGGTAGGGCTGTCCCAGAGTCTATTTTTCAAATAAAAATAGACTCTGGGTTCCCAGATTGTGGCTTTAATAACATACAAAAGACAAAAGGGTATGATATGCTTTGTATGTATGGTGACATGTGCTCGTTACTGGCTCATCTAAATCGGGTGGAAAAGAAAGCCTCTGTACTGTACCTGTGAGACTGAGCCCATCCAGAAATCATGGCATTTTTACATAGTAGTCTGTGATGCATTTTCAACCATCTTGGCCATCATTCCACTTCACTTAACACATTCACTGCCAGCCGTTTTTTTTTTTACTGTAGGTAGGTTCTCCCAGAGGGTTTTTTTGAGGATTCTGGCTCATCTTTCAAGACCCGAGGATTCTTTTCTGCTAAGATTTTGTGAACACACAATATCTCAAAAGAACTAATAGAATGTGTGCTTTCTCTGTCTAAAAGAGTTAGTTTGTAGAGTTAGTAGTTATGTAAGCATTAGCAGTTGAATACAGCATGGTTTCAGCGTCTGAAAAATTATTCTGAGATAAACGGCTTTTTGTGAAATTCGATAGAACAGTCACTTTAACCATTCATTTTTGGCATCAGTAAGACGTCAGACATCTAAACAATAGTTTTGAACAGTAATTTCCTCCATAACAGCAGGAAACCCCCCTCTGCTTCCAACTCCTCCCTCCGTGGGCGTTCTCCTCCGCCCTCCTTGGCTCTGCAGCGGGTCTGTGACAAACGAGTTGCTGCTGCCTGGCTGCTGCCTGGCAGTCTGGATGGGGCTCGCTGGATGGGTTTCGCTCGTTTCTTGGCGGTCCGGTTGAGAGCTCTGATGAAGCTCTTGCGATTCTGGGCTTATTTATGGTGCGTGTTTCAAAGTGTGCATCCAGTCTATTCTTGGAACCCCCCACCGTTGCCACCGCTGTGCGTCAGCGCGAAAGTGAAAGCGTTTTCGCCATCCATTTTACAGTGTGAGAACGGCTTCCTCACGCTTTTCCCTCCAGTCTTGGCTCGCCTCTTTCTACTGTGGAGAGACATGTCGCCACTCAGTGGGTCGGTAAAATAGATTATACACATTCAATACCTCCAATATTGGTATAGGAGACGTAAAAGGGTTAGATCAACGTCCCACCGTCAAAAAAAAAAAATCGATGGATTTTGTTTGACGTAAAAACACGTCATTGGCAGTGAACGTGTTAAGAGATACTCAACACTTTTTCCACTTTCCTCTGCTGAAAATCTATATAATGTATATTGGAAATGAGCTGTGTTCTTGATGAATCCAGGTCAAAGTCCTGACATTTACTTACTGTAAATCTGAGTAATTCCTCATCTCTTCTCACATACCTATGCAGTTCCATACAATCCAAAAAGGCCAGCTGTAGACTCACATTTCCCTCTCTTTCTATTGGCAGAGCTCTTGATCAGTGACGTCACCAAACCCAGCCCGCCCATCTCTCGTGCCTAGGCCCATCCCAGCCAAAGTTTATCAAATCTCCTGCACACCACGCTGGGCCTATGGAGTGTGGAGAATCGTTGAATAGTAGAGAGGCGGCTTTAGCTTTAGCGGCTTTAGCGGCTTTAGCTCAGGAGGTAGAGCGGGTCGGCCAATGACGCAAGGGTTGGCGGTTCGATCCCCGCTCCCTCCCAGCTGCTGTCGCTGTGTCCTTGGGCAAGACACTTAACCCTCCTTGCTCCCGATGGTGTGTAGGCACCCTGCGTGGCAAGCGCTTTGGATAAAAGCGCTATATAAATGCAGGCCATTTAGAGATGCACCGATCAATCGGCACGTGACCGGAAATGGCAGATTTTCTGCTGATCGGCCTCAACCGGTGACCTGCGCCGGTCAGTCTACATATCCGATTCTGTGTGCCGGTTGGCTCCCGCCCTTTTTCACGTGACGTGCGGCGCGCGCACCCCAAAGCACCGAGACAGGCAGCCACCACACCACACACGCCAGCATATCCTCCTCGGTGTGGAAATGTTTCACCATCAGTGAAGAAGACAAAGCTCGCTCGTTTGTCACACATGCAAGTCGAAAATAAGCCGCGGAGACAGAGGTGCGGCCGAGTCCCGCTCGGCTGGAGTCCAGTCTGAGCTGCTCGCTCAACCTCACTGGCCCCTCTCTCTCTGCTCTCTCTCCCCGGGAAGCGCTGCTGCACCAACCCGCCACCGCGCACAGCCAGCTTGGCGAGGTGAACGTGAGCATTAATTGTGTCCAGTATGAAAACCATTCCCTGACCTGCTGCCAACTGCCTTCTCCATTCCACATCACCGCTGCTGCCTGTCAGTCATGTTGTAACGTGGATACAGTTGTTTCGTATTGCAAATAGAACGACGAGCATAATAATAAAACGCATCGGACTCAGTGCAAGGTTTTCTGTGCGTGACTATCTTTTTTCGGATGGCAGATAAAAAAACGCACACGAAATTTCGGACTTTGTGTAAACTCTGCCTGATATTCAGACTGAATTGTTAACTCATAAACTAATTTCCCCTTCTACTCAAGAGGAGTGGGCATAGATTTAACGGTCTGGATACAGGCTGTAAACTCCTTGTCCATGGATCACATTTTGATGGTCTGTTGCACCCGTTTTCTTTTGGAAAAGTAAATGCATGATAGCTGTGGGATATAGGCTACTGGATTTTATTTTATTTTTTATTCATTGTATTTGCACAAAAAAGCTCTGTCCAGTAACCTGGAACACTTTTATTTTGAGATGTGTTTGAGTGAGATGGTCCTATCTCATGCAAATGATAAGAATTGTTACATGAATCTTAATTTTCAAACAAAGTTAAAAAAAATGTTTGTGTAAGCTGTCAATTATTATAAAATCGGTATCGGCAAGTCAGACTATTCAAAAATCGCAATTGCAATCGATGCATCCCTATTGAATAGAGATAGATAACTTTGGTATTTTTCAACTTGGACCCTATTCTCTCTCGTTTGCAGGTGGTCCTACTGTATCGGTCCTCATCACTAGCAAATGACAAGACCACCTACCCAGAAGAGGTTCCCTGCCTGTTGCTATGGTGCTAATAACAACTTGGAGGTAATGCACTCATGCAGTTAAAAGGAAGATGACTCCTGACGTAAAGCACACGCTCCTTTGACGCTGGAAATCAGCACAGATGTTAACATGCTTGAGAACAGGAGTCACTCGAGTTCCTCAATTCCTGAAACTCTTGATGACTTCAAATGGGATGAATCATCATCAAATCACTCTCATCACATTATGGAAAGAGTGGAAGGTCACCATCTCACAAACCAGGCCCAGTCCAATAGCACTGCCATCATCATGCTATCATCAGGTAGGGTTGTCACCATATTAGCAACTATATGTGCAGGGTGAGTGCCCTGGGGCAACAGCCGCCTTGGGGCATCAGCCGAAATGATTCCACGGCTAATTTTACTGTATTTCAGAGGCTGTAGCGGGCTCAACTATGACATGCTAGCTTGTCGGGAAGGGGGCTAAATACCGCTCCAAAGTTTGACTAAATTTGGGCAAGGGAAAAACGGGCATGGCCATATTCAAAGGGGTCCCTTGACCTGTCACCTCAAGATATCTGAATAATAATGGGTTATATTGGTAATCCATTTTATTCTTAAAAAAAACATGCAGTTTTTTGCCTATTTCTATTTGAATTTTTCTGCATATAGACCCCTTATACGACTACGTCACACTGACATCACGCAGTGTCAATGCGCATGACAGAGGCAGAAAGACAGAGTCCGCGCAGCCCTGGCAAGTAGTTTTCCAGTGGCTGGAAAACTAGACGAGCTAGACATGTCTTCAAGTTGTGCAGTGGGATGCCAGAATCGGAAAGCTATTGTAGCCGAGTATTCGATCCGCCTATTCACACTTGGTTAATAAAATAATAAACGATAGAGCCAGGCTGTAACGTTATAACAAGCTTCACCTAATTCTCCCCACATATCCTGTTCTACGGCAACTCGAGGGAACATACACAGCCTCGCATACACACGCAATAGAACACAACACAACACTGAACAGTCTGTTACACTATCAACAAAGCAAGGACTACATTTTTACCGAATCCCGTCAACTCATACTCCTTTTAATGCTAACCGTAGGCGTCTTTGGTTGCAAGCCGAAGAGGAAATCATTAAAAATGCCCGACTTTGCAGCGCTCGTTCAGTTCATATCAGGTAAGCTGTAGCTGTAGGCTGCTAGTAACAGCCACATCGCTCGGTTAGTTAACAACCAAGTAACGTTAAATAATGTCATTATTGAGTTGAACTGATTGGAACGAGGACATCATTAAAAATGCCCGACTTTGCAGTGCTCATTTCATATCAGGCAAGCTGCCTGTAGCTGTAGGCTGCTAACAGCCACATCGCTCGGTTAGTTAACCAAGTAACGTTACATAATGTCATTATTGAGTTGTGTGCATTATCAACATAACAATATATCTTTGCAAGTTACAGAATAACTATCTACGCTGTGTATTGCTGGCCACTCTAGGCTTGGCCATTTCTTCTTGTCTTTTATCCATTGACACAGCGCCAGTGCCTATTGGTCTGTAAGACGTATCCCATTAACCAACGTTAATTTCGATGCATAACATTGCTTATCACTAGGCGATAAGCTGTTGTAGTAAGCTGAGAACGTTAGGGTTGTGCTACAACCCGGGTTTTACGAGTGAGAACGAGAGCTCTCACTCTAGTGCCATATCCGCTGCGTACGCAGCCACTGGAAGAATGTTATTTTTGCTCCAAAAATGACCTTTATCTATAAAACCGACCACCCACCAGTAGGTGGCGTGGTGCCCCCTGGGGCTGAGGCGGCCACCCACCTCACCCACGTGACTACGTCACGCCCGCTCAGCCCAGGGATAGCCACTCCTTCCAGCCCACTGAGAATCGACGCAACCAACGACGCATCGACGCAGCAAGGCTGGGTAGTGAGAGCTCTCGTTCTCACTCGTAAAACCCGGGTTGTAGCACAACCCTAACGTTTTACTTCGTTTTGAACTCAAGCTCTCACTCTAGTGCCAAATTCAACCGCCCTTGCTGCCGGGAGCACTCCTCAGAGCGAGAGGCATCGGTGAACCACGGCCACATGGCGAACGCTCATGCCCGACCGTATGACATTTGGAGCGGCAACGATACTACCTTTTTGCCACTGACAGTACCGCATGCGCGAAACGCGAACCGGACACGTCGAGGCTGTGGTATCTAACAAACGTGTGATGAGAGGACCATGAGGCCGCAGCGCAACCGATACACCACGCAACAACGCGGAAGATGTCGCAACGCCTCGCGTAGAATGCGCCTTGATACCCTCCGGGGGTACCTTACCCATGGCAGAGTATGCCAAAGCAATCGCCTCCACTATCCAGTGTGATAAGCGATCCTTGGAAAGGGGTCCGCCCTGGGCCTTCTGCCCAAAACAGACCAACAACTGGTTTGTAGTGCGTAATGAACGCGTCCTGGCCACAAAGGCCGAGAGCGCCCTTACGGGGCACAGCATGTGCAAGCGCCTCTCCTCGCCCGAACTGAACGGCGGGGTACAGAATGCTGACAAGTCTATGACCATAGCCCTAAAGCTGGCATTAATAATCTTAGGTTGATAAGCCGGGTTAGGTCGCAACGTAACCCTGCGTCCATCATCCCCAAAAACCATACAGGCCTGCTGCACCGAGAGGGCAATCAGGTCACCAACCCTCTTTCCTGACGACAAGGCCAGCAGCAGCGTGGTCTTCAAAGACAGAAATGTCAGATCGGCGGAGTCCAAGGGCTCAAACGGATGACCCATGAGCCCATCCAGCACCGTAACCAAGTCCCATTTGGGAAAGACGCACCGCGACGGCGGGCGCAGCCTACGCGCTCCCTTCATAATGCGCGAGACCAAAGGGCACGCCCCCACGGGGCTCCCTTCAATTCCCATGTGGCAAGCAGAAATCGCGGCTACGTACACCTTAAGTGACTGCGGGGACTGGCCCGCATCAAGCAGGCTTTGAAGGAAACAGAGAACTGGTCGCACACTGCAGTTCACTGGATCCACGCCCTTATCCGTGCACCAACGCGAAAAGACTCGCCACTTGTACATGTGCTGAGAGCGGGTCGAAGCAGCCCTAGCACTCTGAATAGTGCACACCACATTATCGGGCAAGCCCGGGGCTAGCAAATGGTCCCGTTCAGGAGCCAGACTGCTAGCTTCCACCTGCTTGGGGAGGGGTGGAGCACCTCCCCTTCCGCCTGGGATAGAAGATCCGCCCGTACCGGCAGCGCCCAGGGCGGACCTTGCGCCAAGGAGATCAGGTCCGCAAACCATATCTGCTGGGGCCAAAAGGGAGATCGGGGGAAAAGCATAGAGCCCATCCCGTGGCCACGCGTGCACCAGCGCGTCGTGACCCAACAGGGGGCTGTTCTCCTGGATCGAGAACCACAGTGGGCAGTGCGCCGCGATGCGAAGAGATCGACGCGGGCGCGGCCGAACCTGGCCCAAATCTGTTCCACCACCTGAGGTTGGAGGCACCCCTCTGTCTGACGGGGATTGCCCCGAGACAGCAGGTCGGCCCCGAAATTCAGCCGGCCCGGCAGATGAACCACTGACAATGAAAGGAGACGGAGATACGCCCACAGGTGAATCTCCACCGCTAACCGGTTCAGCGCCTTCGACCGCACACCGCCCTGTTTGTTCAGGTGGGCGATCGCTGCCGTATTGTCCGAGCGAATCAGAACATGGCATCCCTGTATGAGCCGCTGGAAGTGAAGTAGAGCCAGGCGAATCGCCTCCAGCTCTAGCACGTTTATGTGGCGAAGCTCCTGAGCCTCCCACCAGCCGTTCGCCGAAAAACGCCCGCAAACCGCACCCCATCCCCAGAGGGGATGCCATGCCAACCAACGACGCATCGACGCAGCAAGGCTGGGTAGTGAGAGCTCTCGTTCTCACTCGTAAAACCCGGGTTGTAGCACAACCCTAACGTTTTACTTCGTTTTGAACTCAAGCTCTCACTCTAGTGCCAAATTCAACCGCCCTTGCTGCCGGGAGCACTCCTCAGAGCGAGAGGCATCGGTGAACCACGGCCACATGGCGAACGCTCATGCCCGACCGTATGACATTTGGAGCGGCAACGATACTACCTTTTTGCCACTGACAGTACCGCATGCGCGAAACGCGAACCGGACACGTCGAGGCTGTGGTATCTAACAAACGTGTGATGAGAGGACCATGAGGCCGCAGCGCAACCGATACACCACGCAACAACGCGGAAGATGTCGCAACGCCTCGCGTAGAATGCGCCTTGATACCCTCCGGGGGTACCTTACCCATGGCAGAGTATGCCAAAGCAATCGCCTCCACTATCCAGTGTGATAAGCGATCCTTGGAAAGGGGTCCGCCCTGGGCCTTCTGCCCAAAACAGACCAACAACTGGTTTGTAGTGCGTAATGAACGCGTCCTGGCCACAAAGGCCGAGAGCGCCCTTACGGGGCACAGCATGTGCAAGCGCCTCTCCTCGCCCGAACTGAACGGCGGGGTACAGAATGCTGACAAGTCTATGACCATAGCCCTAAAGCTGGCATTAATAATCTTAGGTTGATAAGCCGGGTTAGGTCGCAACGTAACCCTGCGTCCATCATCCCCAAAAACCATACAGGCCTGCTGCACCGAGAGGGCAATCAGGTCACCAACCCTCTTTCCTGACGACAAGGCCAGCAGCAGCGTGGTCTTCAAAGACAGAAATGTCAGATCGGCGGAGTCCAAGGGCTCAAACGGATGACCCATGAGCCCATCCAGCACCGTAACCAAGTCCCATTTGGGAAAGACGCACCGCGACGGCGGGCGCAGCCTACGCGCTCCCTTCATAATGCGCGAGACCAAAGGGCACGCCCCCACGGGGCTCCCTTCAATTCCCATGTGGCAAGCAGAAATCGCGGCTACGTACACCTTAAGTGACTGCGGGGACTGGCCCGCATCAAGCAGGCTTTGAAGGAAACAGAGAACTGGTCGCACACTGCAGTTCACTGGATCCACGCCCTTATCCGTGCACCAACGCGAAAAGACTCGCCACTTGTACATGTGCTGAGAGCGGGTCGAAGCAGCCCTAGCACTCTGAATAGTGCACACCACATTATCGGGCAAGCCCGGGGCTAGCAAATGGTCCCGTTCAGGAGCCAGACTGCTAGCTTCCACCTGCTTGGGGAGGGGTGGAGCACCTCCCCTTCCGCCTGGGATAGAAGATCCGCCCGTACCGGCAGCGCCCAGGGCGGACCTTGCGCCAAGGAGATCAGGTCCGCAAACCATATCTGCTGGGGCCAAAAGGGAGATCGGGGGAAAAGCATAGAGCCCATCCCGTGGCCACGCGTGCACCAGCGCGTCGTGACCCAACAGGGGGCTGTTCTCCTGGATCGAGAACCACAGTGGGCAGTGCGCCGCGATGCGAAGAGATCGACGCGGGCGCGGCCGAACCTGGCCCAAATCTGTTCCACCACCTGAGGTTGGAGGCACCCCTCTGTCTGACGGGGATTGCCCCGAGACAGCAGGTCGGCCCCGAAATTCAGCCGGCCCGGCAGATGAACCACTGACAATGAAAGGAGACGGAGATACGCCCACAGGTGAATCTCCACCGCTAACCGGTTCAGCGCCTTCGACCGCACACCGCCCTGTTTGTTCAGGTGGGCGATCGCTGCCGTATTGTCCGAGCGAATCAGAACATGGCATCCCTGTATGAGCCGCTGGAAGTGAAGTAGAGCCAGGCGAATCGCCTCCAGCTCTAGCACGTTTATGTGGCGAAGCTCCTGAGCCTCCCACCAGCCGTTCGCCGAAAAACGCCCGCAAACCGCACCCCATCCCCAGAGGGAGGCGTCCTGGAGCCCCTGGAGTCTCCTCTCCTCCAACGGATCCGAGGAAGGAGGGTTAAACGCCACCAGGTCTATGGTCATAGACCTGAACCCGGCCCTAATGTTCTTGGGCTGGTAAGCGGGGTTGGGGCGAAGCGTGACCCTGCGCTCATCATCACAGAACACCATGCATGACTGTTGCACCGACAGGGCAATCAAGTCACCAACTCTCTTGCCGGAAGACAAAGCAGCAATGTCGTCTTCAGCGAAAGGTGTTTCAGACTGATTGTGTCAATCGGTTCGAAGGGAGGTCCCGAGAGACCCTCCAACACCGTAACCAAGTCCCATTTAGGGAAGACGCTCCTCGTATGGGGGCGAAAGCTTGCGGACGCCCTTCATAAAGCGGGAAACCAAAGACAGGCTTTCCACTGTCTTGCCCTCAATTTCCATGTGGCAGGCAGAGATTGCGGCCACATATACTTTGAGGGACTGTGGCGACTGGCCCGCTTCGTACAGGCCTTGGAGGAAGCAGAGAATGGGCTGGACGCCACAATACACTGGATCCAGGTCCCTTTCCGCACACCAGCGTGCGAAGGACCGCCACTTGTGAGCATACTGCGCGCGAGTGGAGCTAGCTCTAGCGCTCTGTATGGTCTGTACCACGTTTGTCGGTAGGCCCTGGGCTAACAGCCGTTCCCGTTCAGGAACCAGGCTGCCAACTTCCACTTGTGTGGGGAAGGGTGGAGAATCTCCCCGCCCGCCTGCGACAGTAGGTCCGATGTGGCAACAGCCATGGAGCCTCCCGCGTCAGAGCAATCAGGTCCGCGAACCAGATCTGCGACGGCCAATGTGGGGCTACCAGAATGAGCTGCAGGCCCTGCTGCCTCACCCTGGCCAGCACCTGTGGGATCCGGGGGATTGGGGGGAACGCGTAGAGGGCCTCCCTTGGCCAGACGTGTGCCAGCGCGTCGTGGCCCAGCGGTGGGTTGTCCCCGAGGACAGAGAACCACTGGGGGCAATGGTGTGCGAGACGCGATGCGAAGAGATCGACGCCGGCTCGGCCGAACTTGGCCCAAATTTGTTCCACCACCTGTGGGTGGAGAACCCATTCCGAGTTGTGCAGGTTGCCCCGCGACAACAAGTCTGCGCCCAGGTTGAGGTGGCCCCGAATGTGGGCCGCCGACAGGGATAGCAGGTGAATGCGAGCCCACTCGTGGATGTCCCTCGCTAGTCCGTTCAAGGGCTGCGACCGGACACCGCCCTGGCGATTGATATACGCCACCGTGGCAGTGTTGTCCGAGCGTATCAGTATATGGTGACCCAATATCAAATGCTGGAAGTGGTGGAGGGCTAGGCGAACCGCCTCCAACTCTTAACACGTTTATGTGGTGAAGCTCGTGGGCTTGCCACTGCCCATTTGTTGCCTGGCCTTCGAACACCCCATAGGGAGGCGTCCGTTCGAATGACACGCCTGAGCGGAACCGGTCCCATCCGTGCCCGCTCTGAGAGCCAATGGCGGTCCGTCCATATGGCCAAGGCTTGACGAGCACGATCCGACAGCGTAAGAACGCGGGATCGATGTTTCGCAGGATCCAGGCGATGACTCAGGAACCACCTCTGGAAGGGCCGCATGTGTAGCAGCCCGAGGGGAATGGCGGCAGATGCCGCGGCCATAAGTCCCAGGATCACTGAGCACTGGTGGACAGAGATCACGTGAGCGCGATGCCAAATCCGGGCCGTCCTCAAAAGGTGATTCAGTCTCTCTGTGGAGAGACGAGCCCACATGGAAAGAGAGTCCAACTCCAGACCCAAGAAGATCGCGACCTGTTTCGGGACGAGCGAGCTCTTGCGCCAGTTTATGAGAAACCCGAAGGCCTGGAGGTGTGATGTGACTACCTCGGTGTGCGTGGTGACCATGTCGCCCGAGCTCGCCACTATGAGGGCGTCGTCGAGATAGACATAGATGCGGATCCCCTTCTCGCGAAGGGGGGCCAGCGCTGTGTTCATGCAGACGGTGAAGGTTCTTAGACTCAAGGACAGACCGAAGGGGAGGACGCAGTACTCGTAAGCCACTCCCAGGAAGGAAACCCGAAGGTATTTCCTGTGTCTCTCCACGATAGGGACGTGGAAGAAGACGTCTTTTAAGTCGACGGATGTAAAGAAATCCCCAGGCCTGATCGATTTGAACAGACTGGGAAGCGTCAACATGCAGAAGGGCACCTTCCTCAGCATCAAGTTGAGGAGCCGGAGGTCCAGAATGGGCTGCATGGATCCGTCCTTCTTGGGTACTATGAAGTACCTGTGGTACAACCCCGAGTACTTGTCCGGGTCTGACACGGGGCGTATCGCGCCCTTTGCCAGGAGCGAGGAGACTTCCCCGCTGAGGACAGCCATTGGACCCTTGTCCGCCGGTCCCGAAACGGGGATACCCTTGAAGGGAGGAGGGGGGCAAGTGAACTGCAGCGCGTAGCCCTTTGCCAGAGTTCGAAGCACCCAAGGTGTGGGAGAACAGAGCCTCTTCCAAGTGGGGAGATTGCTTGACAGGGCAGGCTTGGCGCCTTGGAGCAGGGGTACCGTGTTGGACCCTGCCGCCCCGTTCCGGGGTGGACCCGGAAGGGCGGCTTTTGAGGCCGAGGCCTCCTGAGAAAGGCCGAGCCCGGGAGGGCTGTGGTATGCTACGCTGCCCATGAGCTTCTGGCATCGTTCATGAGACGGGCCGGGCCTGAGAGGGCTGCGGCGCGCTCCGACGTGCGTGCTCGGCAGGGCGGGCCCCAGAGGGCTGCGTCCCGTCAGCAACGAGGTGTCGTCGGCCGCGTGGCACGACGGCATTTGTGGGGAGGGAAAAGGGGGGGAAAGTTGTGGTGGAGCGATGCTTACGCATTGTGGAACCCGTAGGGCCGGAGCCGTCATGGGGCACAATAGCGCTGCGCCCCTCACGGCTTTCGCTGGCAAGGGGCATGTCATTGGCAAAGCTCTTTTGGGTGGTCGACAGCGGTGCGGGACACCGGGTCCTGGCAGCATGTAGCACTCCCCCACTCCCCCGAGGGGGGTCGCTAGGACCGCACCAGGTCCTGGGGCCTGATCGCGGATGCTGACCTGTTGCGGCGTCGGCCGAAACTGCAACCCGGCTGCTGGTTATGTTGCATACGAACCGTGCAGGGCTCTCAAGATGGCACAGGAGGCGTGGCGTTACTGCCTGGCCCACCTGGTCTGCTCACACCTGCATTGGGAGGGGCCGGGCCCCAGTGGGCAGACCTCCCGCGTGGGGGGCGGGCGGGACTGGGCGTCGCCGGCGACCCGGGCGGCCCCGGTTCTGGACCGGGAGAGGGCGGGGAGTCACCCTGTGCCTGCGCGGCAGGAGGGAGGTAACAGCCACCGAATCCTGACGCCGTCTTTCTGCCCGGCTGGCGAAATCCGCCATAGAGCCGAAGAGACCGGTTGGTGAGACCGGCGCATTCAGCATCTCACTCCTCTCAGCGCCCTCCAGGCTAGTGAGTTGTAGCCAAAGGTGACGGTGGGTGACCACCGAGAACCCCATGACCCTTCCAGCGTTATCCGCCACACATTCCAGCATTTTGAACACGTAGTCAGAGACCTTACGCAGTTTAGTGAATGTGCCAGCGTCAGGGGCTGTCTGAAGCTGGTCGATGAGGACCGCCTGGTAGCCCTGTAAGATCGCTACAGTATTGGCCATGGCGGCCGACTGGCCTGCCGCCCTGTAGGATTTATCCGCCAACGTTGCCGTGTCCTGGCAGGCTTTAGACGGGAGCACAGGCCTCTCATTAGGGGCAAGGTGTTTTACCACGCCCTTCTCCACAGGCGGAAAACTCGAGTAACCCAACTCGGACCCGCGTTCGATGTCTGAACAGCAGGCGAAAGCCTGGATGGGGGCCCTGGTTGTAAGGGGGGCACCCCAAGACCGATGGACCGCGAGTCGCACGTCATCGCAGCAAGGTAAACTGTGTCGTTGGCCGTGTCCGACGGGACAGAAGTGGCGCGCGCTGAAAAGAGACTTCTCAGGGGCCGGGGGTGCGGACCATTCAATGCCGAGCTCGGCGACGGCCCTGGATAATACTTCCCTGAACTCCTTCTGGTACGACTCGGCCAAGATGTTGTCAGGAGGAGTAACCCCCGAGGGGTGAATCCCCGACCGATCCGGGCCCTCCAACAGAGAGGGTGCGTCATCCTGCGGATGGATGTCGAGGACGTCGTCCTCATGGTAGACCCCCTGGAGATGCCCTCCATCGACTCACTCCATAGTTGGGTGTGAAAGTCAACCAAGCTAAGAGCCTCCTCCGACCTAGTGATGGGGGGGGGAGTGGTGGGACCCGTGCTGAGAACCCTCCCGAGAATCCTGCCGGGGGCCCTGCTGGGCTCCGAGAGGCAGCGGGTCGGAGTCAGAGGTAGGCGGATCACCAGATGCCGCCTGTTGCAGCACGGCCTCGCCCTGTGGGGCGGTAGCGTTTTTGGGCTGCTCGGGTCTGAAGAGAGAGGCCCTATATAGCCGTGCCTATAGGCAGGATCAAGGCACATGGGGAACAAAAGTCCAGGTCCCCCAGGCAGCGCTCAGCGTGAGAGTGGCCCAAGCAGGTCACACACACAGTGTGTGTATCATTAGGGGACAGCCAAGCGTCGCAGCGAGGGCAGCGCATCTCTGCACCGAGCTTCGGTGCCATGGCCAAGAAGAAGCTAGCGACTGACTGGCAGCCGAGCTAAGCAGTGAGCGTGTGGGCGAGAAGCACATGTGCCTCATGAGCTATCTCGGTATCAAGCACCACTGGCTTCCCATCTCAGCTCGCATCAAATTCAAGACACTGGTACTGGCCTACAGGGCAGTTCACCAGTCAGCTCCCCTGTACCTGCAATCTATGGTCAGGTTCCAAACCTCTCAGCGCTCCCTTCACTCCTCCACCAGTGCAGGTCGCCTCGCCCCTCCTTCGCTACGGGGGCTCAAAAGTCGCTCATCCCGATCTTGACTCTTCTCGTCCCTGGCACCCCAATGGTGGAACGAGCTTCCACCTTCGGTCAGGACTGCTGAATCACTGCCGATCTTTCGGAAAAGACTAAAGACTCACCTTTTCAGGCTCCATCTGGGCCCTTCTTGATCTAACTTCTTTCTCTCTCTTTCTAAAAAAAAAAATCCTAAACTAAACTTGTACCACTGTTCCTTCAGAAGTTGTAGTGATCATAGACTGTGCTCCATAGTTGATTGCTCTATTGCTGACAAAAATGTGTTATTGTAAGTCGCTTTGGATAAAAGCGTCTGCCAAATGACGTAATGTAATGTAATGCAAGCACTGAGAGACTAACGGCTAACAGCACGTTAATCGGCCGGGAAGCGTGCGCGAGGCGCAACTATTCTCAACCTAGCAGCCGGTCAATCTCAAGGCAAGCTATATAAGTGCTAAGTAACACAGAGTTAGCAACGGAGCTTTTACTAAGCTACGGAACACGCTTTAAGCCTAAGCACGAAGCTGTCAGAACAGCTAACTGTGCTGAGGAGGGGAACCTCCGACTCACGTGAGGATAGCTTAGCGGACCAACACGTTAACGCTATCTAACGTAGCATACAATTAGCCGGCCACTTCTTATTGACCGGTCTAACAGGTGCAAAATACTACTTAGCTGTCACAGCCAAAGTTCGTCGTCCGGGCGAAGGAAGCCATCAGGCAGGAGGAACTCGACAGCCAAGGACTCCCCGTCCGCTACTCCGTGACACGGGGGACAGTTTAGACGAACGTTGGTTTAGGCGAGGAAGCTAATTAGCAAGGTCTCGAGAGCAAAATAATATACGTCTGGCTTCAATGTTGAATGCGGCAGAAGTGGAGTTCCCTGTCTAGCGGGACCGCTACAAAATGGCTGATGGTCGCATCCAATCACAGACAGGGATTGGCCAGGTGCCTTCAGGTGCGGCTGCGGTGTTCCACATCACCGTCACGTCACCTGGGTGGTTCGAAAGGTTCACTTTTATGGAATAAAAGGTAAAGAGCATTCAAGTCTGTGCACTATGCGTGCTAAAGCAGTGCACTAGTGAGAGCTGAAGCGAAGTAAAACTACTCTTATAGGAAAAGATCCTGCCCACCCAAGCAACCTAAAATACTCTTATAGGAAAAGATCCTGCCCACCCAAGCAACCTAAAACTACCCTTATAGGAAAAGATCCTGCCCACTAGGGGTGTCAAAAATAATCGATTATAAGATGCATCGCGATGCGGACGTGCACGATTCTGCATCGATTCACAAATGTCAAAAAAAATAAATATATATATATATATATATATATATATATATATATATATATATATATATATATATATATATATATATATATATATATATATATAATGGAAGTACATGCAGTTGTTTATTTTAATTATGGATCATAATACAATGCAATTCCAAATGCACTTTTATTTTAAAAGTAGCCACACAGTGAGAAAAAAGAAAGTGAGAAAAAATAAATCATGTATTGCGGAAAAAAGTGATGCATCGATTTAACACATTCACTGCCAGCCGTTTTTTTTTTACTGTAGGTAGCTTCTGCCAAGTTTTTTTTTTGAGGATTCTGGCTCATCTTTCAAGAGCCGAGGATTATTTTCTGCTAAGATTTTGTGAACACAAAATATCTCAAAAGAACTAATAGAATGTGTGCTTTCTCTGTCTAAAAGAGTTAGTTTGTAGAGTTAGTAGTTATGTAGGCATTAGCACTTGAATACAGCATGGTTTCAGCGTCTGAAAATTTAAGCTGAGATAAATGGCTTTTTGTGAAATTCGATAGAACAGTCACTTTAACCATTCATTTTTGGCATCAGTAAGACGTCAGACATCTAAACAATAGTTTTGAACAGTAATTTCCTCCATAACAGCAGGAAACCCCCCTCTCCTTCAAACTCCTCCCTCCGTGTGTGTTCTCCTCCTGGCTCTGCAGCGGGCGTGTCACAAGCGAGTTTCTGCTGCTGCTGCTGCTGCTGCCTGTCTGCTGGCGGCCGCTCTTTGGGCGAGTCTGGATGGGCTCGCTCGTTTCTTGGGGTTTCGGTTGAGAGCTTTGATGAAGCTTTTGCGATTCTGGTCTTATTTATGCTGCGTGTTTCAAAGTGTGTTGCACCCATAATCTATTATGCAAATTTGCAATCCCCCACCGCCAGCTCCCTGCGCGAAAGCGAAAGCGTTTTCGCCAATCCATTTTCATGAGAATGGCTTCCTCACGCGGCTGTTTTTGCTTGGCTTTCTCTCGTCTGGAGAGCACTGTCGCCACTTAGTGGGTCGGTAAAATAGATTATACACATTCAATACCTCCCATATTTTAACACCTTAAGTGCCATAGCCGAAATAATTCGTCTTACATAATCCAGCGCTTGAGTGCCAGAGCCGAAATAACTCGTCTTACATGTTTTTTTGACGGTGGGACATCAATCAACCCCTTTTACATCTTCCAGATAACTATTTGGAGCAAGAGCATGCGTGTAATCTATTTTACCGACCACTAAGTGGCGACAGAGACCGAGAGAAGTCACAACCACGGGACCCAAAAGCCACTAAAGCAGCCGCCTCCCGCGGAAAACCCCGGACACACACACACAGAACGGACAGAGATCCCTTCCCCCCAGAGCCGCGCAGCAACGCAGCAACGCGCGAACACACACACACACACACACACACACACACACACACACACACACACACACACACACACACACACACACACACACACACCGCGGGAGAAAGCCATTCAAGGAAATGGCGACGCGATTTTACAGTAATCCGTTTCAGACTCGTCTTGCCCGACAGGCAGACAGGCAGGCAGGCACGCAGACAGACAGGCAGGCAGCACAACGCGCTTCTGACACGCCCGCTGAAGCCAGGAGGAAGGAGGAGAAGAGCACGGAGGGAGGAGTTTGAATGAGAGGGGTGTTTCCTGTTGTTATGGAGGAAATTACTGTTCAAAACTATTGTTTAGAATGTCTGACGGTCTTACTGATGCCAAAAATGAATGGTTAAAGTGACTGTTTCACAAAAAGCCATTTATCTCTGAATAAATTTCCAGACGCTGAAACCATGCTGTACTCAACGGCTAATATCTACATAACTACTAACTCTGCAAACTAACTCTTTTAGACAGAGAAAGCACACATTCTATTAGTTATTTTTAGATGATTGGTGTTCATGAATTCTTAACAGAAAAGAATCCTCGGCTCTTCTAAAATGAGCCAGAATCGTCAAAAACACCCCTGGCACAACTTACCTACAGGAATGAAAACATGGCTGGCATTCAATGTGTTAATAGGAGATGTAAAAGGGGTTGATCGACGTCCCACCATCAAAAATTTTTTTTTTTTTTTTGGACGAGATATCTCGTCATTGGCAGTCAACCGTTGGTTTCTGCTTGACGAGATATCTCGTCCACGGCAGTGAACGTGTTAAGATGCATCGAGATGCATCGATAATCGTAATCGAATCGAATCGTAGCCCTCTGAATCGTAATTGAATCGAATCGTGAGGCCAGTGAAGATTCACAGCCCTACTGCCCACCCAAGCAACCTAAAACTACCCTTATAGGAAAAGATCCTGCCCACCCAAGCAACCTAAAACTACCCTTATAGGAAAAGATCCTGCCCACCCAAGCAACCTAAAACTACCCTTATAGGAAAAGATCCTGCCCACCCAAGCAACCTAAAACTACTCTTATAGGAAAAGATCCTGCCCACCCAAGCAACCTAAAACTACCCTTATAGGAAAAGATCCTGCCTACCCAAGCAACCTAAAACTACCCTTATAGGAAAAGATCCTGCCCACCCAAGCAACCTAAAACTACCCTTATAGGAAAAGATCCTGCCCACCCAAGCAACCTAAAACTACCCTTATAGGAAAATATGCCATCAAAGTTGGCACTATACCTGCCATCTCAACCATTTTCTTGCCAAGACTTGTCCACTGCTGAACTAGCCCTCCTCCTCCTACAGCCATATCTCCGTCCATCAACACTTAAACACAGTCAACCATCTACCCCCCACTGAACACTCATGCCCACAGTGCAGCATGCCACCAAAAAGACCTGTGCTGCAATCTGCCTGTCAATATTTAAGCTCATTTATCACCTACTACCATTGAGAGTGCACCATGTTGGAAATGAAATCTGTATTCTGCAGTAATGCATAATCTATTTACTAATTATATTCTAATTTAATACATTTGAAATGGGTTGTGTGTGTGTGTGGGGGGGGGGCATATAGTCTGTCTTGATGCTCTCTCAATGCCCGTGCTGCACTTCATCTTTTGCCATTGCACATTACACAAGGGAAAAGCAACGTATCCATGAGTTGCAGTAACGCAGTGTTTTGTTGTTCTGACTCCCGAATTAACTCCCAAAACAACAGATACAACAAGCTACCATGAACAGACGTCTCAGCTGACTTCAAATGAAAAGGAAAGATATTTAAAAAAAAGGATTACAGTCATTGGAACATGTGACGTTTACGCTCTACAACCAAAACAACACCACAAAATTTTACAGATAAACTCCCTGATCTGTCATTTGATGTAGCTTATTCACAACTCATCTCTTTATAGTGGTGAAACTCTTAAACCAATGCATTTCAGTGTTTCAGATTAGCAGGTGTTTCAGGTCAGATAAAATGACATATGATGTTATTGTCACATCTCCCTGTATCATTTCAGCCCCTCCATCCTGACACACTTACAGTATTAGAACTGACAGCACAACCCATGACAGGCCTTTTCATTTGTAATGTGTAAGTAATGTGTTAATTGATCAAAAGCAATGGTAGGCACATTCTCTCACTGTCAATGTTTGTTTGGAGAGTCAAATTGGGAGTCACTATGGCAACAGAACAGTGACGTCACTGCAAGTCTAGACAGCTTCTTCAAGATATCATCTGCAGTGGCAAGAATCAATGAAGAATTTAAGGCTGCAAAGTTCAAATTTAGTTTCTCTATTTTCAGTACTTTCTACTTTCTACCCTACTGCGACCTCTTATAATAATTACCGTTTTACAGCATAGCAATTATCATTTGTTTCCTTCAAACATGTACTGTATAGCAATAAAAATTTGAAAAACATTTTAAAAATGTATATTTGCAAAGGATGCTCTCAAACATATGCAAATTCTATTTGATAATCCACATTGATTTTTTTTTTTTAATTACCACCTCCATATTTGTATTATCCCTGTTGTTTTGTTACTCAGTTAGAGCATGCTCAGATACTGTATTTGAGGTTCAAAGAGCTGCAATAGTTAATAATAATTAAGGTCCAGATAAGGCATAGTTTTTTAGGCTATAGTTTAGCTTGACAGACACATCTGGTTCAGATAAATGTAAATCTATTTAGTTTGGATAGGCCCAACTAAACTCAAACCTATTTGACAATTGAGAGCATGGATTTTGATTTACCACTGCCATAGCAATAGTCTTATAATCCTTTGTTTTGTTTGTTCACACTCATAGTAACATCAGAGGTTGTGAATCCACTGTCTTAAATATGAAATAAACATATATGAACCAAGAAACAAGTTCAAATTCTACAATAATTTATAAGCAAATAAATCCAGTCTTTAGAACTACATGTGACATTATCATTAGACTCCAAATAGATTTTAACAAATAGTTTTTTTTAAACAGTTGAAGAGATTTATACATCAAACTAAACCTAAACCTAACTTGAATCTGCTGTGTGTACAACACATGTGACCCCAGGATGTGAGAAGGTCCACACCACAAGGACGCCCTCTACAGGACTCAGTGGTCCAGAGAGAGGGAGGCAGGGCTACCTTCTTTAGGTGTAGGTCAGGCAACTGAGAACGTTTCAAATATTAGTACAATATCAGGCTATATCTGACAGACATGAGGCTACTACAGAAGATGTGATAGGCAGTGCAAAATATCACTAGCAAATGCATCGTTGACCCTGTTCATCTGATGGTGAGGCAAAACATTCTTATGTACTCATTTTTATAATAGCCAATTGTTTTTAAGATGCTGAAAGAAACTGAAGTCTTGCAGACCTGTTCAAAATCAAAAAGATTATAATTTTTTTTATGTGAATTAACACACTGGATCGCATATTTTGTTTTGTGAAGTTGGTGACATGTGGTCAAGGTGACTGTCGCCGGCGTCCTGTAGAGGGCGCTGGCTTTTTTCTTTTGGCAGACCTTCACACAGCCGCTGACCTGGGAACACATCCAGATCTAGACTGCCTGCCAGCCATCCAGCCATCGCCTTGCAGAGGGGAGAAACTAGAGTGCCTGAGACAGTTAGTAAACTAATGTGTGTATTTTATTGGACTTATCGTCAGGGCACAATTTCAGGACTTTATGTCTAACAATGACTTTGTATCAAACAAAACCGTGGAGAACATATAGATAGATAGATAGATAGATAGATAGATAGATAGATAGATAGATAGATAGATAGATAGATAGATAGATAGATAGATAGATAGATAGATTTTCCCTGTATGTTGGTGTTGAATCAACTGATAAAACGGATTGATAAAAATATATTGAGTCTGTCCCAACAACAACAGTCCACATTTGATCTCGTCATTATTTTTCTATCATTGGACTATAGACCTAATGGAGAGCAAATAGCAAGAAAAAAAAGCCCCAAGTCAAACTGGAAATCATATCTAAAGTTTAACACGCACACACACACGCACCCACGCACACACACACACACACACACACACACACACACACACACACACACACACACACACACACACACACACCAGGGTTAGTACCAAGCTGCGTCTGTGCTCGGTAGACCTATTTATCACATTGACGAAATAATAATATCTCGTCGGTCATGAATCATTCTTGCATTTGTCCCCAGAAATGTAGTCATATTAAAGCAGTTTCAAAATGTTGATTGCAGATAATACTGTAGGAACTTTGCCACAGTTAGTTGAATTCAATATGACCCCCCCTGTATCATAGGATGATCTGTTTCAGATCATAGGTGATCGACCTGGCAGGGGAATCGGTTTGAGATCACACAGAAATCATCTTGCTGTGTTATGTAAGCCACCAGAATGAACAAATTTGTGAGCCCACACCCGAGGGCATCTGCTGATGGATATGCTGTCCTGGGGGAGCGGGGGAGCCGCAGTACAACAGCAGGCCGCTTATCTTGAAAGGCTTGTTTTAAGTGTTCCTCTGTTGGGATACAAAAGCTTTAAGGGCACCCATTACCTTACAATTGTTGTACAATCCCCATTGTTTGGTTAGTTCACACTCATAGTTAGAGCATATGCCATGAATTAGGCTTAGGCGCCAACCCACTGGTTTAAATATCTTATGTAGATTAAATTGGACGACTTTAAGATAATATAATAATTGGAAGAATCAAACTTTTGGAACAAGATGTTTAGACCCCCTCCCCCCACACACACACACACAAACACACAATTTTGTGACATTTCTGTACTGAAGTGCATCAAACTAAATTATTGTAAAATGGCATGTTATCAAAAGTCAGAGAGAGAGAGACAGATGGTGTGTGTGTGTGTGTGTGTGTGTGTGTGTGTGTGTGTGTGTGTGTGTGTGTGTGTGTGTGTGTGTGCGTGCGTGCGTGCGTGCGTGCGTGGGTGTGTGTGTTCGCGTGGGTGGGCGTGCGTGTGTGAGACCCGGGCCCTATAGAGCTCAACAGTCACATGACTTTTCATGACGTCATTTGCCCCAGAAGTAAGTTCCGCATTCATTTTCTCCATAGACATTTCGATAAATCCTTATATAACGAGTTTTTAAGGCTGGAACCAAGCCAACAAGTCTTCCAGAGAATCGTGAGTGACCTAATAAAACATTCGGTTTAAGGAAGAACAAAAAATAACAACGGGGGCGAGAAATTAAAAAAAAAATCCCTTTGTCACGATTCAGTAGGTCACGGGTTGGCTTGGTTCCAGCCTTACAACTGGTTATATAAGGAGTTATCGTAATGTCTATGGAGAAAATGAATGCAGAACTTACTTCCGGGACAAATTACGTCACAAAAACTCACGTGACTGTTGAGCTCTATATAAGTGAGGACCCCCCCCCCCCCTCCCCCCCGAGGACAGCCCAGCCCACTTGTGTTGTGTGTTGTGATGGGCTGGTTTCTCCCACTTAATCAGCATCCTGAGAGCCTGGCACTGCCCCCCACACAGGTCATAATGCCTGGGGGTCACTGGGCACTGCCCCCCACACAGGTCATAATGCCTGGGGGTCACTGGGCACTGCCCCCCACACAGGTCATAATGCCTGGGGGTCACTGGGCACTGCCCCCCACACGGGTCATAATGCCTGGGGGTCACTGGGCACTGCCCCCCACACGGGTCATAATGCCTGGGGGTCACTGGGCACTGCCCCCCACACGGGTCATAATGCCTGGGGGTCACTGGGCACTGCCCCCCACACAGGTCATAATGCCTGGGGGTCACTGGGCACTGCCCCCCACACAGGTCATAATGCCTGGGGGTCACTGGGCACTGCCCCCCACACGGGTCATAATGCCTGGGGGTCACTGGGCACTGCCCCCCACACGGGTCATAATGCCTGGGGGTCACTGTGGGCTCCTCGAAATGAAGTGGAGCCCTGCCAGACAATGCTTCTGTCAATCAGCCTTAACCTGAGCTGGGCCCTTCATTCCTCATATAGTGTAATGATTCACTCCATAAATGCAAATTAATCTCACCCATGTTTTGACAAACATAGGACAAGGATCCCTTGAGTAGCATGCATTTGCACTTCTCACAGTATAGTATGGTGCAGTTATACAGTAGGGCAACTTATGAATGTGTACAATGCTTATAACCTACACGTTCCCCTGCTGAACGATGAGACGATTGCCTTTCGTTATTGTGACAGTCAAATAGCTCAGATCCTCCAAGACTATTGGACCTGTTTCAGAAGATGGCGAATTCTGCCTGTCGTGCAGTGCGAAGAAGAAAAACCTTGTTCGGTTCGTCATCATCACAGCATGCGTGTTCTTGAAAATACATTTATCTCAAAAGCTAACAAGATAATGAAGACGCAGGAGAACGCTTCCTGCAATTTGCAGTCACTCTTCCGCTTCGTTTGGACCATAATTAGTACGTGTTTGGGTGGCACACACACAAGGCGGTGGTTTTGGGGTTTGTTAGCGGTTATGTCCCAGGGGCTTTCTTCTGTCAGTCCGGCAGCATTATAAATGACAGAGCTGAGTGAGTAGCCTCCTTGGCTGCGTCTCAACACTCTGGCTTCCCTTCCTCGGGGGCCTTGTGGAGCGTCTGCAGAGCGTGTGTGTGTGCCCTTTTGATTTCCTAATCCCAACACGAGCTGTGGAATGCGCCTCCTAACATGAGATATTCCGCTCACAACAAGCTGTGATTTATGCTCTTGTGGTGCAGAGGCTCGAGAGGAGAGGGGATCGCAGGTGTTGTGGGGCTCCAGTAAAAACTTTTAATATGCACACCTCGTGCTCTCTGGCAGAGGATGGGTGGGGGGAAGGGTCAATAAATGTTTCAAATGCATCTGAGCCCTTACTGTCTGATAGCTATTACACAAACAGGACTTTCTTCTCAGTATCACACTAGATCAGCAGGATACAGTGCATTCTGAGTGCCAGGTTTATTTCATTATCGTTATTCTGAATGAATGAATGGGTTTGCCGAGTCCTGAGAATAAACAAGAGAAATAATATTTAACTGCGGCCCTTATGTGAATTAAATAAACCCGTGAAGGCATCTGCACTAAATTCTGCCTGGTTGCTAATGACTGAATTGCTAAGTGTATAGTTAAGGCCCCACTTGACAGTGAAGAGGCCATAGAGCTTTGCTCATGTCATAGTAAAAGTCTCAACGTCAAATCAACAATGCAAAGTGAATGTCATTCATTCACAGCTCAAGTGTTTGTCCTCTCTGCAGCAACCACCTTATTTGGCATCTACTTGATATTTTAATTGAAGCTTTGGGAGAGCGCATCCTTTTCTAGTGCAAAGTGGATTGGAATCAAGGGTTTAGCTTCAGTTGCTATTCTAAATTCTGCTTTGAGAAATGAAGGAAGAAGAAAAAAGATTCTGTTGCGTTTAATTCCGCATGCCGTTGTTATCAGCCTTATGATTGTGTTCATGAAAGGCAGCCTTTCGCCCCTGTAGAAGATAGATAGTATATCACAAAATGTCATTCATATGTTTCTTTGAGGCGTTTGGCATGATATGACAATAAACTTCAGAAACATTCACAACATAAGCTATCGTTGGGCTATTACTATAACCAGCCTTTTTTTCTGAATAACGATGACACGAGGAACAGATGTACAGTTCACCATTAAATGCGATGACACCAAATTACACTGCATCTGCCCGTCAGAAACTTTCCATTCAGAGATGTATTTGGCTTCTTCCTGCCAGTGAGGGACATTTTGTCATGACATGTCACAGACGACTTCATGTGCGCTAACAACCTTCCTCCCTGCTTTAATAACAGCGCTCTGTGCTAATCACAACCCCCCTTCTCGCCTTTCATACGCTGCCAGAGGGATTTGCTGCAAACTGCTGCAAACTGCACCAACTTACCTGATTGGAGCGATCTTGTTTTTGAATGGATGGATGCATTAGAGCCCACCCCCCCTCTCCTTTGCCTTGTTGTGTAGGCGCGCCGTGTCAGGAGGGTTTTGGGCCGTGTGGCCGAGTCTGTGCTGCTGCAAGTGGACTGACCTTTTCAACTCTGTGAGTCCCTGAAGCTCTTTGGGGTTTGGCTTTGTCTTTTCATTCGTGTTTGTGTTCACCCTTCTACATGTTTGTTAACACTTGAGAGAGGCAGGATGAGAGAAGTTTAACAGTGTTAACGTCTGTGTTCTTTAGGTTGATGTTTTGTTCATCTTAGCTCTTCATATCATGTGATCAATTATAGTCAAATGTGAAATTGTCATGTTTAAATTGGAGCCATACAGTAGGGCTTCTTTAAGTAATGGCTTGTCGAAGCAGACATTAGTTTTATTGCAATTATGTGAAACTCTTAATTCAATTAGTATTTGTCCATGCAGACTAAGGAAAAATATAGACATATATAAAAAATAAATTCATAAATGCTGCTTGTTTGACATAAAAAGGGGCCCTGGATAATACTAACATGTGAATGTAGATCCTGGTCATGAATATAAATACGAGTTTTTCTAAATCCATTATAACGTGTACTACAGTAGTTACCCCCACACTACATTCACTCATTTGCTGTAGCCTGATGGGTCAACTCACATCACTTGCTGCAGGTAAATATAGTCGTGTATATTCAAACACATATTCAGGTAAATATAGTCGTGTATATTCAAACACATATTCAAATTGTTACTTTGTACGTCACCACATCTTTATTTCCCTTTGCTATGGTAAAACATGAATAAATGAGCAGCAAATTGTAACAGCTCAACCACTGTCACAATCTCACCTCTGAATTTATGGTAAAAAATGTGCCTCCCCCCAAGGTTACAGAGCAGATTCATTTAGTCCTCACTGTGCCTTCTCCCTCTCCTTTCCCCCCCCCCCCCCTCCTCTTTCTTTCCCATGTCCATTAGACCTTGCAGACTAATCGAGCAGCACCAATTGCTCCCGTGGCGAGATCATTAAGTAAATTATTTTAAGATCAAACGGTCAGCAGCCACAATGAAGTCCTGTGTAATGGTAAAAGCCTCAGAAGCCGCCACCCACCCCTCTCTCAAATGAAAGCCCAGTGGGGGGAGAGAGCGCTGCACCTCTCAGGTGGATGCCCCGCCCCCCACCACCCCACCCACCCACCATTAGGCCTTTTAGCTGCAGGCTAAGGTAGGACCCACTAATTGGGCCCTTGAACAAAACTAACACACTGACAGGATCTGACTTGCTTACTTGCTTTAAGAGTGCAAAATTGTTCTTGGCCCAAAGACAGCAGTTTCAGACCACTGGAATAGTCCACCTAGAAGGAGAGGGGTTTCCCCTGGCAGCGTGGCAACACACAGGTTATCAACCTGAGGATGATTCATACCTCAAATGGAATTTCAATGTTTTTTTGATGCAGTTCTTGTACTTGATAACAACTCCAACGAGAAAGGCCATTGTTGTAACTGCCTTGCATTTAATTTTTTTGACAGAGATAAAATTAATTATTATATATATAGATATTGTAGGCCCAGAAATTAATATGTGAGCATGAATCTGCGATAGCACCAACTGCCAAATTTAATCTCCTATTTAGATCATGTGATATGTTTGATAGGTCGGTGAAAAAGAAAATCACTCTCTGTTTTTATTTATTTATCCTACTTAGTGCTATAGGCAGTTATGGGGAATCATTAACATGTCCTGCTGTCTGTGCTCTCACTTTCCACAATTAAAGCAGTGCCAATCCAATCCTGCTTTGGTTAGTCTGTGCACCAAAGGAAAACATGGGTTAGGCTCTGATCAGGAGACAAGACTACAGGTTGAAAAAGATTAGAAGCTTCAGAGCTGTGTGCTTTGTGTGTGTGTGTGTGTGTGTGTGTGTGTGTGTGTGTGTGTGTGTGTGTGTGTGTGTGTGTGTGTGTGTGTGTGTGTGTGTGTGTGTCAGGCCCGGTTCTACGGGGGTGCAAAAGCATGCATTGCACCCTTATTTTAATTGTCTGCATGCTCAGTTGAAAAGTAAAAAAAAAAAAAAAAAAAAAAAAAAAAATTTTTTTTTTTTTTTTTTTTTAAATAAATGCTACAGCTGCACACTTACTGTTTAAACTTGAATTATCGTTGTTGTTTTTCTTTGTTCTTTGATGTGATTTTATGGCTTTTTGGCACCTATATGTAACCTTTTAAGGTTGAGATAATTGTATTATCATTATATGGTCCAAATATTTCAGTAAAGCACTTGAAACACTTGAAATATTCTTGCTTGGGTGGTATCATTCTACTTGAAATGATGGTCAAATGCATTATTTTTAGTAAAATAACATGTCAAATTTTTCGGGCGGCCGGCCTTCGGCCGGCCACCCGAGTGGGCCCGGCCTTCGGCCGGGCATCTGCACCCCTTCCTATCTTGGATGCACCCTTAGTCATCTGGTTCTGGAACCGGCCCTGGTGTGTGTGTGTGTGTGTGTGTGTGTGTGTGTGTGCGTGCGTGCGTGCGTGCGTGCGTGCGTGCGTGCGTGCGCGCGCGTGTGTGTGCGTGCACCATGCATTGGCTCGGTTCAAAAGCCATTAGACAGCGATTACTCCCAAAGTGATGTCCCTGGATGGATAGGTTGACAGCTTGCCTTTTAAAGGGTCATAAATGACTTTCTTTCTGAGATTATCTCACGTAACGGACTAAGAAACTGCACTTTGGAGGACCTAATAGAGATTGAAATTCTTATCAAAACAAAACACTCAAAACAATCCACAGGTTTTTACATAGAGATGATCTTCTTGTAATTGTATATTGGTCTGAGCTGAGTAAGTGTTGAGCTTACATTAGCCTAGCCTATGAGTTTACAGTAGCCTAGCCTATGAGCTTACAGTAGCCTAGCCTTTGAGCTTACAGTAGCCTAGCCTATGAGCTTACAGTAGCCTAGCCTATGAGCTTACAGTAGCCTAGCCTTTGAGCTTACAGTAGCCTAGCCTATGAGCTTACAGTAGCCTAGCCTATGAGCTTACAGTAGCCTAGCCTATGAGCTTACAGTAGCCGAGCTTACAGTAGCCTAGCCTATGAGCTTACAGTAGCCTAGCCTATGAGCTTACAGTAGCCTAGCCTATGAGCTTACAGTAGCCTAGCCAATGAGCTTACAGTAGCCTAGCCAATGAGCTTACAGTTAATGAGCTTACAGTAGCCTAGCCTATGAGCTTACAGTAGCCTAGCCTATGAGCGTACAGTAGCCTAGCCTATGAGCTTACAGTAGCCTAGCCTATGAGCTTACAGTAGCCTAGCCTTTGAGCTTACAGTAGCCTAGCCTATGAGCGTACAGTAGCCTAGCCTTTGAGCGTACAGTAGCCTAGCCTATGAGCTTACAGTAGCCTAGCCTATGAGCGTACAGTAGCCTAGCCTATGAGCTTACAGTAGCCTAGCCTATGAGCTTACAGTAGCCTAGCCTTTGAGCGTACAGTAGCCTAGCCTATGAGCTTACAGTAGCCTAGCCTATGAGCTTACAGTAGCCTAGCCTATGAGCGTAGTTTAGTTTAGTTTAGTTTTAGTTTATTTGTTTAGCACAAATTTAGGTACAAATCTGTGCAAGGTGGGAACGAAGCCTTTGCAGGCTTGTACAGAGTTCCACACCTACTCATATTAATTTCGTGACATGCAGGCTAAACATTCAACAACAAAAAAAAAACACAGAAAAAGAAAAGCTACATGTTAAATCAGCAAAGCAGTGAAAACAAGATCATTTGCATCTGGAGCAAAAGCAAGAAGGCTAAGAGGAGAACAAAGTCTGTTCGAGAAAAGTTGTCAAAATCTGTCAGAGAAGGATGAGTACAGGGATCAGGAGGACAGTAGATGTTTCTTCAGGTGCTTTTTGAAAGCAGAATAAGAGGACATTGATCTTAGCGGTAGGCTTAATTCACTCCAAAGCTTAGGACCTCTAAAGGCGATGTTGAATTGGTGCCTTGAAGTCCGTGTGCGTGGTAAAAGTAGATTGTTATTGCTGTGTCTTGTTTGATATGAATGAATATTTGTGGTGGGAATGAACAAATATTGAAGGGTGACTGGAAGATCATGTTTCCTATATATAAACTTGTGTAGAAATAAACAGGTTTGATAAACATTCACTTTGTCAATGGGTAATATATTATACTTTTTAAAGAGGGGTGCCGAGGGAGCGTATCTATTAGAATGAGATATAAACCTTAGATATTTCTTCTGTATGATGCATAATTTGTTGAGATATGTAGGATAGGTTGCCGCCCAAACAATGTTGCAGTAATTAATAAATGGAAACAAAAAACTATAATATAAGGTTAAATGAGCTGAGGAGTGAATTAAGGGACAGACCTTCCTCAAAATGCCAAGCATTTTTGCAGATCTTTTTGAGACGAGGTCAATGTGGTAAGACCACTTCAACCCGCTATCTATAATAACCCCTAGAAATTTAGTATGCTGAACTAATGCAATTTCAGCATTATTGATAATAATTTGAGCTAGTTCTATAGGGTAATATTTATTTACATTACAAAAGATCATGAAGTTGCATTTCTTGACATTGAGGGTTAATTTATTCGATTGAAACCATTCCGCAACAGAAGATAGTTCCTCGTTGACAGTTCTAATTAAGGTGTTGAAGTCTTCATGAGAAGCTATAAGGTTTGTATCATCCGCAAATAATACTGGAAGGAGTTTGGAACATGTCATGGCCATATCATTGATATAAATTAAAAATAATAAAGGGCCCAATACAGTAGCCTAGCCTTTGAGCGTACAGTAGCCTAGCCTATGAGCTTACAGTAGCCTAGCCTATGAGCTTACAGTAGCCTAGCCAATGAGCTTACAGTAGCCTAGCCTATGAGCTTACAGTAGCCTAGCCTATGAGCGTACAGTAGCCTAGCCTATGAGCTTACAGTAGCCTAGCCTTTGAGCTTACAGTAGCCTAGCCTATGAGCTTACAGTAGCCTAGCCTTTGAGCTTACAGTAGCCTAGCCTTTGAGCGTACAGTAGCCTAGCCTATGAGCTTACAGTAGCCTAGCCTCATGGTGTGGAGACAGAAAGCAATGCAGCAAAGTGACTGAGAGTGATTGATCCTCCTTTGGCATGAAGCGTCACTGTCATCAATCACATGCTTTTAATTAGTGATGGCTCCCCTTTGTGGCTGACAAATGTGCATGTCATTCAATATGGGACTCACTGCTGGTCCTAGAGCCCCATGCAAAGATGTATCAATCCAGTGTGAGTTCATACACAGAACCCCATGCAAAGATATATAAATCCAGTGTGAGTTCTTCATACACAGAACCCCATGCAAAGATTGATCAATCCAGTGTGAGTTCTTCATACACAGTTCTAACAGTTTGAGACAGAACCCCATGCAAAGATTTATCAATCCAGTGTGAGTTCATACACAGAACCCCATGCAAAGATTTATCAATCCAGTGTGAGTTCATACACAGAACCCCATGCAAAGATGTATCAATCCAGTGTGAGTTCATACACAGAACTCCATGCAAAGATATATAAATCCAGTGTGAGTTCTTCATACACAGTTCTAACAGTTTGAGACAGAACCCCATGCAAAGATTTATCAATCCAGTGTGAGTTCATACACAGAACCCCATGCAAAGATTTATCAATCCAGTGTGAGTTCATACACAGAACCCCATGCAAAGATGTATCAATCCAGTGTGAGTTCATACACAGAACTCCATGCAAAGATATATAAATCCAGTGTGAGTTCTTCATACACAGTTCTAACGGTTTGAGACAGAGGATGACCAAGCTGCCATCACTGAATTGTAGAGATAGAGCTAGCATTACATTTCACAGAATACGATGCATTGTAAAATGCACTCACTGGAGGACATCCTATTGTTTCATTTTAAGCCGTATTCTGCAATAGTATTGCCTTTCTTGCAAAGCATTTATTCAAATACAGTATATCAAGTAAGGGTAAGGCATGCATTAATTGATGTTTTTTTTTTTTTTTTTTTTTTTTTTAATTCATTTAGAGTATAAAACATCTCGTCATAACTGACTAGAAGCGCTAATTATTCTGTATTCAACGGAGTGAATCTGCATAATCAAAACAAACTTTGACCTGTGATGACACTTTGGGCAACACAAATGATATGAACCTGTGTGTTGACCAAAACATAGGAAACTGGATAATGGTGAAGCGCTCTGCAAACCTGACGCTGCCAGATGTTTGTTTTTTCAATATTTTAAATTTGTAATTTTCAGAACATCAACAAACAAAAACAAACAAACTGGGATACAGGACAAGAAAAGAAAGGAAAAAAAAGATACATATACACAAAAAAACATACATATACATCGACATTATCAATGTGGTGCCACCAGCCGCACAAGGTGCCTACGTGCCCACAAAAGACGCTATGTATGGGATCTCACACAAGGGGGTCCACGAGAGACCAGCAGGACAAGTCACCCGTCACCCCTAACCTCGTCAAGGTAGGCCAGAAAAGGCTCCCAAATAGTTAGACCAGATGGTTGGTTTTAACGTAACCATCTAGGAACGAGTCACTCGGGAAACAGTTTCAAAGGGCAGCCACTTAAAAAATACCTGGCAGGTGATTGGATGAACCATCTGTCTATCACGTCTTATCACAGGCTCGCTCTTGCTGTCGTCACACCTAAAGCCCGCCTGTAGCTGGCTCATAGGACGCCGATTGGTGTGAACCACTGGTGGTTCAGATTCAAACCAATAGATTGGAGCGTGGCGAGATGGATTTGTCATGTGATTGTGATCTCATGATCTGACGTGAATCCAGCCGCCTCGCAAGGTTCACGGTCTGCACTCCAAAAGCAAGATGTTGCTTTTAAACCGGGAGGATAAAGAGATAAAGACAAACATTTCATCAAAAGGCCATCATCACTTCTACACCACTGATGAGGCCCAAGTGCTAATATCGGTCGTTGTCTTGACATCTTTAATGAATAAACTGCTCCACCTCCATTCCGTCAGCTGATTATTATTTTTTTGTAGTAACATTTCATTGTGAAGTGTCAGTCACCGGGGGCTCTGGTATCAATTATGCACAAATTAATTGGGTGAGAGAAGGCCTTTTATTAAAAAAATATTCATTCAGTACACAATGTAAGTGCTGTCACTATTGCTTTGTTTGCCCTTGAAGTAATTCATTGAAATGACAATATAGTGATGCAAGGCAAAACAGGTCCTTTTCGCTCTTGACATACAAAGGCGTCGTATCCCTCATTTAAATGTTAGCCTTCTGATTTCCTCCTCAATGGGAGACTTAACTGATACCAGCAGTATAAGGCCTGAACCTTAAATAAAAACAATGACAGCTTTCAGAGTTAAGGGGGCCATTGAAATGCTAAAATATCTATAGCAGTTATTTAGTTCTCTGAAGACACTTGAAAGTCTCTTATCTGACACATGTTAATGGGAAGACACTGTAGTGATGTTTATTTCACAGCAGTCGTCCTCTTTATTGGCAAATGAAAGAGGGGGAAAGGCAGGAAATATAGCCAAGCCTTTGAGAGTCCTACTCGACTCTTTCTATCTGAAATCTCACAATGTGAAATCTGATATCGCGTTTAATCCCTGACCTTATTAAGAGAAAATGGCTTTGTAGGATATTGCACTACACTGATCTTGGCTGAATAATTTCAGATTTTTTAAATACAAATATCGTTCGAGACCTTAGAAGTTATATAGATTTGGATTAATTAAATAATAATGAATTATTAGATTAAATTAGTGAGTTGTTTATATGCCTCAGTACATTTTAATAGTCTCTCAATATGTTTCCGTTTCAAGGAGAAAACTGTTTATGTCGTAGAAGGAGAGACTTGGCTGTAACACCAGTTACACCACACCAAAGTGGTGTAAAAATACACTTGGCACTTAGCGCGAGAGAGAGAGAGAACAAATCTTGGGAGGTCACTTGTATGCACATTCATGTAATTAGGCGATGCACATTCATTAATTACTTTTACTGACTAACTGAATGTAATTCCAGCAATATGTAATGGATATCATCACATCAAAGACAAAGGAGCTAAAGTAACACTGACATGCCAATTTTGGCTTTGAAAATATTGACCTTCTATCAGAATGATGTCGCTAATGTGAAAATCATTTGAAAGCCAAACTGATAACTTGCTAAATATATAATTCTATATTGTTCTTCTAGCTAGCTAGAGCTTTGGGAGGGGGGGGGGGGGTGTGTGGGGGGTGTGTGTGTGTATATATATATATATATACATGTATATATATATGTGTGTGTGTGTGTGTGTGTGTGTGTGTGTGTGTGTGTGTGTGTGTGTGTGTGTGTATATATATATATATATATATATATTGTATATATATAATATATACTTAACTATACTTACCAGTTTAAACTACTTTTGCTGGCCAGTCGTTATTGGTGTCTACAAAAACAACAACATTTTGATTGAATTATAGGCTACAAATGTAACAATGGAAACAATTGGGCTACCATAACCTGAACATTTCTGAATTTAGTTCATTGATACACAAATTTCAAACCAACTCACTAAGTTAATTTGAACCCAAGTAGCTGCCAAAATAATCAATGCATTCAAGTAATTGAGGGATGCATTATTATAGAAAGCAGGCTAAATTGCGCGGCCCCAATGTGTGACTGTTTCTCTCTTGACACACAGTAACAGGTTTTATTTAGAAAATCGACAGGATGTTCTATTTTATTATTCTCGTGAATTCCTGTCCAGCTCGATCTGCTCTGTGCTGCTTGACGCAACTCAAAGAGAGAAGCGAAAATACACAGGCTGATTTGTTTAGTGGAGCAGAGTGGAGAGCCGCTTTGAGGATACCTCTGGTGGACACAGGCGTTCACTAACACAAGACAAGGCTGCGATCAGCTCCGGTGTGCGCCTTGCGGTCGTAATGCACCGTTCTGGTGGAATCTCAATGATTTTTATGGCAGAAAAGAGAAAAAAACTTGAATGGATGCGCTTCAGAGGAGATTTAGAAGTGATTAGACGTCTACCCTCCACTACACCACTCTGTGTGTGTGTGTGTGTGTGTGTGTGTGTGTGTGTGTGTGTGTGTGTGTGTGTGTGTGTCTGTGTGTGTGTGTGTGTGTGTGTGTGTGTGTGTGTGTGTGTGTGTCTCTGTGTGTGTCTGTGTGTAATGTGTGCGTGTGTGCTGGGTGAATGTGAGTCCTTGTGAGTCTCGAGTGGTAGCGAGGAGGTTGGTTAGACTCACTCCCCAGTATAAAGGCCTGTTAACTGTGCCAAGGGAGCTAGCTCTCTTGGCACAGTGGTTAGCATGTGTGCTTTGGAAGCGTGAGGTCGGTTGATCGAATCTCACTCCACGCCTGGGCAAGCCCTTAACATGGATTGCTGCCACTACTGTCAACACAACACAGGTTATGTACAATGAACTGCTTTTTAATTTTGCTTGACAAAAGTGCATTTTTATGCAAAAAAATCCAACATTTGTGACTACCGTAATCCAATTGGCAATACTTTACAATAAGGGTCACTAAATTAACGATTAGTTAATGCTTAATAAGCATTAATAAGCATTAGTTATTGCTTAATAAGTGTTAACTTATGTAACATAACACTAACCCTAACCATTAACTAAACCTAACCCTAAACCTCACCGTAACCATTAACTAACCCTAAACTATTAAATAATGCATACATTAATACTTAATGAACAAAAACACCATTAGTAAATTATTATTAGACACATTAGTTAACTGATTTAAAGGTTAGTTAGTTAAGGGTTAGTTAAAGCCCATGAAGCATTAACCAACCCTTAATTTAGTTACCCTTATTGTAAAGTGTTACCATTCAATTCAACACTTAACAGGGACATTTTCAGAAACAATCCAGAGTGAAACGAATAAATAATATATTTGTATATGAGTGACTATACAAAGATAAGTTTTTAAGCGGTGCAGCTGCTTCTATACATGACGTGTGTCCGTTTGTAGCACGAGGTGTCCGTTTGTAGCATGAGAGGATAGATAGACCAATCAGGAATAAAGCTGCACTGCTTACTCCAACACCTGGCTGTGATTTTACTTTAGTTTGACTTTTTATTCATTTATCCATTGTCTCTTTTTAATAAACTCTGCAAATGTGCTGACGACTTCACCTATTGAATTTCCCACGTCCTTTATCAATACTTACCAAGTGCTGCAGATATTTCAAAGCACCAGTATGACCAGACTGGATGCTGTTGGTTCGACAATGCGCACTGATTGTACGACAACACAAAATGTCAGATGTAGTGTGTTTTCGCTCCTGGGACAGATCAGCTCCCTTAAGATCTCTCCCCGAATCGATTTGTTTGATGCCTGTGTTCCGTTGAACTGTTCGAGGTGCTGATTATGTCCTGCCTCGTTTCCCTCGCTCTCCCCTCTAACTGCACCAAATCAGCAGTCCAATTCCAAATAAAAATGCCTCACGCAATCAGGCTTTCATCTGCTCCATGAAAATTTGGCGGTGCCATTATCTGATGTCCTGAGAGGAGAAACTCCGGGCCTCTGATCCGTGTGGTTGTTTTGAAGGAAATGTTGCTTTTTGACCTCTGTTGATTGACTCTAATCAGCCACACCATTCCAGTATCAGTCTGTGACATGGCGCTCATGTATACTGGTGGCTGATTAGGTGGGACGCTTGGTGAATTGAAAAATATATAATTATTTAGTGTGCCTGCCTGCATGCTCTAAAGCAGGGGTGGGCAACTATTTTTCATGGGGGGCCACATGAGAAAGCCAGATTGTTGCCGGGGGCCAAACAAATTTGTCATGCCGTAACCCATGGATGGGCAACTTTGATGATAGAGAGGGCCACAAAAAAATGTCCTCGCTACCAGATTTTGCGAGGACCAAACGGCGCCAGCGCGAAAAATTTGGGGCATTTTGGGGCCAGGTTTAGAGGAATAAGTCATTTTAAATAAACAGTTGTGATGTCATTATTCAGTCTTAACCACCAATATTTGATCATTTTCTCACTCACTCCTATATCACCACCTGCTCTCCCTGCAGGGCTTGAATTTAACTTTTTTGACCACCTGCCAATATAGCTGCTAGATTTTAAAGTTACCAGCCAATTAGAATTTCCACTAGCCAAAATGTTTTTCTTGAAATAAACCAGAATATGAGTGGGTCAATTTAAAGCCTGTGTTGAGGGTCACACGAACAAAAATGCAGTCTTGAAGCTAAATAAATCCAAAACCAACGAGTTAATTATTTTAATTTCTACTTCAATGTAGAACAGTAATTTCTTACACATAAGATTACTTTTAGCCTTTTAGTCAGAAAGATTATTGAAAGATATTCCATATTCCAGACTGAAATGTTATAACAGAAGTGGAGTATTGGCCAGAATGACATGAACATTTCATTTGGACACTTATTCAGCGGGTATCTTGCATGTTGTGTTCAGGTGCACTGTAAAAAAAAAAAAATGTTTGCAATTCCATCGTGGGCCACACAAGGGGCGCCCGCGGGCCGCATATTTTGCCCATGCATGCTCTAAAGGATCGGGAATGCTGCATTTCATAATTTCTTTTATTTATTTATTTTTAATGTGATGTATGATATTTCCATTTTCCATTCTCACTGTCAGTCGCTCCTTTAATGTAAACATGTGTACTCTAAAGCGAGTGAAATCGTCTCTTAATAATTGGTGGCAGCAGCAGTGACATTAAAGCCATGTTGTCAAAAAGAGCTACAGCCAAACAGATCTGTAGTATTGGCTTGTGCTTGTGTGTTGAACAGGTCTGACAGAGACATGTCCCTGACGCCAGCCTCACACTGTGCTGTCTGGCTTCAGCCAGCACAGTGCCACAGCCTCCAGGCCGTTCACATACATTACACCCGTGTTTTCAATCACCACCATACATTTTACAACCACCTCATTGTCTTTTTTTAGTTCAATGTCTTTGGCGTGTCTGAAGCGATGTGAGCGAACTCACTAACTGAACTTGGATCACGTATAAGCAGTGTTGGGCAAGTTACTTTCAAAATGTAATATACTACATATTAGTAGTTACTTTCAGTTGAAAGTAATAAGTTACTTTACAATATTACTGTCTGTGTAGAGTAACTTGTTACTTATTACACTACTTTTGCATTACTTTCACCAAAACAACAGCAGCAGCAGAATGACATTGCCGCCCCAGAACCATCCCGATAAATAATGTCAACTGCATTGAAGTCAGTGTAAACAATCCAAAATTCCAAATGTTATTATTTGCCTTTGTTATTGTCATCTGTAGTTGTTATTTGCATAAAAACAGACGGTTTGATTAGGAAATGATTGTATCTTTATTTAAATATGTGCTTTATTTAAAAAATGTAACTCAATTTGTAACTTGAGTTACTTGACAAAGTAACTGGTATAATATTACTGAAATCCTACAAGTAATAAGTTATATTACTGAGTTACTGCTAAAAGTAATATATTACATGTAATATGTTACTTGTTGTAATGAGTTACCCCCAACACTGATTATAAGCAGCAGGGTCCAGTACATTGAAACATAAACACAACGTCGTCGTGCATGCGGACATTAAACAAGCCGTCCAGGGGCAATGACCAGGGCCTAGGGGGGGAGAGACAGGTACTTCCTATATCCTGTAGTTGATGGGCTGTGCGAGGGGCCTCACCTGGGCTGTAATCTGGGAGGGTTGATCACAAAGGACCGGAGTGGAGTGAATTCCGCCTGTCCGACTTCAAACGCGGGCGGGACAGTAAATCAGGCAGGTAGACGACACCAGGCGGCCCACTCATCCCTTATGTTCACCGCTTCTGTCCCCCAGGGCGCAGGAAGCAAGTATGCCAACAATGTCACCTGACAACACCGCAGAGCTATTCTACCACTTGTGCATTTTACAGAGACTGCTACGGGTGTGTGCTGAACACGTGTAGTGATGTGTACGGAGAGAAAAGATGAGCCAAAACACACTAAAAATACCTTTTTTTTGCACCGCATCGTACAGATTAGAATGAGGAAGTTGACTTTCAAAGTGAAAATCTGCTCGAGACGCACAACACTGTTTTCTCAGCGTTATACTTGGCTACGTTGTCAAATGTTGATGGTATATGCATTAAAATAACAGTATGACAGTCAAGTTTTCAGGAGTGCTACATTTATATATAAGTAACAAGTTCTGCTTATACCTTTAACCTTACCAAATGACTGGGCTATTTGCATATTATATATACCAGTAGAAACTTTACATCAGGGAACAACAGTAGAATAATACATTTAATCCTCAATCTAACTGAACCAAGTTCAAACGTAATTTTAACTGATCAGCACAATCATTTATATGAGCAAAGGCCATGGAGTTTTAGTTTTCACGCGGGTGAAGAATCACACAAATGCTGTCCAGAATCATGGGTAAACAAAATAATAACTGGTTTATTGCATGTGCCCATTTAGTCTGATAATCATGTTATATATATATATGTTTTGCAAAACAACCTGTAACAATATATATTATGAACATCTAGCAAAACATGCTGTATTTTTAGTGTGAAACGTCAAAGCCTTTAATTATGTCCAAAGCCATGTTGATAAAATCCTTATGGGTACCATTTCACACAAAATCATTTTGATACTTACTTTGTTCTCTGACTAATATGACTCTATCAGCTCTGTGTAAATTTGCACTTTTATGCAGAATGAATCACAGCAATGCAGTGTATTTACTGTACAACCTTAATTCGCTATACCACACAAAATGCATCTACTATTTTACACCAAGGAAGAGAAAATCAGAGTGAGGCACTGCACAACGATTTTACAGTATTTCATTGATGAATTGTATTTTAAAATTACCGCAAGAGTTGCAGTGCACGTACATCAGTCAGGATGTCTAACTATTGAGAAATCCCATCTGAGGAGAGGGTGTCAGGGAAAAATGAATCAGGAAGGAACACCAAGGTCATTGTGCTATTTCAAGGCCTCTACTTTACATGGCCGCATAGCAAATGAAGGCCTTCAATCAAGTCAGATTGGGTGGATGGACTATAGGTACACCAACTCAGCACTGAGAGTAATGACAAAGGAATAAATCTATCAAAAGAAAGGGGGAAAAAACACAAATTTCATGGTCAGAACAATACCATTTCTAGATAGACCGCATAAATACTATGTCCACAAAATGGGCCTTTTTGGATATGAGAGAAATAGGGTTGGCTCACTTTCATTTCCTAACACTCGCAATACAGCTAAGAAGACACAAGCTCATATGATGGGGGGGTCACATAACCTGGCAATTAGCTCAAAAACATTTGAATCATCATCCTAGAAGCGAAAACCGACCTAACTGCTGTTATAAGCATGCTTTTCTTTATTTTCTCAGCACTGGCTCGCCCTAAATGGCCGTTTCCTCTGTTGAGAAATGAATCTTTCTCGCATGTGCCTGAGGATACAGATGTAGATATGACTAAGATAATGCCATTTATATGACCACCTTGTCATTATTGATCAATGTTCAATCTTAAACAAACTCTGTCCTCTTGCTCTTTCCTCTGTGCAGCCTGTTTGAATTCGTATTGAAGGGATTTTACAAATGACAAGTATTAAGACCCCTGATGCTTCATATCTTTGCTGCCAACACGGAATATATGCAGGATATTAATAATATAGAGGTTGATCCATCTCCCAGGGATCATTTATCTAAAGTTTGTGCTATCTGAATATGAGCCAGGAACCCAATGCACCAGTGCTTTAACAATCAATACATTATCTTATGTGCAAAGTCTCAATGTTCAGATGGTGTTTTTTTTTCTCCCCCAAGTGTGTGAAACAAATTAAAAGCCCGGACAGTCAGTAAAAGACCAATTCATAAAGGTGAAAAAGTGAGGCTGCAGCCGTGACGGGGAGGAGGACCAGTGAAAAATCTCTGCTGACCCTCTCATCCCTCCGCTCATCTATCTCTCACTACTGTCCACTGATAGATTTCCCCTCGCTGATTTATGGGAGAAAAAAAATGTCACAGTGGAATGGGCTTTTGATAAAATTGTTCAAGAGATTCCGGGCAATAAATCCTGATCTTTACATCCAGGTTGCGAGCTACTTTCACATTCTTGTGCCATCAATAAGAGCCGCCAAACATGACAAGTAATCAATAACTTTACAATATTCTGGGGGCAGTTTGGGAAAACAGTAACGTTTATATTTAACGGAAAAAAAGCAAGTCACTCTTTTATACTCTCATGGAAAACTATGGTTAAGAGCAGCTTGACTGAAACTTGGGCTGAAAATGAGTCACATTGAAATTGTTGTCCTTCACAACAGCGTGTTCCTTTTCTGACTACGCCTGTTTTTCAACCAGAAATGTACAGAATGACATGTTCCTGTATATGGCACTAATGTACTAATGTACAGAATGACATGCATGTTCCTGTATTTGGCACTAATGTAGCTCAATATTGCAATTCCTTCAAATTCCTGTTGAACAAAATATCTTGAAACTCACAGATACATATTTGACATTTTGTCCCATCATTGAATAATTATGCAACGGTAATTTAACTTTTATTTGTGAAAGTTTTGAAATACAGCAAAAAGCAAAAATCTGAATGGTAGCAGGCGGCCATGTGTGAGATCTAGTGTCTGTGGCCCAACAGATGTCGTGATGGAGTGTTTCTGACAGGAACTCTTCAGTCAGCCTAGTGGCGCCAGGAAGGATGAGTGATTCAGCAAACCTGCCCGGTGTTGTCTCTCTGCGCTCTCAATCTTTTACGACGTAGGTAAGAGCGATACAATGAGCCTGTTGCTCACTACAGGTGTTTCTCAGAGGAGATGACTTGTAAAAACAGGTAGATTCCGCCGAGACCAGGATTGACTCACATAAAAGGCTTCTGCGGCTGCAATAACTCACAGACCTGGCTCTGGCCGTCTGCCCAGAAGGACTGAAATCATAGCCGTGTTTAATTTGCACGGCACAAATGTCCTCACAAGAGTGAATATATATAAAAAAAAAAAAAAAACAGCATGTGACTTTAATGTTTGTGGTAATGTAATCCATTGTTGACCAGGAGATAAACATCAGCACTGTAACCTCAGATTGACAAAGACAAATAGGGAGCCACTTAACAGGAACCTGTTTGCAATCTCACTAAAAGAGGGACAGAGAAATTGGAACATGAACTAAAGTAGTTCTAAAGACAAGATTGTCACGAGAGATGAGGAAGAGGGAGAGCAGAAGACAAATAGAAAATGGGGGAGCTAACATGGCTGACTTTGTCTTTCAGATTAAAAGCCAGAGTAACAAGCAGCAACAAAGACATGTCTGACAGGGTGAGGAAATGAAATGTTTACAGTAAGGGGGGGGTGGTGGGGGAGGGAGAGGGGGGTGTGCTGCTGATAAGTGAGGCCACAGAAGAAGACATTGGAGAGAGTGCTTCTTGGTGACTGTCACCGCACGCTACAGACGACGAGCGGTCATCCTCCAAACAGGTGTCATTACCAGCCAGTGAAAAATGGCAAATTCTGAGCTTCCCCCCCATTGAATTGGCCCCCGTCTCTCTATGTCAACCAGCCCCCTACAATTTCAATTCAATGCAGCACTCACATCTACACTTTTGGTCTTCACTATGAAATTGAAATACCCACAACATGTCGACGATTCTTTTCCTGCTACTGAAACATTGAGATTAAATTTGCTTTTTCTACAGAAATCTTTCGTGTGTATACCGATTCAAACAGAGCCACATAAGATGTTACATCGCTTCCATCACACCAGCTCGTCTGTGTGAACTGGCTAAGGCCATTCAGTGTGGCGCACAGAAAATACATTCTGTTGAATTATTTACGTCAATTGTCATTGTCTGGTGTGATTTCCGAGGAGAACGTGCAGCCATTATTCTGGCCTTGTTTGCGGGGGAAGATGATAGGCTGCTCTTCTGATTCGTGCGGGGAGAAAAAACCACCATGTTAATTTGCTGTGTCCCGGCCCAACACGTTTACACCGGCGTCGAAAAAGATGCCTGCTCTCATCTTTGTAATCACAGCGGCAGGAGCAGAGGGCACACGTCCCCAGTGTCTCGTTTCGGGGCTAATCTTTCATTTCATAGCCTATCTCTCCATATCAAACGGCACAAATGGCTCAATTTGCATGACGGGATTTGTAACATGGCGAATCAGGTGTCAGACTCGATTAAACATCACACCCGGCATGCTATCATAATCAGCCGTCTAATGAGCGCGGCCGGCGGCGGGAGAAGAGGCTTGGCTGGATCAGGGAAGAGGGGCTTCTCCACGCTGCCCCAGCGGGGGGTGAGGAACTGAGGGATTAAGCGTGAGGTGCGCTCCCCCCCCCCCCCCCCCCCGGTCCCTGACGGAGGGGCTCCTGCTGTGGGTGGCGAGGCTGGAGCCCTGTCTGTGATGCCTGTGAGACAAGGCGATGCAGGCCACACACGCATAGGGAGGACTGAGGGGAGAGCTGGCCTTGAATCACACAGAGAGCCAAGAGGCAGCATCTGAAGACTGCTTATTCCTGTGTATATGCAGCTTTGAATACTAATGCATGGGGCCAATACAGAAGAGAAGCCCCAGTAGAGTGACACCCCGGCCCTAGATCACATCAGGCCCTAGATCACATCAGGCCCTAGATCACATCAGGCTATCACTAAAATGAGGCAACAGGATCATTAAGAAGATGCAAGGAGATTCTGGACCAGACATTTGTGGGAGCGAGAGCCTTGACAATGCTTTTTAAAAGGCTTTCTCCCCTAGTGAACATTTACATACAGATTGTCAGGCTGATCATCCTGGATGGCCATGACTTCAGAAAAGCTACCTTTCAAAAGTGAAAATATATATTTTCTTGATCAGTAATATACTGTAGATAGATAGGCATTATTTATTTGTTGAGGTTTATTTGATTTTCAGCATGCATTAAGAATCATGTGGAAAGAGCACGAGCACTAATGGAACATTGCGAGCTAAGATACTGGCTGTGCGTTTATTGCATGTAATTATCAGCTCACATGACGAGTAGATGTCAGAGTCAGCCTCCGCAGAGCCGCAGAGCCCCCCACCCCCCCTCACTGTGTACAGTCCTCTTCACCCCCCACCCCCCCTCGCTGTGTACAGTCCTCTTCACCCTCCCCTCGCTGTGTACAGTCCTCTTCACCCCCCCCCCCTCACTGTGTACAGTCCTCTTCACCCCCCCCCTCGCTGTGTACAGTCCTCTTCACCCCCCCCTCACTGTGTACAGTCCTCTTCACCCCCCCTCACTGTGTACAGTCCTCTTCACCCCCCCTCGCTGTGTACAGTCCTCTTCACCCCCCCCCAACCCTCACTGTGTACAGTCCTCTTCACCCCCCACCCCCCCTCGCTGTATACAGTCCTCTTCACCCCCCCTCGCTGTGTACAGTCCTCTTCACCCCCCACCCCCCCTCGCTGTGTACAGTCCTCTTCACCCCCCACCCCCCCCTCACTGTGTACAGTCCTCTTCACCCCCCACCCCCCTCGCTGTGTACAGTCCTCTTCACCCCCCCCCCTCGCTGTGTACAGTCCTCTTCACCCCCCCCCTTCACTGTGTACAGTCCTCTTCACCCACCCACCCCCTCGCTGTGTACAGTCCTCTTCACCCCCCACCCCCCCCTCACTGTGTACAGTCCTCTTCACCCCCCCCCTCGCTGTGTACAGTCCTCTTCACCCCCCCTCGCTGTGTACAGTCCTCTCTTCACCCCCCCCCTCGCTGTGTACAGTCCTCTTCACCCCCCCCTCGCTGTGTACAGTCCTCTTCACCCCCCCCTCACTGTGTACAGTCCTCTTCACCCCCCCCTCACTGTGTACAGTCCTCTTCACCCCCCCCTCACTGTGTACAGTCCTCTTCACCCCCCCCTCGCTGTGTACAGTCCTCTTCACCCCCCCCCTCACTGTGTACAGTCCTCTTCACCCCCCCCCTCGCTGTGTACAGTCCTCTTCACCCCCCACCCCCCCCCTCACTGTGTACAGTCCTCTTCACCCCCCCCCTCGCTGTGTACAGTCCTCTTCACCCCCCCCCCCTCGCTGTGTACAGTCCTCTTCACCCCCCCCCCCTCGCTGTGTACAGTCCTCTTCACCCCCCCTCGCTGTGTACAGTCCTCTTCACCCCCACCCCCCCTCACTGTGTACAGTCCTCTTCACCCCCCCTCACTGTGTACAGTCCTCTTCACCCCCCCTCGCTGTGTACAGTCCTCTTCACCCCCCACCCCCCCTCGCTGTGTACAGTCCTCTTCACCCCCCCCTCGCTGTGTACAGTCCTCTTCACCCCCCACCCCCCCTCGCTGTGTACAGTCCTCTTCACCCCCCCCTCACTGTGTACAGTCCTCTTCACCCCCCCCCCCCCTCGCTGTGTACAGTCCTCTTCACCCCCCCTCGCTGTGTACAGTCCTCTTCACCCCCCACCCCCTCACTGTGTACAGTCCTCTTCACCCCCCCCCTCACTGTGTACAGTCCTCTTCACCCCCACCCCCCCTCACTGTGTACAGTCCTCTTCACCCCCCCCTCGCTGTGTACAGTCCTCTTCACCCCCCCCCTCACTGTGTACAGTCCTCTTCACCCCCCCCTCACTGTGTACAGTCCTCTTCACCCCCCCCCTCACTGTGTACAGTCCTCTTCACCCCCCCTCGCTGTGTACAGTCCTCTTCACCCCCCACCCCCTCACTGTGTACAGTCCTCTTCACCCCCCCCCCTCACTGTGTACAGTCCTCTTCACCCCCCCTCACTGTGTACAGTCCTCTTCACCCCCACCCCCCCTCACTGTGTACAGTCCTCTTCACCCCCACCCCCCCTCACTGTGTACAGTCCTCTTCACCCCCTACCCCCCCTCACTGTGTACAGTCCTCTTCATCCCCCCCTCGCTGTGTACAGTCCTCTTCACCCCCCTACCCCCCCTCACTGTGTACAGTCCTCTTCACCCCCCACCCCCCCCTCACTGTGTACAGTCCTCTTCACCCCCACCCCCCCTCACTGTGTACAGTCCTCTTCACCCCCCACCCCCCTCACTGTGTACAGTCCTCTTCACCCCCACCCCCCCCCTCACTGTGTACAGTCCTCTTCACCCCCCTACCCCCCCCTCACTGTGTACAGTCCTCTTCACCCCCCACCCCTCACTGTGTACAGTCCTCTTCACCCCCCCCCCCCTCACTGTGTACAGTCCTCTTCACCCCCCTACCCCCCCTCACTGTGTACAGTGCGCCCCTGCCATTGTCCGGCCCTTATTGTTATCTACCGAATATACACTGATGCTAATTCTACTGTTGGCTGTGTTGACGTGCAGCTTTTGGTTCCTAGTCCACAGAGAGTTCCGTATTGCCACCATGCTACCAGCCTCATGCATCAAGGTCCCCCTCCCCTTTACTCCTCTGCCCTGCTCCCCATTTGGGGGGTGACCCGGCGCTGTTCTGAGGGTTCCTCACACCCCAGAAGCTGTCACTGGCCTCCTTCCTTCCATGAGCGGAACACACAATAGAGAAAGAGCTCCGGCTGAGAGGTTCAGTAGCCATTAACCCCTACCAGCTGTTCCTGCCGAGGGTATTCTGTGCCACAATGCGTGCCCCCGAGGGGGCCCTCACGTCCACTAATCTAGCCATTGTTGGCCAGGAATGCTGACAGAAGAAAAGAAATTTTTCTTGTGTCCATGCAAGCGTGTGTATCCATGTGTGAGAGCCGAGAAA
>NC_139623.1:8327283-8357283 GCF_964638095.1 Poromitra crassiceps
TTAGCACATTTCTCTAGTAGTCACTGCCAAGGAAGGTTTCTGGAGAGCCAAAGACAATGGAGTACTCGCCATGTGAAACCTTATGATCAATGTCCATGTCTTTCCCAGCACCGGCAGCAGAGATGCCTTTGGATTTCAACTGTTGTAATTGATCCTCCATTATCGATAACAGCGGACAGACAACTATAACTATTCCATCAACTGGCCATTTGTTTGAAAAGTAAAGCTTCTGTATTGGCTTAAAATATGTGATATTGTGAATCCGCAATGTTTCTACAACAACTTCTAATAAAAAACTTTGTTCGGTACGTCCATATTTTGTTAATGACTGATGAGTCTCGTGTTGAGGCTAGTTGTTTGCCGTATTATTTTCTTATTCGTTGTGTCTAATTGTCAAGTTAACGAGTTATTTCCACTGCTTGTTTCCTGTCTAGGGTGGGCTGTTAGGCTCTAGGCTGGGAAACAGGCCGAGTGACAAAATCCCTTGTAAACGCAGGCCAGGCTCTTTCTCGCCGAGAAGAGCCTGGTGGCGCGAGGTTAATTCTGTCAGATCCCTATCCCACAGCACTTGGTCTAAGGCCCCCAGCTGTATACTAGCAGCCCCATTGACCTGGAGATGATTCAAAGTGAGGCCACAGGGTATATATAATGCCTGCCAGTCCCCAGGAGCTACTTCCTGATAGCCTGATGTATCCTTAATAGCCCTGTGGAACAGCAGAGACAGCCCCGTGATGAGTGGATCCTCAGCTACAACTGACACATTAGAGAGGACCTGATAACAGCACACACACACACACACACACACACACACACACACACACACACACACACACACACGGCCCCAGACGGTGATGTCCTACATGCCACAAAACACAAGGGGTATAAACAAAGACACACACAGACGGACACACACTCCAGCTGTGAACATGGAGCGCATCACGAGGACTGATCAAATGAAACATCGGTGGGCACATGGTGAAAAATGGCCTACTGAAAGTTGATATTATGCAACGGTTTCTGTAACCCATCAATCCAATGAGGCCGTGAAGACTATATTCTCTCACTGCTCGGAGGAAGTGTAGGTAATATAATAGATGAGAAGATCAAGGTGAAACAGGAATGAATAAGTGAAAACAGCATATCTAAGCATGAAAAAGATCACAGGAGACACAGCAGACAGTCCACTGAGGAGGTAAGAGATGAGAAGTAGTACATTAATCTTCCTGCAATATCTTGCGGAGGAGAAAAGTGCACCAGTCCTTATTTCTTATAACAACTCAAGACAAATGACCACAGTCGCTACATTAGTTCTGATAAGGGACATGCAAGAAAGACAATGGCTTTCAATTTCTGATTTAATCAAGCCCTGGTGTGATGCATTTTTGAAAATAATCAAATAGATTAATCAGGGATCAAGACGCAGAGGGGGGGTGCAAGGGCAAGTGTCTGATTTCTCTGCATGGCTGCGATGAAATATACATAACATAATCCAGGCCCTGCTGTTGCCAGCACAGCCTGCCATGGATAGGCACCTGTGAGATTGAAGCTGTGGACACAACATTACCAAAATACAGACTGCGCTGATTTAATGAGGCCCAGGCTATCGTGTGCACGGGCCGTCGCGATCTGGGGAGTCTTCATTTATTCCCCCTTTCCCAACTCATCCTTTACAAAAATGACAGTGTCTTCTTATCGATTCCACACTCAGAGATCAATCAGCTTCGCCCTGACTCAGAGAAAATTTACAGCCCCCTCCACAACCTCCACGTTCCCATTCAGCCCCTCCCCAACCTCCACGTTCCCATTCAGCCCCTCCCCAACCTCCACGTTCCCATTCAGTGAGCTGCGGTCTGGTAAAGCAGCAGGCGCGGTTATATACCCCCCCTTCCATTTCACTCACACCCACCAATATACACACTACACACGTCCCTTCTGTCTGTGTGAAAGCATGACCGTGGTCAAGATAAGCTACAGGAGAGGAAGGCCTCTTCCTTGTTCAGACTAATTTCACTCATCTTTCTCATCCTCCCCTGCCTGCATAGAGAGGCAAAGTGACCGCCTACTTCCTGCTTCAGCACTGTACCAGAGATTTGTATACGCCATTTATTTTCTCATAGACATTTTGTAAAATGCTTGTAAAAAATTGTTTTACTTCGTCAAACCAAACAGTTCAGCTATATTTAGAATCGGGAGAGACCATAGAGAACATTTCACTCGGACCAAAACTTAAAAAAACTACATCGAAAATGTGTTTTCTTTAAATCCGCAATTTCTTTACGTTTTGGTCCCAGTGAAATGTTATGTGGTCTCTCCTGTTTCTAAATACATCTGAACAGTTTGGTTTGAACCAGTAAAACTATTTTCATAAGCATTTTACGAAATGTCTATGGGAAAATAAATAGCGGATGAAAATGTCTGGTACAGTGCTGAAGCAGGAAGTAGGCGTTCACTTTGCCTCTACTGTGCTGCCTCACCTCAGGCACAGACATGAGCACAAAAGAACTGAGGATGAGAGCTGTTTATCTACCAGATATACTATATGATGCACTGTTTTCCACGATTAGCTGTAATATCTCAAAGTCATGTAAGTGTAGCAGTCGATGGTAGATGGATTTCAATCCGTTTGTGGCATCAGACATCAAGCTGAGACCATGGCTGAGACATAAAAGAAAAACTGTTTATCCCGTGCAACCGTTTTGAAGAGCATTATCCAAATAAAATCTTCAAATCCTGCCTATAGTTTTAACCGTTGACCTAAATATTAAGATAACTCATGGATACGAAAGAAAAAACAACACATTCTTTTTTAAAGGCGCGTTCACTCTAATTCTGTCACTTCTCGAAAATTATAATATCATTGATGTTCCCCCAAAGATTCCTTCCCCATGTTTTTCAAGATGGGAACAAGGGCAGAGAGCGGAGCTCCTTATGATGATCAGGCATGGCTGGGCATCATCCTGCCTGGCATGGCACATGGATGCCAGCTGTACAGAGATGGCCATGCTGTCACACTGGCCCTCAGATGGAACTAACAGTGCCAGCGAGAGTCAATGCTATCTGGCATTAGGCACACACTCCTATTAGCCAAGGCCATTACCTTGCTCTCAGGCCTGCTGGGTTAATCCAGGGTTAATTCTATTGGCCTGACTGGTGGAAGAGATGTGAGCGGACTGACGGCAGTTGAGTACATTCAATTCAGGAATACCAGGGCCGCCTGGGGAGGGGAGCACTTACTCATCATCAGGAATCTGAGACTGTCATGAATAAAGATGGAATTCTGTGTGGGTTTAATAAGGCCATGCTTAACACAAGTCATGTTAGCTCAACTGCTTCCGAGTTTTAGATTGACGCATTCACAGATAATTGTCCAAAACATGTCAAGATGGTGGTAATTATGAGTGGAAATTGTGGAATCTCAACATTAGCAGTGTTAAGTACAATTCTATTTATGTTCCATGACATACAGCAGTTTACGAAAACTAGTAACTCCACAGCCAATTGCTATAATGCCTAAAACTGCCACAAATGTCCAAATCCAAATGATCGCATCCACATTTGTATCAGTCCTAAACAGTAAGTAAATACTTGGGATTGACAATGTGACCAAATATTTCTGTCTTTGACAAGTCTCCCACACGGAAAAAGGGTTATTATAGGCTTATTACTGTCACACATAGACAGGGTACAAATAAGAGAGTCCATCTCTTTGACAGTCCTTTCTACAAAGAAAGGACTGTCAACAACATCATATCAAACAAATGACACTTTATTCTCTGTCAGCGCACCAAAAGCACACACACAGAAAGCAGAAAGTTCATTTACAAAGGACTAGCTGTTGCAATCACAGCTCTAATGTAGTAGTGAAGAGGAAAAAAAAGGGTAATTGGTTTGGTAAAGATCGTTTTCCATCGCACCATAAAGCACTACACAATAGAAAAGGTCGCCAATTAAGCAATCATGAATACCAAGTACCATAGCTGATGAAAATAGGCCAGTGGTTTAAATAGATTTGCAAGCAATTTACCTTTTCACAATGTTGGCAATCTGATGCAATTTGCTTGCAATTTTGTCTGCTTTCAGTAGCACTCTGAGCTGACACTACACAGTGCAAATGGCAAAGAGGACCGCATAGAAAATGTAAAACTATCTTGGCCACATCAAGGTATCAGAACGGCGCTTCATCAGGAAAATTACAACAATTAGCATAAGTGCTGCAAAATCAACACTTTAAATGTCAGCGTCAAAGGTTGGCCACAGACGAGCAAGGGTGCGCACTGTCCTCCAGGATGGACTCGCCGTGGAACACAGAGCAATCAGCCATCATCTCCTGCCAGTGATGGCCCCACAATTGCTGTGACATTCTCTCAGGCCTGTCATTCTTGGTCACAGACGGGTTTTTCCTCTCTGCCTTGATTTGCTCTCAGCAGAATTGCGGCAACCTTGCATCTACTCCAAAGACACTTTTTTCATCTAAATGTTTTCCTTCAATCTGCTTTCTTCGACCCAGACGAAGACTCAATATGTCAGTCTTAGGGTCAGGTCCAGATAAACAAAAAACAATTTGGATGTATATGTTTTCAAATGCATAAAAGATTTCTCACATAAAATGATGTGAAATGGAAATATAGAAGTGAAGAAGTGATAGCCAGCAAAGGTTATAGGTCAGATCAAGGCCCTTTTCCTTGGAGATGAATATCCTTTGGGTCTTATGCAGTCTAGCAAATTTTTATGTTTTGAAAATATTTTCACCCGCTGAAAACAAGTCACTTCCAGGGCGTGGTTTCATCAGAACCAACTTGGAATTGGGACTGGAAAATGCTCGAACATACAGACCTTTAGCCAGCAGTGTGTACAAAGATCAGTTTATACTCGCTGCATAAAAACAATGTCAAATTGATCAAATGTCAAATTGATCTAAAAGAAAAAATATGTCTGAATGATATATTGTATCTATATGGCTATTACTATTAATATATTTTAGAAAACATGTAGTACTCAGTGAGGAAGTATTCATGAACAATAGTCAGAAACTAGATACATTCTCAAGTTGTTGTGAATTGGATGCGTGCTCCTGGACTGTATATATTGTCAGGGGAGAGGTGTGAAAACAACTACGGTAAACAAGTCAAGTGTCCATGTGCCTGGCTCAAGAGCACAGCTGAAGTACGAGTTACTAATACTGACAAGTCATACCTGTCAGCTCAACACTTGCAACCATGTGATTGTGATTACTGGCATGCCCTGGGGGTGCATGGTCAAGACGTTTCTCAGCTGTGGTTAGCTGTCTGTGATAACCACTCTGCATTATCTTTGTGTCTCATCTGCTGCCTTAAGGTATCACTCAAGTGGATCTTCTGACTTTGCCCAGCAGTCCCTCCCCTCGTCTCACTGGCTCCCCAGTTGAACTTGTCAGAGATTGCCAAAGGGGACAGATGTGTAGATTGACTATGTCATGATAAGAAATAAAACCAGACTTAGGAGCTTAGGAGAGGAAAGAGGAAGTTATACCTTGTTTTAGCACTTTGAAGACTCTGGAATAGGTTTATTAGGACTTGAGGCAAAATGTCAAATGCTACTGGTTCCTCTTTTCTATGCATACAGTATGTTCTCATATGAACAAAGGTGTCATCCATAAAAGTGTTATCCAGATGTACGTTTGACCGGATAAAAGTCCAAGAACCAGATACAGGGATGCAAACTAGTCACCTTTAGTTGACAGTCATCTTTTTGATCCAAAATAGGCCATTTAAGTGAATGATTTTGAGTGGTTTTCTGTCTGCCCTGGTATCTGTCACCCTTTTTCTGCTTTGTTTTGTTTTTACCTCGGAAGAGACTCAAACAAGACTAACTGCTCGAATGAATTACCTGACAGAAATGTGCTGACTGCTATTAGAGTTAGCCTATAGCTTTGGCATCTTGTTGGTGACATTGCATAGTTGGTGATGATTTAATGAAACTGAGTAGGTCAATGAGATGTTAAAAGATAAACAAATGCATCGTTGTTGTTGTTTTGTTTTTAGTGCTTAATGGTCCCTATTCTCCCACAGGCCTTCGGCGCTAAAACGGGCCTTAAACGCAAAAAAACGTGCCTTGCGCCTGTTTCGGGAAAATAGCAATAGGCTTTAGGCTGCCAAATGCGCTTTAGGCCGAATGGGCGTGGCGGAGTCCCTGAATGCGCCGAAGTGGGCGTGGCGGCGCTAAATACCGGCGTACTACTATCTTCCAGCCATCTTCCGACCTGGCCGACTTTTAGCGCTTTGCGCTTTTGAAAAGCTGGCCTAAAGCAGGATTCTGTGCACCGGGGACAGGAAAGTGAATGGAGAATACAATATATAGAAAAAAATACTTTAGAATACAATAGAATATAAGATTGCAACCCTTCTCAGGCTTTTTGGGTGAAGCTGTAATGCAGTTTCATAAATTTAGTTTAGGCTATCATAATAATCCCCATTTATGTGTAATATAGCTCTACGTTTTATTACCCCCCCCCCCCCCCCCGAAATTAGCTAGGCTACTAATATTACTAATATTCCTAATTAATATGTATTATTATTTCATTCAGATAATTGACATTATAGGCATGTATATCGTTTAATGTGAGAGAAAGGGAGAGAGAAAGAAAGAGAGAGAGAAACTGGATCAACTGTTGTGTAGCGCTTCTTCAAACCCCACTCTTCATTACAGCTATTCATTACAGAATTGTCTGTTGTATTTATTTTTTCTGTGTGCAAAGCATAGAAAGTTATAATTATTTCCAAATGTTTCCCCCGTCTGTGGCAGCGGAGCTGTCCGAGGTGCTGAACAAGCGCAGCGCATAGACGGCCACCTGGGGCGGCTCACTCAGGCGGTCCAGGACTGGGCGCGGGGCGTCGGCGGGGTAATTCTCCTCCCCAAACAGTGCGCGATGGTACATTTGAACCTGAATGGATAGATGAATAAACAACTTAAGTAAAGAGTTGTTTTGTAGCTATTCAAAATGAATGGTGGACAGATATATCACCTGATTCGCCAGCACCATCTTCTCCTCAGCTGTGAATTTAGTGGATCGGTTTTGGTCTGCCATATTGATCACACTGCGCCAGCTGCTGCCAATCTGGCTTTTAAAGCCCCTCTGATTGATTACTGAAGATTTTATTGAGAATGAACATATTTGTCAGAGCCTGTGGGCAGGGGGTGGGGGGGACGCATATATAGGCGAAATAAAATACTATTACTCAATAATAAAATCCTGTAAATTAAATAGAATTAAGTTATCAGATCCAGTAAAAGTGATAGGTGTCATTCAGAGGATGTTGCATCGTGCAGTGGGGGAGGAGAGATAAAACGATATCATTCTGGCCATCTAATCTCATGACATCCAGCCATAGGCAATATTTTTTTCTATCAGATGCATTTAGAAATTATTTTCACTTTGGTCTTGCTATAGTGTAGCGTATTTACATGCTTGCAGTATTTTAACTGCAGTTATTGGTTTGAGAAGCATAATAATATGGAATAATAGCCTATATATGGAGATAGACAGACCGGATGAAGGGAGGGGGGGGCGGCGGAGCCCTTGGCTTTGTCTGGTTTTACCGGATTTGTCCAGGAATTGGAGCTTAAAAGGCAAGCGTGTGTCTCTTCCCTGCAATTCTCCAATGAGCGGACAATGCATAATTTTACGCTTAAAAGGCGTGGTTATAATGGTTGAGGCTGAGTTTAGCGCCGATACCAAGATATCAAGTGCGCCTTTCCACGCCCACTGCTTTGCGCTGCGGCTGGCGTTCGGCCTAGAAACTGCGCGGCTGCAACGATAGAGCCCAATGTGCCTATAGGCTAATTCCAAATATTAACAATCAGAGATATAACTAAATGGGGTTTGATACTAAAAGACATTTGACTTTATAATAACAAGTCGCACAAAGTACTTGAGTCCAAATGCCATCAGTTGTATATGTCTGTTTGAGGCTCCCGTGTTGGTTCATTTGTCCATATGGATTTCAGCTCATTCCATCCCTCTAAAGCTGCATTTTGTCAATACCTGGTAACAGTGTTGTCTGTTCCTCTATGTAGTGTATTTAATATTTACCCATGTCTGCGCCTTATTAAAGCAAGATGAATTAGCCCAGTTGCGATAGATTTTCTTTCAGTACAGAATGAAAGAGAGCAAAGTGGAGAAGAAGGAGGGAGGGAGGGAGGGAGGGAGGGAGGCAGCGGCGTGAGCAGGAAGGTCTGTGTGTTTCAAACGCTCAGCTTGTGGGGGCCTAAAGCTCGGGAGCGGCCCCCAGTGTTGGAGGTGTCGTGAGCTGGTTGATGATGGGGTTGCACAGATGGGCTGGAGCCTGGCTCCCAGCTAGCTCCTTTGTATGGACCCTGCTCTCTAATTACAGCTCGTGAGTGCGTATGGGAGAGAGAGTGAGGGGGAGCGGGGGAGGGAAGTGGAACCAGAGGTGGGGGGGGGGGGGGGGTGACAGGACGGGTGGGGGGATGGGGGGACGGGGACGGGACACAAGCAGGTGACAGGACGAGGAGAGAAACCTGTGGCAGCTCCTCAGCACCATCAGGCACAACGTAGCCACAGCCTGACAGCTAATTAGAAACGACACGCATTTCTCCCAATGTAACAGATGTTGCCTAATCAGTCCAGCTCGGGAGAACTCTGCGCCAGCAACATTTCATGCACAATTTAACCATCTAAAAGGGATGAAATACTTAATGCATTGTAAGGCCAGCACAGCTGTTTCTCTCGTCAGAAAATCTCCCAGTCAAAAATATGCATGTTTTATGTAACTCTAACCGAGTGTTTATAATGCTATAATAGCGGAAGAAAAATTGCTACCACACATCTGCCAAAGATTTCAGCTCTATTGGTTACCATAACATTGATAGAGCAAAAGACCAAATGCACATTTGACTTTTTCCAAGACTTTTGGATAGGTTCTCCCTCTGACACATATCAATACAGTTTCATGCAACAGAAAAGCTTCTCTCTGCACAAGATATCTGAGATTGCCATTTCAAATAGCATATGCCACGGATATATGAAAATGTTTTTATGTGGTTAGACAAACAATAAATAAATATTAATAAAAGAAAAATCTTTAAAAAAAAGTTTTAAAATCCATGAAACCAAAAGTGAAAACACTTTTGGTTTCATGGATTTTAACACTTATTTTTATATCGGTGAAAACACCTATAATTCAACATTTGATTTTAAATAAACATTATTGGTTTATACTATTGTATTAGTGTATAGGAAATGTAGCTGGTGGACAAATCATGAGGGCCGATTCAAACATTGAAAGACACTCATGCCTTCTGGTTCTGCCCTTCATTAACAGGATTCTGGGCCAAAATATTTGACTGGTACTCAGGCATACAAAATAACCCTACAGCTGGAGGCAGAACTCGCTACCGTCGGCTGCTCGGAGTCCTCACTGAACTTCCCTATAGCTGTGCAACAATCTCTGACACTGGGGACAACTGTCGCCAAAAAACTCATTCTGAAGGAATGTAAGTCCTCCTCTTCACCTTCTTTTCAGGTGTGACTGATGGACAATGATCTCTGTTATACAGATGGAGAGACTCAGGTCCCTGAGAACCAACTCACTTAAAAGGTTCTCTACTATCTGTGACCCGTTTTTTTTAACTGTGTTTATTATTTTTTGCACATAAGACAGAACAGTACAAACCGCAGACATACGCACAGGCTTAAAAACATATTAAAACAGACAACCAAAACGAAAACAAACATACAAAAATAAAAACAAAAAAACACCTGACAAAAATCAAAACTACAACACATAATTGGATGCACAATAAAAAAAAAAAGTATATATAAAAAAAATACTATCTGTTCCTCCTTGACACTAGTATTCAAAGGAGACCTTCTCCACTCCTGCCCGACACATTCATACTCCTGAAATGATCTACAAAAGGTTTTGCCAAATCTTATCAAACTTGTGTTCCTGCTTCCCCAGAGAGAACTTTATTTTTTCCAGTTCCAAATGTTTCATTACATCATTCATTAGGTTTAAATGGGTTGGTGCAGATTTCTGTTTCCAGTTCAGTAAGATGAGCCTCCGTGCCAGTATACAGACAAATGATACCATATAATGTTCGTCACCACAAATTTTTTCAGGATCAATAATTCCCAGAACTGCCGTTAAAGGGTCTTCTAACTCAATAGGTCTGTGCAGAATGTTTGAAAAAGTTTGAAATATGCTATTCCAGTAGTTTGATAACCCTGGGCAGATCCAGAACATATGAGCTAAAGATCTGTGACCCGTTTTTGGCCTACGTTGACGAGGTCAAGAATGACAAGTGACTGATCGTGCGTTCCTTTATCGCAAAATAACTGGGATGTGGAGGCTAAATGACGTCACATCCATTTTGTTAGCATTCCATTTGCAGAAAACTTGAGCTGGGAAGTTCACTGTTCACTGGTCAGATCCAGTCGCTAGCCAGGCTAGCTATTGTTAGCAATAACAGTTGATAACAAGGCATTTCGCTGCATTTTGCGCATACAAACACTGCAGCCTCATGTCCACACAGATAGAGGTTAGGCAGTGCTGTGTGTACAGCTGATTTAATGAGACACAAACAAGACAGAAGTGCTAATAAACAACATTTACTACTGTTGTTGCGCAACGCAGCCATCTTGGATTTTTGAGGTTGGGGCTGCTGAGGCTCCTACTAGTTTGGAATGGGAAATACCAGCTCTGGTGACGTCACTGTCCCAGCTCATGACCTTTGAACCGTAAGATTACGAGTTCCCAGTTATAAAGGAATGCACGATGAGGCTAGGTGTGATGGATGGCTCGCCCGACTGGTATCTCATGGACCCCTTACGTGGGATCCCATCCTATACACGTCTCTTGTGAACACATGGACACTTTGTGCGGCAGGTAGCATGTATGTTTGTTTTTGTTTTTTTTGTTTTTTTCATTTCCTGTGTCTGAGCCTGTTTGTCTTGTATATTGTTCTACAGTATATTGTTCTATAAAAAAAAAAAAAAAATCATAAAAAAACATTGAAAGCATTTGTTTTCTACAGCAGATTCATTACATTTACTGTAAACTGATACTATGTAGCATCATGTCCACCATTTAAAATCACATATAAATAATAAATAAATAATAAATAATAATATAAATCACACACACATCTCTCTATGCTAAGAGGAAACAATATGTGATTGTGATGGTAATAATATGTTCTATTGTGCCACACTATCAGATAAGTGTAAGTTTGTGTCCTGTATCGCATCCAACATTCTCCATCCAGATGTGTTTCTTCCTATCTGCTCCAGTATTGGCTGTATCTCCTCAGCTCTGCATGTTTATCTGATGCACTGGCTGACAGGTAATCTAGCTGAGATTTCCAACAATTGCACACAAAGAAGAAAAAGCCCTGGCTGATGAAATCTGAGCAGTTATCACACTAACCATTACCTGTCAAGCCCTCCGCTTCAATTTAAGGGTGCATCAATTTTCTGAAGAGGAAATCAAGGGCGAGGAAGAAAAGCAGTGCAGATAAACAGTGACAAAGGCCTCTTTTCTGCTGCTTTTATTTATGATGGGATGTTGCTGTGCGGGGACCAGGCTGAGGGCTTTATCAGACCAGCTGATACATCTCTGATAGCCAGGGAGGCTTCACCGTTGATGAAGTGTTGCACTTGCCAGAGAAGATTTCTAACTCAAATGACTTTCCCTCGAAAACCTGTGGAGATTGGGGAGTCCCTGAGCGGTCGCATGCGCCTGTGGAAAGTGACAGACTAAACTAACAAAGCCACAAGACTGTGCGTGTGTGTGTGTGTGTGTGTGTGTGTGTGTGTGTGTGTGTGTGTGTGTGTGTGTGTGTGTGAGACATTTAGAGCAGCCATTCCCAACCTGTGGGCCGTGAGACTATTGCAAGTGGGGCGCCAAATCATTTGCAAACATTACGATTTTCGTAAAATAATAATAACAATAATAATCATCATAATTTGATTATTATAATGATTATTATTAGCAGGGCAGAAGCTCTATAAGTCACTCTGTGGGTCTTTTTAGCTGCGGCCAGCATAGCTGGGCAGAAGCTCTATAAGTCACTCTGTTGGTCTTTTTAGCTGCGGCCAGCATAGCTGGGCAGAAGCTCTATAAGTCACTCTGTTGGTCTTTTTAGCTGCAGCCAGCATAGCTGGGCAGAAGCTCTATAAGTCGCTCTGTTGGTTTTTAGCTGCGGCCAGCATAGCTGGGCAGAAGCTCTATAAGAGCCTCTGTTGGTATTTTTAGCTGCAGCCAGCATAGCTGGGCAGAAGCTCTATAAGTCACTCTGTTGGTTTTTAGCTGCGGCCAGCATAGCTGGGCAGAAGCTCTATAAGTCACTCTGTTGGTTTTTAGCTGCAGCCAGCATAGCTGGGCAGAAGCTCTATAAGTCACTCTGTTGGTCTTTTTAGCTGCAGCCAGCATAGCTGGGCAGAAGCTCTATAAGTCACTCTGTTGGTTTTTAGCTGCGGCCAGCATAGGTGGGCAGAAGCTCTATAAGTCACTCTGTTGGTCTTTTTAGCTGCAGCCAGCATAGCTGGGCAGAAGCTCTATAAGTTGGTTTTTAGCTGCGGCCAGCATAGATGGGCAGAAGCTCTATAAGTCACTCTGTTGGTCTTTTTAGCTGCAGCCAGCATAGCTGGGCAGAAGCTCTATAAGTCACTCTGTTGGTTTTTAGCTGCGGCCAGCATAGCTGGGCAGAAGCTCTATAAGTCACTCGGTTGGTTGGTCAGTTGGTCCACAAAAAATGTTGGTCTACACTTGAAGCGGATGGATCGTTCTGGCACGGGATGTTATAAGTGACGCGTGTCACATAATCAATGTCTATCACAAATCACTTGTGACATCACAGCGCCATTGTGACATGACAACTCTGACTGGATGCAGATATTGCAGATTCACGCTTGTTTTTTTTATGTGTGAGTGAGAACTTGCAGAAGAAATATTGGTAGAGGAATATAAACAATCGCTAAAAAAACGGGGCAGTGGTGTTTCCAATGGCATGTTAGAGGGCAGGCCACTCTGTATTTGGGTGGGACTTTGCCCATTGTGCTCTGGGACCTGTGGGTTTCCTGTTACCCCTACGCCTAATCCTCATCTGGGCTGTAAGTTAAAAAAAAAACATTGGTTTTACAAGAACTGTTTCTCTTTTGCGTAACAGCCTTAATGTATTGCTCTGATGATCTGATGAAGGCTTAGAGCTGAAACACCTGATTAAAAATTTGCAATCCCATTCTTCCCATTCTTTTGAATTTTGCCAAAATTCAAAAGAATGGGAAATTGAATTGTGTTGCTATCATGCATAGTTCCTGCATGGTTCCTCACTCAGTCAAAACATAGTTCCTGCATGGTTCCTCACTCAGTCAAAACATAGTTCCTGCATGGTTCCTCACTCAGTCAAAACATAGTTCCTGCATGGTTCCTCACTCAGTCAAAACAGTTCCTGCATGGTCCCTCACTCAGTCAAATCATAGTTCCTGCATGGTCCCTCACTCAGTCAAATCATAGTTCCTGCATGGTTCCTCACTCAGTCAAAACAGTTCCTGCATGGTTCCTCACTCAGTCAAAACACAGTTCCTGCATGGTTCCTCAATCAGTCAAAACAGTTCCTGCATGGTTCCTCACTCAGTCAAAACACAGTTCCTGCATGGTTCCTCACTCAGTCAAATCATAGTTCCTGCATGGTTCCTCACTCAGTCAAAACATAGTTCCTGCATGGCTCCTCACTCAGTCAAATCATAGTTCCTGCATGGTTCCTCACTCAGTCAAATCATAGTTCCTGCATGGTTCCTCACTCAGTCAAAACAGTTCCTGCATGGTTCCTCACTCAGTCAAATCATAGTTCCTGCATGGTTCCTCACTCAGTCAAAACAGTTCCTGCATGGTTCCTCACTCAGTCAAAACACAGTTCCTGCATGGTTCCTCAATCAGTCAAAACAGTTCCTGCATGGTTCCTCACTCAGTCAAAACACAGTTCCTGCATGGTTCCTCACTCAGTCAAATCATAGTTCCTGCATGGTTCCTCACTCAGTCAAAACATAGTTCCTGCATGGCTCCTCACTCAGTCAAATCATAGTTCCTGCATGGTTCCTCACTCAGTCAAATCATAGTTCCTGCATGGTTCCTCACTCAGTCAAAACAGTTCCTGCATGGTTCCTCACTCAGTCAAAACACAGTTCCTGCATGGTTCCTCACTCAGTCAAATCATAGTTCCTGCATGGTTCCTCACTCAGTCAAATCATAGTTCCTGCATGGTTCCTCACTCAGTCAAATCATAGTTCCTGCATGGTTCCTCACTCAGTCAAATCATAGTTCCTGCATGGTTCCTCACTCAGTCAAAACAGTTCCTGCATGGTTCCTCACTCAGTCAAAACAGTTCCTGCATGGTTCCTCACTCAGTCAAATCATAGTTCCTGCATGGTTCCTCACTCAGTCAAAACAGTTCCTGCATGGTTCCTCACTCAGTCAAAACACAGTTCCTGCATGGTTCCTCAATCAGTCAAAACAGTTCCTGCATGGTTCCTCACTCAGTCAAAACACAGTTCCTGCATGGTTCCTCACTCAGTCAAATCATAGTTCCTGCATGGTTCCTCACTCAGTCAAAACATAGTTCCTGCATGGCTCCTCACTCAGTCAAAACACAGTTCCTGCATGGTTCCTCACTCAGTCAAATCATAGTTCCTGCATGGTTCCTCACTCAGTCAAATCATAGTTCCTGCATGGTTCCTCACTCAGTCAAAACATAGTTCCTGCATGGTTCCTCACTCAGTCAAAACATAGTTCCTGCATGGCTCCTCACTCAGTCAAAGCAGTTCCTGCATGGTTCCTCACTCAGTCAAAACACAGTTCCTGCATGGTTCCTCACTCAGTCAAATCATAGTTCCTGCATGGTTCCTCACTCAGTCAAAACACAGTTCCTGCATGGTTCCTCACTCAGTCAAAACATAGTTCCTGCATGGTTCCTCACTCAGTCAAAGCATAGTTCCTGCATGGTTCCTCAATCAGTCAAAACACAGTTCCTGCATGGCTCCTCACTCAGTCAAAACACAGTTCCTGCATGGTTCCTCACTCAGTCAAAACACAGTTCCTGCATGGCTCCTCTCTTAGACACATACTCAGTCAAATCAAGTACGTTTAACATACTCTTCTTCTTTCTGATATTCAGACAGAATTGTCAACTTATAAATCCATTCCCACCTTCCCATCTTCCACACAACTGTGGAGTGGGCGGGACTAGGCGAATACTTTGGCCTATTCCTTTTTAACGGATATGTTAATGATGCATAGACTCTGTAGGCTGTGGTGTTGTCCTCTGCTGTGTTTGACCTAACAGCACCTCACATCATTAACTGTGGAGTAGTGATGTAGGCTGTGGTGTTGTCCTCTGCTGTGTTTGACCTAACAGCACCTCACATCATTAACTGTGGAGTAGTGATGTAGGCTGTGGTGTTGTCCTCTGCTGTGTTTGACCTAACAGCACCTCACATCATTAACTGTGGAGTAGTGATGTAGGCTGTGGTGTTGTCCTCTGCTGTGTTTGACCTAACAGCACCTCACATCATTAACTGTGGAGTAGTGATGTAGGCTGTGGTGTTGTCCTCTGCTGTGTTTTACCTAACAGCACCTCACATCATTAACTGTGGAGTAGTGATGTAGGCTGTGGTGTTGTCCTCTGCTGTGTTTGACCTAACAGCACCTCACATCATTAACTGTGGAGTAGTGATGTAGGCTGTGGTGTTGTCCTCTGCTGTGTTTTACCTAACAGCACCTCACATCATTAACTGTGGAGTAGTGATGTAGGCTGTGGTGTTGTCCTCTGCTGTGTTTGACCTAACAGCACCTCACATCATTAACTGTGGAGTAGTGATGTAGGCTGTGGTGTTGTCCTCTGCTGTGTTTTACCTAACAGCACCTCACATCATTAACTGTGGAGTAGTGATGTAGGCTGTGGTGTTGTCCTCTGCTGTGTTTGACCTAACAACACCTCACATCATTAACTGTGGAGTAGTGATGTAGGCTGTGGTGTTGTCCTCTGCTGTGTTTGACCTAACAGCACCTCACATCATTAACTGTGGAGTAGTGATGTAGGCTGTGGTGTTGTCCTCTGCTGTGTTTGACCTAACAGCACCTCACATCATTAACTGTGGAGTAGTGATGTAGGCTGTTGTGTTGTCCTCTGCTGTGTTTGACCTAACAGCACCTCACATCATTAACTGTGGAGTAGTGATGTAGGCTGTGGTGTTGTCCTCTGCTGTGTTTTACCTAACAGCACCTCACATCATTAACTGTGGAGTAGTGATGTAGGCTGTGGTGTTGTCCTCTGCTGTGTTTGACCTAACAACACCTCACATCATTAACTGTGGAGTAGTGATGTAGGCTGTGGTGTTGTCCTCTGCTGTGTTTGACCTAACAGCACCTCACATCATTAACTGTGGAGTAGTGATGTAGGCTGTGGTGTTGTCCTCTGCTGTGTTTGACCTAACAGCACCTCACATCATTAACTGTAGAGTAGTGATGTAGGCTGTGGTGTTGTCCTCTGCTGTGTTTGACCTAACAGCACCTCACATCATTCTCTGTGGAGTAGTGATGTAGGCTGTGGTGTTGTCCTCTGCTGTGTTTGACCTAACAGCACCTCACATCATTAACTGTGGAGTAGTGATGTAGGCTGTGGTGTTGTCCTCTGCTGTGTTTGACCTAACAGCACCTCACATCATTAACTGTGGAGTAGTGATGTAGGCTGTGGTGTTGTCCTCTGCTGTGTTTTACCTAACAGCACCTCACATCATTAACTGTGGAGTAGTGATGTAGGCTGTGGTGTTGTCCTCTGCTGTGTTTGACCTAACAACACCTCACATCATTAACTGTGGAGTAGTGATGTAGGCTGTGGTGTTGTCCTCTGCTGTGTTTGACCTAACAGCACCTCACATCATTAACTGTGGAGTAGTGATGTAGGCTGTGGTGTTGTCCTCAGCTGTGTTTTACCTAACAGCACCTCACATCATTAACTGTGGAGTAGTGATGTAGGCTGTGGTGTTGTCCTCTGCTGTGTTTGACCTAACAGCACCTCACATCATTAACTGTGGAGTAGTGATGTAGGCTGTGGTGTTGTTCTCTGCTGTGTTTGACCTAACAGCACCTCACATCATTAACTGTGGAGTAGTGATGTAGGCTGTGGTGTTGTCCTCTGCTGTGTTTTACCTAACAGCACCTCACATCATTAACTGTGGAGTAGTGATGTAGGCTGTGGTGTTGTCCTCTGCTGTGTTTGACCTAACAGCACCTCACATCATTAACTGTGGAGTAGTGATGTAGGCTGTGGTGTTGTCCTCTGCTGTGTTTTACCTAACAGCACCTCACATCATTAACTGTGGAGTAGTGATGTAGGCTGTGGTGTTGTCCTCTGCTGTGTTTGACCTAACAGCACCTCACATCATTAACTGTGGAGTAGTGATGTAGGCTGTGGTGTTGTCCTCTGCTGTGTTTTACCTAACAGCACCTCACATCATTAACTGTGGAGTAGTGATGTAGGCTGTGGTGTTGTCCTCTGCTGTGTTTGACCTAACATCACCTCACATCATTAACTGTGGAGTAGTGATGTAGGCTGTGGTGTTGTCCTCTGCTGTGTTTGACCTAACATCACCTCACATCATTAACTGTGGAGTAGTGATGTAGGCTGTGGTGTTGTCCTCTGCTGTGTTTGACCTAACAGCCCCTCACATCATTAACTGTGGAGTAGTGATGTAGGCTGTGGTGTTGTCCTCTGCTGTGTTTGACCTAACAGCACCTCACATCATTAACTGTGGAGTAGTGATGTAGGCTGTGGTGTTGTCCTCTGCTGTGTTTGACCTAACAGCACCTCACATCATTAACTGTGGAGTAGTGATGTAGGCTGTGGTGTTGTCCTTTGCTGTGTTTGACCTAACAGCACCTCACATCATTAACTGTGGAGTAGTGATGTAGGCTGTGGTGTTGTCCTCTGCTGTGTTTGACCTAACAGCACCTCACATCATTAACTGTGGAGTAGTGATGTAGGCTGTGGTGTTGTCCTCTGCTGTGTTTGACCTAACAGCACCTCACATCATTAACTGTGGAGTAGTGATGTAGGCTGTGGTGTTGTCCTCTGCTGTGTTTGACCTAACAGCACCTCACATCATTAACTGTGGAGTAGTGATGTAGGCTGTGGTGTTGTCCTCTGCTGTGTTTGACCTAACAGCACCTCACATCATTAACTGTGGAGTAGTGATGTAGGCTGTGGTGTTGTCCTCTGCTGTGTTTGACCTAACAGCACCTCACATCATTAACTGTGGAGTAGTGATGTAGGCTGTGGTGTTGTCCTCTGCTGTGTTTGACCTAACAGCACCTCACATCATTAACTGTGGAGTAGTGATGTAGGCTGTGGTGTTGTCCTCTGCTGTGTTTGACCTAACAACACCTCACATCATTAACTGTGGAGTAGTGATGTAGGCTGTGGTGTTGTCCTCTGCTGTGTTTGACCTAACAGCACCTCACATCATTAACTGTGGAGTAGTGATGTAGGCTGTGGTGTTGTCCTCTGCTGTGTTTGACCTAACAGCACCTCACATCATTAACTGTGGAGTAGTGATGTAGGCTGTGGTGTTGTCCTCTGCTGTGTTTGACCTAACAACACCTCACATCATTAACTGTGGAGTAGTGATGTAGGCTGTGGTGTTGTCCTCTGCTGTGTTTTACCTAACAGCACCTCACATCATTAACTGTGGAGTAGTGATGTAGGCTGTGGTGTTGTCCTCAGCTGTGTTTGACCTAACAGCACCTCACATCATTAACTGTAGAGTAGTGATGTAGGCTGTGGTGTTGTCCTCTGCTGTGTTTGACCTAACAGCACCTCACATCATTAACTGTAGAGTAGTGATGTAGGCTGTGGTGTTGTCCTCTGCTGTGTTTGACCTAACAGCACCTCACATCATTAACTGTAGAGTAGTGATGTAGGCTGTGGTGTTGTCCTCTGCTGTGTTTTACCTAACAGCACCTCACATCATTAACTGTAGAGTAGTGATGTAGGCTGTGGTTTTGTCCTCTGCTGTGTTTGACCTAACAGCACCTCACATCATTCTCTGTGGAGTAGTGATGTAGGCTGTGGTGTTGTCCTCTGCTGTGTTTTACCTAACAGCACCTCACATCATTAACTGTGGAGTAGTGATGTAGGCTGTGGTGTTGTCCTCTGCTGTGTTTGACCTAACAGCACCTCACATCATTAACTGTAGAGTAGTGATGTAGGCTGTGGTGTTGTCCTCTGCTGTGTTTTACCTAACAGCACCTCACATCATTAACTGTAGAGTAGTGATGTAGGCTGTGGTGTTGTCCTCTGCTGTGTTTTACCTAACAGCACCTCACATCATTAACTGTAGAGTAGTGATGTAGGCTGTGGTGTTGTCCTCTGCTGTGTTTTACCTAACAGCACCTCACATCATTAACTGTGGAGTAGTGATGTAGGCTGTGGTGTTGTCCTCTGCTGTGTTTGACCTAACAGCACCTCACATCATTAACTGTGGAGTAGTGATGTAGGCTGTGGTGTTGTCCTCTGCTGTGTTTTACCTAACAGCACCTCACATCATTAACTGTGGAGTAGTGATGTAGGCTGTGGTGTTGTCCTCTGCTGTGTTTGACCTAACAGCACCTCACATCATTAACTGTGGAGTAGTGATGTAGGCTGTGGTGTTGTCCTCTGCTGTGTTTGACCTAACAACACCTCACATCATTAACTGTGGAGTAGTGATGTAGGCTGTGGTGTTGTCCTCTGCTGTGTTTTACCTAACAGCACCTCACATCATTAACTGTGGAGTAGTGATGTAGGCTGTGGTGTTGTCCTCAGCTGTGTTTGACCTAACAGCACCTCACATCATTAACTGTGGAGTAGTGATGTAGGCTGTGGTGTTGTCCTCTGCTGTGTTTTACCTAACAGCACCTCACATCATTAACTGTGGAGTAGTGATGTAGGCTGTGGTGTTGTCCTCTGCTGTGTTTGACCTAACAGCACCTCACATCATTAACTGTGGAGTAGTGATGTAGGCTGTGGTGTTGTCCTCTGCTGTGTTTGACCTAACAACACCTCACATCATTAACTGTGGAGTAGTGATGTAGGCTGTGGTGTTGTCCTCTGCTGTGTTTTACCTAACAGCACCTCACATCATTAACTGTGGAGTAGTGATGTAGGCTGTGGTGTTGTCCTCAGCTGTGTTTGACCTAACAGCACCTCACATCATTAACTGTAGAGTAGTGATGTAGGCTGTGGTGTTGTCCTCTGCTGTGTTTGACCTAACAGCACCTCACATCATTAACTGTAGAGTAGTGATGTAGGCTGTGGTGTTGTCCTCTGCTGTGTTTGACCTAACAGCACCTCACATCATTAACTGTAGAGTAGTGATGTAGGCTGTGGTGTTGTCCTCTGCTGTGTTTTACCTAACAGCACCTCACATCATTAACTGTGGAGTAGTGATGTAGGCTGTGGTGTTGTCCTCTGCTGTGTTTGACCTAACAGCACCTCACATCATTAACTGTGGAGTAGTGATGTAGGCTGTGGTGTTGTCCTCTGCTGTGTTTTACCTAACAGCACCTCACATCATTAACTGTAGAGTAGTGATGTAGGCTGTGGTGTTGTCCTCTGCTGTGTTTTACCTAACAGCACCTCACATCATTAACTGTAGAGTAGTGATGTAGGCTGTGGTGTTGTCCTCTGCTGTGTTTTACCTAACAGCACCTCACATCATTAACTGTGGAGTAGTGATGTAGGCTGTGGTGTTGTCCTCTGCTGTGTTTGACCTAACAGCACCTCACATCATTAACTGTGGAGTAGTGATGTAGGCTGTGGTGTTGTCCTCTGCTGTGTTTTACCTAACAGCACCTCACATCATTAACTGTGGAGTAGTGATGTAGGCTGTGGTGTTGTCCTCTGCTGTGTTTGACCTAACAGCACCTCACATCATTAACTGTGGAGTAGTGATGTAGGCTGTGGTGTTGTCCTCTGCTGTGTTTGACCTAACAACACCTCACATCATTAACTGTGGAGTAGTGATGTAGGCTGTGGTGTTGTCCTCTGCTGTGTTTGACCTAACAGCACCTCACATCATTAACTGTGGAGTAGTGATGTAGGCTGTGGTGTTGTCCTCTGCTGTGTTTGACCTAACAGCACCTCACATCATTAACTGTGGAGTAGTGATGTAGGCTGTTGTGTTGTCCTCTGCTGTGTTTGACCTAACAGCACCTCACATCATTAACTGTGGAGTAGTGATGTAGGCTGTGGTGTTGTCCTCTGCTGTGTTTTACCTAACAGCACCTCACATCATTAACTGTGGAGTAGTGATGTAGGCTGTGGTGTTGTCCTCTGCTGTGTTTGACCTAACAACACCTCACATCATTAACTGTGGAGTAGTGATGTAGGCTGTGGTGTTGTCCTCTGCTGTGTTTGACCTAACAGCACCTCACATCATTAACTGTGGAGTAGTGATGTAGGCTGTGGTGTTGTCCTCTGCTGTGTTTGACCTAACAGCACCTCACATCATTCTCTGTGGAGTAGTGATGTAGGCTGTGGTGTTGTCCTCTGCTGTGTTTGACCTAACAGCACCTCACATCATTAACTGTGGAGTAGTGATGTAGGCTGTGGTGTTGTCCTCTGCTGTGTTTTACCTAACAGCACCTCACATCATTAACTGTGGAGTAGTGATGTAGGCTGTGGTGTTGTCCTCTTCTGTGTTTGACCTAACATCACCTCACATCATTAACTGTGGAGTAGTGATGTAGGCTGTGGTGTTGTCCTCAGCTGTGTTTGACCTAACAGCACCTCACATCATTAACTGTGGAGTAGTGATGTAGGCTGTGGTGTTGTCCTCAGCTCTGTTTTACCTAACAGCACCTCACATCATTAACTGTGGAGTAGTGATGTAGGCTGTGGTGTTGTCCTCTGCTGTGTTTGTCCTAACAGCACCTCACATCATTAACTGTGGAGTAGTGATGTAGGCTGTGGTGTTGTCCTCTGCTGTGTTTGACCTAACAACACCTCACATCATTAACTGTGGAGTAGTGATGTAGGCTGTGGTGTTGTCCTCTGCTGTGTTTGACCTAACAGCACCTCACATCATTAACTGTGGAGTAGTGATGTAGGCTGTGGTGTTGTCCTCAGCTGTGTTTTACCTAACAGCACCTCACATCATTAACTGTGGAGTAGTGATGTAGGCTGTGGTGTTGTCCTCTGCTGTGTTTGACCTAACAGCACCTCACATCATTAACTGTGGAGTAGTGATGTAGGCTGTGGTGTTGTCCTCTGCTGTGTTTGACCTAACAGCACCTCACATCATTAACTGTGGAGTAGTGATGTAGGCTGTGGTGTTGTCCTCTGCTGTGTTTTACCTAACAGCACCTCACATCATTAACTGTGGAGTAGTGATGTAGGCTGTGGTGTTGTCCTCTGCTGTGTTTGACCTAACAGCACCTCACATCATTAACTGTGGAGTAGTGATGTAGGCTGTGGTGTTGTCCTCTGCTGTGTTTTACCTAACAGCACCTCACATCATTAACTGTGGAGTAGTGATGTAGGCTGTGGTGTTGTCCTCTGCTGTGTTTGACCTAACAGCACCTCACATCATTAACTGTGGAGTAGTGATGTAGGCTGTGGTGTTGTCCTCTGCTGTGTTTTACCTACCAGCACCTCACATCATTAACTGTGGAGTAGTGATGTAGGCTGTGGTGTTGTCCTCTGCTGTGTTTGACCTAACATCACCTCACATCATTAACTGTGGAGTAGTGATGTAGGCTGTGGTGTTGTCCTCTGCTGTGTTTGACCTAACATCACCTCACATCATTAACTGTGGAGTAGTGATGTAGGCTGTGGTGTTGTCCTCTGCTGTGTTTTACCTAACAGCCCCTCACATCATTAACTGTGGAGTAGTGATGTAGGCTGTGGTGTTGTCCTCTGCTGTGTTTGACCTAACAGCACCTCACATCATTAACTGTGGAGTAGTGATGTAGGCTGTGGTTTTGTCCTCTGCTGTGTTTGACCTAACAGCACCTCACATCATTAACTGTGGAGTAGTGATGTAGGCTGTGGTGTTGTCCTCTGCTGTGTTTGACCTAACAGCACCTCACATCATTAACTGTGGAGTAGTGATGTAGGCTGTGGTGTTGTCCTCTGCTGTGTTTGACCTAACAGCACCTCACATCATTAACTGTGGAGTAGTGATGTAGGCTGTGGTGTTGTCCTCTGCTGTGTTTGACCTAACAGCACCTCACATCATTAACTGTGGAGTAGTGATGTAGGCTGTGGTGTTGTCCTCTGCTGTGTTTGACCTAACAGCACCTCACATCATTAACTGTGGAGTAGTGATGTAGGCTGTGGTGTTGTCCTCTGCTGTGTTTGACCTAACAGCACCTCACATCATTAACTGTGGAGTAGTGATGTAGGCTGTGGTGTTGTCCTCTGCTGTGTTTGACCTAACAGCACCTCACATCATTAACTGTGGAGTAGTGATGTAGGCTGTGGTGTTGTCCTCTGCTGTGTTTGACCTAACAGCACCTCACATCATTAACTGTGGAGTAGTGATGTAGGCTGTGGTGTTGTCCTCTGCTGTGTTTGACCTAACAGCACCTCACATCATTAACTGTGGAGTAGTGATGTAGGCTGTGGTGTTGTCCTCTGCTGTGTTTGACCTAACAGCACCTCACATCATTAACTGTGGAGTAGTGATGTAGGCTGTGGTGTTGTCCTCTGCTGTGTTTGACCTAACAACACCTCACATCATTAACTGTGGAGTAGTGATGTAGGCTGTGGTGTTGTCCTCTGCTGTGTTTGACCTAACAGCACCTCACATCATTAACTGTGGAGTAGTGATGTAGGCTGTGGTGTTGTCCTCTGCTGTGTTTGACCTAACAGCACCTCACATCATTAACTGTGGAGTAGTGATGTAGGCTGTGGTGTTGTCCTCTGCTGTGTTTGACCTAACAACACCTCACATCATTAACTGTGGAGTAGTGATGTAGGCTGTGGTGTTGTCCTCTGCTGTGTTTTACCTAACAGCACCTCACATCATTAACTGTGGAGTAGTGATGTAGACTGTGGTGTTGTCCTCTGCTGTGTTTGACCTAACAACACCTCACATCATTAACTGTGGAGTAGTGATGTAGGCTGTGGTGTTGTCCTCTGCTGTGTTTGACCTAACAGCACCTCACATCATTAACTGTGGAGTAGTGATGTAGGCTGTGGTGTTGTCCTCTGCTGTGTTTGACCTAACAGCACCTCACATCATTAACTGTGGAGTAGTGATGTAGGCTGTGGTGTTGTCCTCTGCTGTGTTTGACCTAACAACACCTCACATCATTAACTGTGGAGTAGTGATGTAGGCTGTGGTGTTGTCCTCAGCTGTGTTTGACCTAACAGCACCTCACATCATTAACTGTGGAGTAGTGATGTAGGCTGTGGTGTTGTCCTCTGCTGTGTTTGACCTAACAGCACCTCACATCATTAACTGTGGAGTAGTGATGTAGGCTGTGGTGTTGTCCTCTGCTGTGTTTCACCTAACAGCACCTCACATCATTAACTGTGGAGTAGTGATGTAGGCTGTGGTGTTGTCCTCTGCTGTGTTTGACCCAACAGCACCTCACATCATTAACTGTGGAGTAGTGATGTAGGCTGTGGTGTTGTCCTCTGCTGTGTTTGACCTAACAGCACCTCACATCATTAACTGTGGAGTAGTGATGTAGGCTGTGGTGTTGTCCTCTGCTGTGTTTGACCTAACAACACCTCACATCATTAACTGTGGAGTAGTGATGTAGGCTGTGGTGTTGTCCTCTGCTGTGTTTTACCTAACAGCACCTCACATCATTAACTGTGGAGTAGTGATGTAGGCTGTGGTGTTGTCCTCTGCTGTGTTTGACCTAACAGCACCTCACATCATTAACTGTGGAGTAGTGATGTAGGCTGTGGTGTTGTCCTCTGCTGTGTTTTACCTAACAGCACCTCACATCATTAACTGTGGAGTAGTGATGTAGGCTGTGGTGTTGTCCTCTGCTGTGTTTGACCTAACAGCACCTCACATCATTAACTGTGGAGTAGTGATGTAGGCTGTGGTGTTGTCCTCAGCTGTGTTTGACCTAACAGCACCTCACATCATTAACTGTAGAGTAGTGATGTAGGCTGTGGTGTTGTCCTCTGCTGTGTTTGACCTAACAGCACCTCACATCATTAACTGTGGAGTAGTGATGTAGGCTGTGGTGTTGTCCTCTGCTGTGTTTGACCTAACAACACCTCACATCATTAACTGTAGAGTAGTGATGTAGGCTGTGGTGTTGTCCTCTGCTGTGTTTGACCTAACAGCACCTCACATCATTAACTGTAGAGTAGTGATGTAGGCTGTGGTGTTGTCCTCTGCTGTGTTTTACCTAACAGCACCTCACATCATTAACTGTAGAGTAGTGATGTAGGCTGTGGTGTTGTCCTCTGCTGTGTTTGACCTAACAGCACCTCACATCATTCTCTGTGGAGTAGTGATGTAGGCTGTGGTGTTGTCCTCTGCTGTGTTTTACCTAACAGCACCTCACATCATTAACTGTGGAGTAGTGATGTAGGCTGTGGTGTTGTCCTCTGCTGTGTTTGACCTAACATCACCTCACATCATTAACTGTGGAGTAGTGATGTAGGCTGTGGTGTTGTCCTCTGCTATGTTTGACCTAACAGCACCTCACATCATTAACTGTAGAGTAGTGATGTAGGCTGTGGTGTTGTCCTCTGCTGTGTTTGACCTAACAGCACCTCACATCATTAACTGTGGAGTAGTGATGTAGGCTGTGGTGTTGTCCTCTGCTGTGTTTTACCTAACAGCACCTCACATCATTAACTGTAGAGTAGTGATGTAGGCTGTGGTGTTGTCCTCTGCTGTGTTTTACCTAACAGCACCTCACATCATTAACTGTAGAGTAGTGATGTAGGCTGTGGTGTTGTCCTCTGCTGTGTTTTACCTAACAGCACCTCACATCATTAACTGTGGAGTAGTGATGTAGGCTGTGGTGTTGTCCTCTGCTGTGTTTGACCTAACAGCACCTCACATCATTAACTGTGGAGTAGTGATGTAGGCTGTGGTGTTGTCCTCTGCTGTGTTTTACCTAACAGCACCTCACATCATTAACTGTGGAGTAGTGATGTAGGCTGTGGTGTTGTCCTCTGCTGTGTTTGACCTAACAGCACCTCACATCATTAACTGTGGAGTAGTGATGTAGGCTGTGGTGTTGTCCTCTGCTGTGTTTGACCTAACAACACCTCACATCATTAACTGTGGAGTAGTGATGTAGGCTGTGGTGTTGTCCTCTGCTGTGTTTGACCTAACAGCACCTCACATCATTAACTGTGGAGTAGTGATGTAGGCTGTGGTGTTGTCCTCTGCTGTGTTTGACCTAACAGCACCTCACATCATTAACTGTGGAGTAGTGATGTAGGCTGTGGTGTTGTCCTCTGCTGTGTTTGACCTAACAACACCTCACATCATTAACTGTGGAGTAGTGATGTAGGCTGTGGTGTTGTCCTCAGCTGTGTTTGACCTAACAGCACCTCACATCATTAACTGTGGAGTAGTGATGTAGGCTGTGGTGTTGTCCTCTGCTGTGTTTGACCTAACAGCACCTCACATCATTAACTGTGGAGTAGTGATGTAGGCTGTGGTGTTGTCCTCTGCTGTGTTTGACCTAACAGCACCTCACATCATTAACTGTGGAGTAGTGATGTAGGCTGTGGTGTTGTCCTCTGCTGTGTTTGACCTAACAGCACCTCACATAATTAACTGTGGAGTAGTGATGTAGGTTGTGGTGTTGTCCTCTGCTGTGTTTGACCTAACAGCACCTCACATCATTAACTGTGGAGTAGTGATGTAGGCTGTGGTGTTGTCCTCTGCTGTGTTTGACCTAACAGCACCTCATATCATTAACTGTGGAGTAGTGATGTAGGCTGTGGTGTTGTCCTCTGCTGTGTTTGACCTAACAACACCTCACATCATTAACTGTGGAGTAGTGATGTAGGCTGTGGTGTTGTCCTCTGCTGTGTTTTACCTAACAGCACCTCACATCATTAACTGTGGAGTAGTGATGTAGGCTGTGGTGTTGTCCTCTGCTGTGTTTGACCTAACAGCACCTCACATCATTAACTGTCGAGTAGTGATGTAGGCTGTGGTGTTGTCCTCAGCTGTGTTTGACCTAACAGCACCTCACATCATTAACTGTGGAGTAGTGATGTAGGCTGTGGTGTTGTCCTCTGCTGTGTTTGACCTAACAGCACCTCACATCATTAACTGTGGAGTAGTGATGTAGGCTGTGGTGTTGTCCTCTGCTGTGTTTGACCTAACAGCACCTCACATCATTAACTGTGGAGTAGTGATGTAGGCTGTGGTGTTGTCCTCTGCTGTGTTTGACCTAACAGCACCTCACATCATTAACTGTGGAGTAGTGATGTAGTCTGTGGTGTTGTCCTCTGCTGTGTTTGACCTAACAGCACCTCACATCATTAACTGTGGAGTAGTGATGTAGGCTGTGGTGTTGTCCTCTGCTGTGTTTGACCTAACAGCACCTCACATCATTAACTGTGGAGTAGTGATGTAGGCTGTGGTGTTGTCCTCTGCTGTGTTTGACCTAACAGCACCTCACATCATTAACTGTGGAGTAGTGATGTAGGCTGTGGTGTTGTCCTCTGCTGTGTTTGACCTAACAGCACCTCACATCATTAACTGTGGAGTAGTGATGTAGGCTGTGGTGTTGTCCTCTGCTGTGTTTGACCTAACAGCACCTCACATCATTAACTGTGGAGTAGTGATGTAGGCTGTGGTGTTGTCCTCTGCTGTGTTTGACCTAACAGCACCTCACATCATTAACTGTGGAGTAGTGATGTAGGCTGTGGTGTTGTCCTCTGCTGTGTTTGACCTAACAGCACCTCACATCATTAACTGTGGAGTAGTGATGTAGGCTGTGGTGTTGTCCTCTGCTGTGTTTGACCTAACAGCACCTCACATCATTAACTGTGGAGTAGTGATGTAGGCTGTGGTGTTGTCCTCTGCTGTGTTTGACCTAACAGCACCTCACATCATTAACTGTGGAGTAGTGATGTAGGCTGTGGTGTTGTCCTCTGCTGTGTTTGACCTAACAGCACCTCACATCATTAACTGTGGAGTAGTGATGTAGGCTGTGGTGTTGTCCTCTGCTGTGTTTGACCTAACAGCACCTCACATCATTAACTGTGGAGTAGTGATGTAGGCTGTGGTGTTGTCCTCTGCTGTGTTTGACCTAACAGCACCTCACATCATTAACTGTGGAGTAGTGATGTAGGCTGTGGTGTTGTCCTCTGCTGTGTTTGACCTAACAGCACCTCACATCATTAACTGTGGAGTAGTGATGTAGGCTGTGGTGTTGTCCTCTGCTGTGTTTGACCTAACAGCACCTCACATCATTAACTGTGGAGTAGTGATGTAGGCTGTGGTGTTGTCCTCTGCTGTGTTTGACCTAACAGCACCTCACATCATTAACTGTGGAGTAGTGATGTAGGCTGTGGTGTTGTCCTCTGCTGTGTTTGACCTAACAGCACCTCACATCATTAACTGTGGAGTAGTGATGTAGGCTGTGGTGTTGTCCTCTGCTGTGTTTGACCTAACAACACCTCACATCATTAACTGTGGAGTAGTGATGTAGGCTGTGGTGTTGTCCTCTGCTGTGTTTGACCTAACAACACCTCACATCATTAACTGTGGAGTAGTGATGTAGGCTGTGGTGTTGTCCTCTGCTGTGTTTGACCTAACAGCACCTCACATCATTAACTGTGGAGTAGTGATGTAGGCTGTGGTGTTGTCCTCTGCTGTGTTTGACCTAACAGCACCTCACATCATTAACTGTGGAGTAGTGATGTAGGCTGTGGTGTTGTCCTCTGCTGTGTTTGACCTAACAGCACCTCACATCATTAACTGTGGAGTAGTGATGTAGGCTGTGGTGTTGTCCTCTGCTGTGTTTGACCTAACAGCACCTCACATCATTAACTGTGGAGTAGTGATGTAGGCTGTGGTGTTGTCCTCTGCTGTGTTCTACCTAACAGCACCTCACATCATTAACTGTGGAGTAGTGATGTAGGCTGTGGTGTTGTCCTCTGCTGTGTTTGACCTAACAGCACCTCACATCATTAACTGTAGAGTAGTGATGTAGGCTGTGGTGTTGTCCTCTGCTGTGTTTTACCTAACAGCACCTCACATCATTAACTGTAGAGTAGTGATGTAGGCTGTGGTGTTGTCCTCTGCTGTGTTTTACCTAACAGCACCTCACATCATTAACTGTGGAGTAGTGATGTAGGCTGTGGTGTTGTCCTCTGCTGTGTTTGACCTAACAGCACCTCACATCATTAACTGTGGAGTAGTGATGTAGGCTGTGGTGTTGTCCTCTGCTGTGTTTGACCTAACAGCACCTCACATCATTAACTGTGGAGTAGTGATGTAGGCTGTGGTGTTGTCCTCTGCTGTGTTTGACCTAACAGCACCTCACATCATTAACTGTGGAGTAGTGATGTAGGCTGTGGTGTTGTCCTCTGCTGTGTTTGACCTAACAACACCTCACATCATTAACTGTGGAGTAGTGATGTAGGCTGTGGTGTTGTCCTCTGCTGTGTTTGACCTAACAGCACCTCACATCATTAACTGTGGAGTAGTGATGTAGGCTGTGGTGTTGTCCTCTGCTGTGTTTGACCTAACAACACCTCACATCATTAACTGTGGAGTAGTGATGTGATCATTTTGTTCTTTCTTTTTGTACGTCTGAAACTATCATCTCTGCCAAAGATGCTCTCTGTTTGGATTAACCCTAAACAACAAGGTCCTTTCTCATAGGTTCAGACACTACTGTTTGCATCTTGTATTTTATTATATTTAATATGTACTATGTTTTTTGTTTATGTGTCATACTCGACATCATTGCAAATGAGGCTTGTCCTCAATGAATTTTTGAGTTTAAGTAA
>NC_139623.1:8362283-8407283 GCF_964638095.1 Poromitra crassiceps
AGTGACTCCCTTGGCGGCACGGAGACAGAGCGAATAATCATTAAAATGCTTAACCATTGTCCAATTCACTGGCTGGGACAATCAGATAATGCAAGGAGACAGGGGATGATGTCCACACAGACACATGCCTTTACTGCACCCTTAATCTAATTAAAGTAAATAAACTTATAACTGATCTCCTCGGTGACAAAACACTGCTGAGAAAGCTAATTTGCTTCCTTGTTGTGGCTCCAGAAACAGATAATACTGTTTTACTACACAAAGGTCACCAGGGAAATTAACTTCTGGGCCAGCAAATAAAAGAAAGACCTGGCACTCAGAATAACAAGTACATACTGATTACATTCAATCATGAGAGTCCCAGTTGGATAGGACACTGACCTTTCTGCTGTCTGGTAAGGGAATAAGATATGTAAACGCAGGACCGGCCGTAGACACGGGACTCTCTGTATAGCCTATATGTTGTATTGTGAAAACAATCCAGCAAGGCAGCCACTACAAGGTAGATTGTGCAAGTTATCTGTTTGAAAGAAGTTCAATTTGAACAGTTGAATGGAAATAAATTCATGGCTTTTTTCAGACTCGGAGAGAGCACTAAATTGGATTAAGCACACACCGCTGAATTCACAATCAGACACCAAAAAAGTTTCAAATTCTTTGTCTCGTTTTTAATTCACCCAAAGTCTAAGGGTGTTATTACTCATCCTTCCACAATCCAGAATCTAGCAATCATTGGCTGATGATCTCAATTCATTAGTGGGATTATTTGTTTCAGAGATGCGGCTTCTCTAGCAAACATCAAGCTAGTATGTTTCTTTTATTGTACACTTTCATTTCATTTCTTTCCTCTCCTGCAGGTGCAGTTAGTCACTGTCTCGCTCTTTCTCTGTGATTGATGTTTACACTTCATAGCAATACTCTTAACTCATTAGTTAGAAAGGGAAAGATGGGAGCACTTGCTGGAGTGAGATATTGCTGAAGAACAGAGGGAGCTATTTCAATGGGAGACAGAGAAACTTAGCGTCAGTGTGATAATAGCCCTTGAACTATTGCATGTTTCAATCAATGGAGACAGAAGTAAATAAAAACCAGAGGGGAAGATTCACCAGCATCGATCCCAGCCCAACACAGACCTTGCTGACAATCTATGGTCTGGGCCCGTAATGCTCCCAGTCATCCACAAAATCAATGAAACTCATCCTTTCAATAGCATCCAATTATTAGCACAAAGTAAAGGCAGCCTTCCGCGATAAATCAGAAAACTTTATTGAAAAGCCACACAGACAAGATAAATGTTAATTGGAATGTGAATAATGCACAATTCTGTGCTAAATGCTCCAATTGAGACGGTCAATTTAGAATGTTTCCTGCTCAGGTTAAGTTTGATGAAATGAAAATGACAATTTATATGTTGTTTCATTGTACCTAAATGAGTACAGACTATTACTTTTAATGTGCCTAGAACTCAACTTCCATACCCTTCATTTCTACTGTAGCACATCAGGTGGTAAGCTTCAATACATACATGACATAAAAATCTGATCAATCATCTGATCATATAGACACAGAAGATGTTTTCCTCAACAGAGCACAGTATGTACATTCACACACCAACAGGGTTTCTGTGGTTAGCTGCAAGAGAGGTGGATAAACCTTATTAGATTTTCAACCAGCTTTGTATCATTACAAAATCGGTATATATGCAAATTAACAATATTTAACTTCCATCTATCTTGCCTAGACTGGGCACTCCCCGTTCATTCACAGAACTTCCTGGTCCAAGTGATGTCATAATGATGTCAGCAGTTTTGCCATGGTGTCACTATTACGGTCACTATCACTATTACTATCACTATTGTGACAATGTCGATGTCCAACGTTTTAGTTAAACTTGTGTCTAGGGGCATATTATCACCATCAACCACTGCAACATGAATTGAGAAAGATAACAAGAAGAGTAGACTGACTGTTGAAGTTAGCTGACTGACCTGGCCATGGAGCAGGCTGTCTAGCAGACCACTCAGTCTCCGGGTCAGCTGGTAGTTTGGTCTCTTTCGATGCGGGCCAGCTTTGTCGTCTTGGCGATGTGAGAGCCGCCCAGGCCTCACACGTTCAGGTACGCCCCACCAAAAGGCAGGACTAAAACATAAGTTGTGTAGTGTCCATGTCGCTCCTAGCTCATCTGATCTCCTTGTCAAATCACTGTCCCTTACACCGAACCCACCTCCTTCCGGAAGCAAGAGGCCTCTTAAAAGTACAGGATAATACGTCCATCAAAGAATTCAGCATATATTCGACGATCAGACAGCCAGAAATACATACAGTAGGTAAACATCATGTTTGACTTGAGGGGAATACGGCCTACTGATCATAACACTATCATTATTGCTCTCTACCTTTATTCGCAGAACTTCCTGGACCAAATGACATCATTATGACATCATTTGGTCCAGGAAGTTCTGTGAATGAACGGGGAGCTCTCGTTCCAGGCAACATGGAAGGTGGATCATTTGCAGATACTACAGATTTTGCAATGATACTAAGCTGGTTGAAAATCAGCAAAGTGGTCCTTTAATGTCATGACCGACTTGATGCATAGTTGGCACTTGGCAGCATGTCCATACCTTTCAGGACAGAGGAGGACTGCTATGTCACACTGTTTTCCCTGCACTTTTTTTTTTTTTGCACACGGCGCTCAGTGTGTTTTGCATAAGGTGAGAGGGACATCCAATGTTCCCCTCTGCTGGCTCCCCTCTAATAACCATTAATTTCCCATCATAGTTTGTGTTAATTAAAAAAGCTACAAGTTTAATTGCCATTAAATGTAATGATGTTAGATCTAATGCTGGCGTGTTCAGCTCCACCCATCACCAGCTCGTTATTCAGACTTGGTGGATTTAATCAGATAGAGAAGGAAGTCTTGTCTCCCTTGTCTCTAATTATCTGCTCTGCTTCATCATTTAATCTTACTAACGCAGCACTTCACGTGTGCTGTAGCCTCAACGTGACAACATTTGTCTTTGCTGGGCTGAATGTTTGACGATGAAACACTGCTCTAATGTGTTTTGCCAGTATCATTATTTGTTTACATATCCTTTATTGTGTCTTGACTCAAAGATGACACTAGGCAGTGCAGTCCAATGTATTTATTGTATTTATTGTATATATTTTGGTCATCTCTTTACTGGTTTTCTATTTCTTGGCAAAGAAGCTCAGACTGGGAAAGGCAACATCAAAGGAGCTTAACATAAACAAAGATGTTATTAATGTTGTGCATTCATCTGCTCTGTGTGAACTGTTCATTACAATATTCAGACATAAGTTCAAGTCCATTTGGAACGTTGACAGTAAGGTATCATGTCAAATGAGTGAGTGGTTAGAGGGGAGATCAATTTTAATTTCTCTTATCAATTCACACCGAAAATTATTGGCATCATTGGAGTTACCATAGCTTCTGATTCTAGCTGTGAGGCAATCTACGTCAGAATATAAGATGAATCCAATTTTGTTTCATAATAAAGATTATGACCATGATCCTAAATTCTCATATTCACGCTAGATAAGTGATGAACTGTGGAGAACTGCTCTAAGTACTGTAGACAAGTACTGTTTGAGGAAAGATACAAGTTATCCCACTGTAACAGTTTTGGTAAATGAGCCATAAAAATGTTGTGGCTTTGATGCTGACCCACTAATCATAAAGTATTACCGGTATTAAAAAACAATTATCCGCCATTCTTCCAAAATAGCTTCCCAGTGCTATGTTCTGCATTGTAATTTAGACGGTGTGCTGCGACGGAATACCAAACCAGCTGTTGTGGAATAGCACAGTCGACGGGACGGTTCCTATAGGGGAGGATCATGGGTATTACTGTGTTAATTTATGAGCCCTCTCCAAATGTCATAAATCTGCTCTGTTCGACAGCTCGTCACCACCACCGCTGTCACAGAACACTACCTGGTTACAACACACGCAAAGATCAATCAACACGTCTGCATGCAAAAGTGTCAAATACTTCATGTCCAAAATGATCCAGAGAATGTTGCACTGCACTTCTGCAGGTATGGTGAACACACAAAATATTCAAGAGGAGATGATTGAGAGGATGCCAGTGGGGGCTTTGGATATATCACCATCCATAACTTGTAATAACTGTAAAGAGTAACTTATACTGTATATCCTCAGTCCTCCTGACCCACAAATAAATAGTTGATATCAATAATGATGAAGTTACAATAGTTGTATCGTGGGCTACTGTGCAAGGGAAAAGAATGTGCTTCAACAATGCAAGTCTTAGGAGTGATGAGCCAAAAACATCAGATAAGATACAATTACTAAGAAAGCATAAGTAGCTCATCCAAAAGTGGCCAAAAATGCACAGATGCATTTCTCACATTTCACTAATTTACTATAGGCACACACCATGAAACATGGTATCCAGTCACCCCAACCCCCCAATTGTGGATGTGCAACCATACTCTTTTTGAGCAGTCATAGTGTAGTAGTATATAGTGTTTTGAGAAGGTCTAAAAATCAAAAGAAGTTGTAGCTCCCTGGGTTCCCTGACCATGGCCACCCTGCTCGAGCACCTCATACCAGTGCAGGCCTGATGAATGCACCGGTGGACCTGACTTGGTTGCGGTATGGAGGGGAAGAAAATCTGATTAAACAATTAGTGTCAATTAGCCCCGACCAAATCATTCTACAAACAATTGGTCTCTAGTGCCCGGCTTAATTACAGGCGACTTTCAGCTCCTTATCACGAGCCATGTCGCCCGTGATTCATGTCCGCCTCACGCCTGTCCCTCAAGCACCATCAATTATCCACCAGTAAACAAATCCACCAGGACACAAAAAAAAAAGCCTCCAGCACCACCAGGTCCCAGGCCTGATTAGCATAGCTCTATGTATGCTCGTCAGCTGCAGAGCAACTAGCCTACAAGTGATCAAAGCAGCACTCTGATGAGATGAAGCGTGCACTGATAAAAGGATCAGGAGAGACGATGATGAACAAGATCAAGAACAGGGCCTTGTTATGGTCTGACTCCACGGCAGTTTATATCACAAACTTCTTTGAATTAATTGATTCTGGGATAGCTGCATATTGTTTTGAGTATAATATGACAATCTGCAAATTCACTGATATCTTTAGATAAGTTGGCCTACAGGCCAAGAGTTGAGAGAATTAAAACATGCTTTTCTGCCATTATACAGCATTAGTGATTCGTTTGATGGCCAGATGATGTTTAGCTTAACGTGATAACCGGGGGGGGTTAGATGTTAGATCATGCAAACACAAAGGCAGAAGGCATGAAGAAGCACAACCAAGCCACATGTGAGGTGGGAGCACTTGATTTCATACACAATCAAACACATACACGCACACACGCACACACACGCGCACACACACACACAGACGTGTGAGGGGGAGCGACAGCAGGCGTGATGACATGTTAAATTACCCTGGTGATGTATAGCTTAATGAACCCCTTGTGTTGATCACGCTCCACATTCATCAACAGCCATGAACAGATTCCCTTATTTTTTCAATGCTGCCTTGATAAACTGCAATTTCATTTAACCTTGGACAGCAACTTTAATAGCTTCCACAGGACAACTGTCAATACTTCCCTGGGTATACAGTGATTAAATTGCAAGGCGAGAAGTGTGTCCCAGCTTCCTCCTCAGGCTCATCCTATGTCTCCCTCTCCTCACCATCCCCCCCCCCCCCCCCCCCCCCCACCCACCCTCTTTACTTCAAATCACAATTTGTACTTTCCCACTGGCACAGTCTGCCGTTAAATGCCAAAGTCAAAACAGACAGTTTGGGCTCCATTGTGCGATCATCAGAATAATCCAGTGATATGGGTTGTGTGGTTTTCCTTTTGACACGCTAATTATTTTTGTCGTTCCAGAAACATACTTTGACATGACGTTAAGACATTATACTCAGAAGAGGAACAGCCAGGGAAACTCGTTGATTGTTGTAGGACATCAGTTTTGCTAATTCCTGCTTCAGGGGCCTCAGGGCACAGGCATCTTTCCCATTGTGAAGTCTATGGTTGTATTTGTCTCTGTAAATGATCAACATGTGATTTCTACCAATTGAAGGGCTATCTCATTGGTTCTCATTTGGAATTGCATCTCTGAATGTGTCCCAGTCTTTCATGCACTATATAAAATATATATTCTATTCCAAATCACAATATAGAGATGTTGAGACTGAAATGAGCAATCTCAAATGCTGAAGTTAATTCTGCCATCAAGTTTCTTTGTCATTTTGGAATGTGTTGTTGTACACGAGCTCAATGGAGAGGATCAAGAAAGCTGGTGACAGCCAGTGACCTGAGTCCTGTCATAATGATTTTCTGTGATATCCTCCACCCTTGTCAATTTAGCATAAATTATCAGCCATGAAAGGCCTGCTGGCTGATTAAAACCAATTGTCTGGGTAGGGAAGGACAAGGCAACCTCTTTATTGTATGATAAACTAACTTAATGGAAGAAGACAATCTCCCCTCTGGGAAATCGCACTGACTCTTAATTAAAGCATTGTGTTTTCTCTGCTAGATAGGAGGACCTTTCTATTATGCCAACATGCAGTTGAATAAAACTCTACGGCTTATGAGATGGATAAAGTGAGACAACATGTCAGGATTGGCAAAAAAAATAATGTATTCCTTCTCTGTGCATATCTGACGAGAGAACACGGATCACATATTTGTTTAACTTGCAAATTGAATCATTGCCAACCAGATGATACTCACTCTGGACAAACGATCCAGCTACAGGTTTTAGACAGATTTGTTAGTCAAAAACATAATTACACTTGATCTGAAAACACATTATCACCTGTGGAGAACATGGTTCATTTTCACATCCTAATTTGAAAAGATCCCAAAGTTGTGTTTTACCTCAGTGATTATGAGTGTTTTACAGTACTGCAGTACCACCTGGTATGGATGCCTGTCTGTTACCTTAAAATCACAACTACTTAGACAGATGAATATTTGTTCAAAAATTGTAGGTAAACCACTGCATAGTCTATTTGAGTCTACATATGTCAACAGTGTACTGAGGTTAGCCAGAAATATTGCCTCAAACACTAATCATGTGTTACATGAAGAATATGAACTCCTGCCCTCTGGCAGGAGATACCTAGTTCCAACTTTCAAGAAGGTCAGACTAAGAAAGTCCTTTATACATCAGTCGATCCTGAGGCTTAATCAAGAACATGGCCGAGGGTCAGTGGAGCAGTGACCAGTGCTCTCTGTGTGCTGTATGTGTGTATGTATCTTTGTATTTTTTGGTTTTGTTCTCTTTGTCATGTGTTTGTGCATGGGACTGCCGCTGTCTTGCAAGACAAATTTCAGTGTGAACTGACAATAAAGTATATCGTATCGTATCGTATCGTATCGTACCGTGTGTCACAGGTTGAGCGGAGTATAAAGTCAGTGTTAGTCTGAAGATCCCTCTCCTCCCAGTGAACAATACAAGTTTGCCTGTATACGCTTGTGCTCTTTGGATGAGAGAAAGGCAAACATGTCTGTGTCCTGCGCCTCTCTCTCGTTGGCTTCCTCCACCCACACTTGAGAGGTGACAGGCGTGCACCCGGACTTCCATTATTATCCAACACAGCAAGAATGCCTCCAGGAGGATACTTACTGAAAGTTGAAGAGCCAGGGCTAATCCTAAGTACTTGACTTTGTATGACTGCCTCGCCCGCCTGTCTCTTAGACTGCCGCTCACACTGACAAAGTGCAACGTTGGGCTCGCTGAAAGTCAATACGAAGACCCCATGGCCTACAGATGCAGTAGTCAAGCCAAATGGCCGCAAAATACACTGTTATCTCTGTTTATCATAAACAGCCATGCGTTTGAAATGTTGTAATCTGTCACCCTATAGCCACACAAACAAGTGGCCCGAGAAATATTGAACATGACAATATTCTGCAGGTATCCAACATGCAAAAGCAAATCACACATGCCTAAATAAATTATCCAGCTCTTCTATTTTGATCCTAGATAGAGACTCTTTGTTAGGAGCAGGAGGGCAGGGGTGACAGCCAGTAAGTGACCTGCAGTTCACAAGTAGACAACGGGCCTGCTACAAGAATTGAGCTGCTGGTATCATGCATGCCCTGACTGACAGGTGCTAAGAAGGAACGTCAGCACACCTTCTTTGACATCTTTGTCTGACACCAGCCCCTCACACTGACACTGCCTGCACTTCTGAGGACGTTCCTTATTTAACATGCAATTATCTTCATATATGGAGACAAATTATGCTCGTGCAAATGATCGTATGCAGTGGTTTCTGTGTAAACCAACGACGTGCCAATTGTGTGGTGAAAAAAGTCGCCTACATTACTGCCAAACGAACACTAAGCAACTTTAAAGTGACGGTTTTGAAGAGGCTGTAAAATTAATTGAAAAAATATATAAACAAAACAAAATCTTGATTTTATTTTGTGTCTGGGACATTGTTTATTTCCATTTGAATTATAAACAGCACAATGATTCGTTATAATTGACTCCCAAATTATTGGTGTCCAGCTATGTAAGTCAATTTCCAATGTTTTGGTTACACTGGTGATGAGTAAATGTGCTGTTTTGGGATTTTTTATTTCACCAAAAGCGATGTTGAAAGGAAGAGGAAAGTTTTTTGGCGGCTAGCTCTGTCCATTCATCCCCAGACCAGAGGCTCCCGTCCTGCCAGACAAAGCCGGGAACAGCTTGGTTGATCGATACCCGACAAAAGCTCAGAGGTTAGAGCAGTCAAAAGATTGTTAACTAGCCATTTTATTTGCCAGACATTTATATCGTTGTTTATGGTCCAGTGCACCCCTTCAGTGCAGGCCATGCTGCACACCTGTGCCTGGAACACTTTCAGGGTCTCTTTGCCCACTTTTCATGACCTCATGGCCAAGAACAAATGATGCCAGATAGATAGATAGATAGATAGATAGATAGATAGATAGATAGATACATAGATAGATAGATAGATACATAGATAGATAGATAGATACATAGATAGATAGATAGATACATAGATAGATAGATAGATACATAGATAGATAGATAGATAGATAGATAGATAGATAGATACTGTAGATAGATAGATACTGTAGATAGATAGATAGATAGATAGATAGATAGATAGATAGATAGATAGATAGATAGATAGATAAATAGAGAGATAGATAGAGAGATAGCATGTGCCCTGGGAGTCGGTGTTATGGGCACGTATGGGTGCATTCCTGCATATTGCATGTGTATTCATGTTTGTGTGAATTTGAGTGTTAGTGCATTCTGAATCATAACCTCTAACACATGGCTTTACTGCCCCCCCCCCCCCCCCCCCCCTGGCCTGTGTTGAGTGTGTCCCTGCAGGCTGGCAGAGGGGAGACCCTCTCTGTGGCTCACCCAGGCGGAGAGGGGCTTCCTGCAACATCTTTTGTCACACCATTTGGGCCCTTGTGTCTGTGGCTGCCCTGCTCTGCTCCGCTCCGCTCCGGACCAGCTTGGCAGCTCACTCTGCAGACGGACATCTGCTCTTTCCAACCTCCTGGTGAACAGAGAGAACAACATCCAACACACACCCGCCTCTCTCAACTACACACACTACTATATAAACCACACAGTGCCTGTTAAGACAACACTGATATTTTGATGCTTCCAGTATAAACAAGAATCCAGCATCCCTCCCTCCATCTATCTATCTATCTATCTATCTATCTATCTATCTATCTATCTATCTATCTATCTATCTATCTATCCATCTATATATCCATCTATCTATCTATCTATCTATCTATCTATCTATCTATCTATCTATCTCTATCTATCTATCTATCTATCTATCTATCTATCTATCTATCTATCTATCTATCTATCATCTATCTATCTATATATCCATCTATATATCCATCTATCTATCTATCTATCTATCTATCTATCTATCTATCTATCTATCTATCTATCCATATATCTATCTATCTATCTATCTATCTATCTATCTATCTATCTATCTATGAATAGGGAATTGAAGCAAAAAAAAAATAGAAGTGGCATTTGTAAATCCTCTGTAATGGCAATAACAGCAGTACTGAATTTTAGCAGATCAGCTATTTCTTCATTATCACAATTTAATGCCAGTGTCTTGATAATATCAAATGAACTCTTGTCTATTCCTTTATCAAATTATTTAAGGCTTGAGTGTAGAAAAAAAAAGCTATTACAGTATGCCTGAGCCACAGCAGTCTTCTATTTGCTGTGGAAAGCCAGTGATCACATTCCGTTTTCTCCAGAAATATCTTGAAGGCCTTCAGATTATCAAGTTGCTTTGTAAACCTCCACATTAAAGTATAGTTCTGCAATCTATGGCCTGACTCTTTTCTCTCGTTCTCTAAGCAGAGTGATTCTAAAGCACGCAATATTGAACACACTTTGTTCATGCTCAGCGGCCCAGAATAACTCGGTCATTATGGTGGCGAAAGGGACAGGTTTTGAGTTTGATTTCATGATGGTAATATAGCCCATGTGTGTAGGAGAAGAAAGCCTTCAATGGGGACATCTGGTCAATGCGGCTTACAGTTACAGCCATGCAATAAGAACAACCTGTGCACACCATATGAACTAAGACCGACCCTCTCTGGCCAGAGTTTGTGAACACATGGACACACCAATAGGCTTGTCATTTCCCCTCTCTTTTTAGGAGGCAGCTAGTATCCTAGTTGTAGCCTATAGGCAACCTATACCCCCTTAAAATAAATTGGACTAGAGATAATCAGACTGGATTAATATTGCATGCACCTCTGTTCCTTTAGGATTAGGAGTTATCACACTGACCTCTGACATTAGTCTTGTGACCAACTGGTAATTTGTCACCAGAGGAAAACATATCCCCTATAGCCTATATGTATATATAGGCCTATAGCATAATACCTTGCTTTCCAAAATCACTATTGCATAACAGTATTATAAGCATGGCTATTCCCCCCAAGGACCGAACCAAAAAACAAACCAAAAAAACACCTGTTTTAAGCTGAAAGGTAAACTATTCTTTTGGACAATACTGTATATATGCTGTGTCTTCTAGGCTACTTGTTGGGAGTTTGAGAGCATATAGGGGTGGAAAAACGGGAGTCAGCGGGACTTTCCTATAAGTTATTCGTAATGAAGTGAATTCTCAGTCTAACATGTATCTGGCATAGTCCCGCAGCCACACCGGCAGCACGAGACGAGCTGCTGCTGAGAGAGGAAACGTCGGGTCAATCAATGCACTGCGGAGCGGAGCTGCACGGTATGTAGCCTGTTTCATTCACACCGTAATATGTCACTTATTCGCCTCAAACGCTCACATTATCTTCGTGCTTGCATCATTTTCGATAGCCTACAGCCATATGGTTATATTTGACGAAAAAAATATGATTCATCAGCAAGCAAATCAATGATATAGGCACTGTTTATTTCTTATCTTCAGCATCATATGCTGTGTTTTTTATCGTGTTGAATATATTATAATTTTGTATCTAAATTTGGCTACACCGTGATGCCTTTTTTGGGGTAGGTTTTTACACTATAACTGATTGCACACTTTTCACTGTGGTATTATTCCCGTCTGAGAACAAGCGTAAAAACAATTTATTTCAATAGATTTTCCAATTGAATTCCAAATTGAAATCGCCCGTAGCCTACAATAAAATCCAGAAAGTAGCCTATTTTCGGAGTGTCTCTAAATGCACTACAATTAAAGGCATTGGTAACTAACAACACGTGCAAAGTTGGAGGAAATATTAAGCGCATATTCTACAAAAAATACCCAATTAATTGCATGTACATTAATTGCATGTATGTTACTGCATCAGGTTTGGAGTTTTTAACACAGAGAGCACTTTATGAATAATTTTGTCTCTTTTAGTTTTTCCAATCCAGTCCATCTCTTCATGGTGTTGAAGCAGGGTAAATTAATCCAAAAAGCTGTTGTCCAGTCCTAGAAACATAGGAATTAATCAGATAGTCCATCTATCACGCTGTGTAATAAAGGAAGCGACATGGGTTAGGCAGATGATGTGATGAATAATCCCTGGTCGTTTTAATTAACTTTTCCCTGTCCTGTAATGACCAAGCTGGTCAACAGACCCGGTCAATAAGCATGTTAATATCAAACAAATAAAACTGCGGATGATTAAAAACCTCCTGCGTTATTAAATTTGAAATTCAAATGAAATTTATGCTTCCAGTGCACACTGCATGCTAATAGCGCCCACAGAGCTCCTGAGGTTCAACACACGTTTGGCGTACAAGTTCATTATGTAACAGGAGGTTTCTCATGGATTTAGGTAGTAGGCTAGGCTAACAAAATGTCAGTGCAACATGATGAACCCATTCGATATCATCAGATTATCATCTTATTTTGACAGAGAGCGCAATCACGCATTTTAATAAATAACATCTGGCAACAACAGTGTAGGCTATAGCCTACATTTAAAATGTCATACATAAAAACCCCGATTTTCAATTTAGTATAATAGTGTCTAAAAATGTTCCAACAATGTCAACTGCACTGACCCTGGCCCTTTTTCGTTCTCTTCTTTTTAGACTAATATTATGAAAAGCGCGTGATAAAACGAATAATCCGTCTCTGGAATGCACCATATACCAGTTTTAATCAAAACTGTCAAAGGTAATTGAACGCAATTACAGTAATGTGAAAGTTTGAGACGGTATAATATAGGTCTTAAGACAAGAACAATGCAGCCTTTATTTCGTGTGTAATAGTTGTGTATATTAACTCTTAAGAAGATAAAACATGCACAATTCCCAGGGTAATTTATGCCAGACTCAGATGGAGCCAGAACTTTCTCATGAGGCAAGCCTTATAACACCTGACCTGAACTTAAAGGATGAATTGACTGTGAATACTGAACAGGGATGTAGGATGAAACCCTCCTATAGTTTTCCATGCACCTTTTTATTTGCGGAAAATAGTTTATCCATCTTTTTACACATAAGGAGTGTCGAATTGCAGTTCCTATTAGGATCATGTTTTTTTTAAAGGGGGGGGTTCATAAATTATTTTTTGTTTTGTTTTTGTTTTTGTTGAAAATACACTTTATACGGTGTCTGTTTCCTAACACCAGGGGCCATTTACCCACATTTCTATTTAGCGCTCACCCTACAGGTCGCCGTCTTACTTTATTATATATATATATATGGAATGCTCTGTGTGTGTGTGTATGTATATATATATATATATATATATATATATATATATATATATATATATATATATATATATATATATATATATATACATATATATATATATATATATATATATATATATATATATATAGAATGCGATGCTCTGTAAAATTCCAATAAGTGGCCCCCTAATTCCTCCTTCCTAATTCACTCTCATTTAACTTTACCTTCCTTCCGCTGTCTTTTATTATGGAGGGGGCGGTGGGGGGCTGGCGGGAGGAGGAGAGCTGTCTGAGGCGCTCTATTGATGACCTCACGGTAGAATGTGGCAGTGCGGTGGGACAGAGCCGCTGATTGGTCGCCCGTGTCACAGCGGCACTTCAAAGCCGGAGAGGAGCCTACAATTGTGGTGGAATGGGCGGAACACATCATTGTATTGCACACCTCTAAAAAAACAGTGCTCTGATTCATAAATATAAAAAGATCCTCTGAGGAGGGCAGTGTTTTGTGTGATGGCAACTTCACTTCTAGGGGTGAGTCTAAAGGAGTTTTTGCTGGTTTAATTAGTTCTTTTCATTGTCCAGCGAAGGGGGATTAAACTTACTTCGGTCACAAGCAGTTGGAAAGGCAGTGCGTTGGTTATATTTTACGCAAGCGGTTCGCATTAAAAAGCTGAAGCTCTAGGCGGGATAAGTTTCATTTGATGAGCGCAAAACTCGCATGTTTTCCTTGATGTCTCATCTGGCATAAATTTGTGCTCGTTGTTTGCTGCATTTCAGTGCTTTCTGATCGTCCAGGTAGGAAATATCAATATGTTGTAATGATTTCCAAACTTCTGCAAATGAAACCAGAAATGTCTAGCTTTACGCATATGGTAATTGCTCTATCGCCTTCTCATTCCCTGCCCGGGAGTTAAGTTTTCTCTGCGAGTGTATGCTATTGTAAATAACATGTCATCGCTAGATAGGCTATGAACCTGTTAAACTCTGCTGTTGTTTTGCATGCGCCTTTAGGCTGACCAGTCACTTACAGCTCTTCTTGTTGTCCTTTCAGGAGGAGCCGAGGTTAGGATCGACTCCTTTAGCCATGTTAGCTGCAACATGTAACAAAATAGGGAGTCCGAGCCCTTCACCGTCAGCGATTTCGGATAATTCTTCGTCGTTTGGAAAAGGTTTCCACCCGTGGAAGAGAGCCACGGCGAGCAGCTGCAGCCTGGGCTCTGGCCTGTCCGGCTTCGGGGTGTCGCGTAATGGATCCGGCATATCGGACTCTTTCGGCACCAACAGTTCACCCGGATCCAGTGCCTTTTCCCTCACGTCTGGTACCCCGTCTAGTTCACACTTTGGAAACGATTACTCGGTTTTCCAAGCTTCTGTTTCGAGCAGCTCTCAAGAATCCAGTCACCAGCCAGTGTTCATCTCAAAGGTGCACACCTCAGTGGACAGTTTGCAGGGTATATATCCGAGGATGAGCGTTGCGCATCCCTACGAGTCCTGGTTCAAATCGTCTCATCCTGGCATCCCCACCGGAGAGGTCGGGACCACCGGAGCCTCTGCGTGGTGGGACGTGGGAGCGGGATGGATTGATGTTCAAAACCCTAACGGAGCAGCACTACAGACCTCCTTACATTCCGGTGGACTCCAGACCTCCTTGCACTCTCCTCTGGGGGGATATAATTCTGACTACTCGAGTTTAAGTCACTCTGCTTTCAGTACAAGCCCTTCTCCACACCTGTTGACAACCGGCCAGCACCTGATGGACGGTTTCAAGCCGGTGTTATCCTCTTATCCGGACACAAGCCCCTCTCCGTTAGCCGGGGCAGGTGGAACTATGCTTTCCGGACCTCCACCTGCGTCTTTAGCGGGGTCTCCGAGGTCATCTGCGCGGCGGTACTCGGGCAGAGCCACCTGCGACTGTCCAAACTGTCAGGAGGCGGAGAGACTGGGACCCGCGGGGGCCAGCCTCCGGAGAAAAGGTCTCCACAGCTGTCACATCCCCGGCTGCGGGAAGGTTTACGGGAAAACGTCGCACCTCAAAGCGCATTTGAGGTGGCACACCGGCGAGCGGCCGTTCGTGTGTAACTGGCTCTTTTGCGGGAAGCGGTTCACGCGCTCCGACGAGCTGCAGCGACATTTACGCACGCACACCGGGGAGAAACGGTTCGCCTGTCCAGTGTGCAACAAGAGGTTTATGCGTAGCGATCACCTGAGTAAACATGTAAAGACTCACAGCGCCGGGGGATCCGCGGGGTCTGGCTCCGGAGGCAGCGGAGGGAAGAGGGGGAGTGATACCGATAGCGAGCACAGCGCGCCGGGGAGCCCTTCGTGCCATTCCCCCGACCTGTTGCACCCACCCGAGTCTACCCCGGGAGTGGGCATGAACGGCCTCTAAAACACCCCCCCTCACCCCCTCGATGAAGTAAATTGTGGAACAACAGCAGCAAAAGCGTTTTGATGGAATTGTCCGAGGTGGAAATGAAAGTGGACATACTTTGGTGTATGCGTAATGCCTCATCACGAGTGCTGTCATTGAGAAAATAGGCAGGTTTCTTTGACCTTTTCAAGTGTTTAAGACTACTAATTCATAATTTCATAGTTGTACCATCAGAAACTTCCCATTAATACATCTGCGGCGTGAAACTGTAATCAAGTTATTGTGGGCACACTGGGACATGGCACAGCTGAAACTTTTTGCAGCCTGATCCAGAGTACCCTTGATGTTTTTACCAGGGTATTAGAAGCAAAGCATAGAAGATATTGCTCTGATAAATAAATATGTGGGCTGCAAAGTTGTGTTACTGCTGACATATTCTTCAAAACCAAACTCTGGCACTTTATGACCGAGCAGGATAAATTGTTCATTTGTGTCTCTCTGGATGGACTGCTCGGTAGGAACAAATCACTGTAGAGTATGGTAAAGTTTTCGATATATCCCTATCTGTCTAATCCGTTTGATATTGGAGGAACAGTTATATCACATATCGCTATTCACTCCACACCCTATGTGCACCAAGCCAAGTTTTTAAGTAGGCCAGTCTAGCTTACATCAGCCTACACGTCCCTGCAAAATGTGTTGTATATAATTGAGAAATGTAGGTTAGAATATAATTACACCCCAATGTAAAGGTGAGTTATGTATTTGTCCAGGAGCCGATTTTGTATAGTTATTTCTAGTTGTATATGGACTCTAGTAAATATTTGAAAATGTACGGACATGTACTTGGATTTTTCTTTCACATGATATAAAATGTATTGTGGGGAGTTATATTTAACCTCGAGTTTTCTTGTATTTAGGGGGTCTATCATTAGGCGCACTTTGAATTTATTTGTAAGGTTTTGAAATCATTTACTGTTTACCCACTCATTTAATTTAAGTAAGCATGTTGTAAAGTGACGTTAATTTTACAATGGTATTTTTTCCCCAAGACTGGCTTTTTATGTAAGCCACTCAATAAAGTCAGTATGAATTCAGAATCACTTGATCGACTCAGTTTGTTTGATTATTGAGTTGAATCTGCAATATTTTTTGGGCGGTAGAAACTTTAAAATTTTCCTTCTGCAGAGTTGGCGATTTTTATGTATTTTATTATAGGCTATATACTACCATTATTAAGATGTGACAGAAAATATATTTAAATAGGCTATAGATAGCCTACTTCGCATTTGATTTGGGCTAAAATAAATAACCAAAATTGGCCTTCAAGGCCTAACCCAGAAATTATATTTATATTTATTTGAGTATACATTTTAATGATAAAGTTACAAAAAAATGCCAGTAGGCTATTTATATCAATGTAAATATGTCTAAATCGTGTACCGGAGTACTCAACCTTGCCCTACTCAGGAGCCACATTGACCCCCCCCCCAAAAAAACTTTGCAAGAGCCACAATCTCAATCTTTTTTTAGACTTTTATTTATTTTAAGTATTGGACTTAAAAGAGCCACAACTACCCATAAAGGAGCCGCATGTGGCTCTATAGAGCCTCAGGTTGAGTATCGCTGCATCGAATATAAAAACGCAGCTCAAATTCAGCAAAGGTGAATAGGCTACTCCTAACTCGCCTTTTAATTAATAATTTGTGGATTGTGTTGTTTTGATGGAATATGTAATTTCAATGTGCATCATTAGCTATATGCATGCCAATTCCAAATGCTCTTATTTATTTTCAAACTTTCTTGCTGTCACGGCAGACTTTTAGTTTCCCTCAAGTTATATCGAGCTAGATACATGTGATAAACTTTACGTTTAGGTCGAGATACATTTTGAAATGCAGTCTCTAAATATTTAAAGCTACACGGAGAAAAAGAAAGCGCAATACACCCTATAGTGAGAAAAAGCCGTGCAGTCAAGCCATGTCTCGTTCCCCTGTAGCTATAATTTGTCTTGGCCCAGGCCAGCTATGATAACAAAATCATCTAAAATGGAAAATTATTTGTTCATAATTTTAGCAAATCGCCTATAGCAAATTTCAGAATTTTATGAGGGGGGAAAAGGACAAATTGTATATGGTCATGGTGTCTTGGATTGTATTATCTATTCTACAGCTTTACAGTGCCCATAGCATGTTCGGTAAATTCCGTCAGTTAGACCTACAAATTAATTATGATGCTATAACTTGTTTTTCTTTCACTTTGAATTAAAGTGTCTGGGCTGCACATTTATATACGCATGCAAAATTTGAGTTATCTCGTGCAAACTCTTATGCATGACCATTTGTACATTGGCTACATATATAGTTTGATAACGTGCATAATACCAGATTTACAGTTTCCTAAAAATCTTTCAAATTATGTGTTTTTTGTTTCTTGGATTCATCATGAAGCTAAACTCACAAGACAAATACTGTAATGTCTGAAAGTTTGGATATGGCTACTTTCATGTTTGGGTTTGTAGCGCCATCTAGCGTCTCGTCGCTCCTCCAACAGCAGTTCAAGCCATAATCCTTTCTTCTTGGAGGATGTCTTATAGTATTAGCCAGAGTTTTGGTGTTCACATTTTAGTAATTGTAACACTTTTTTTTAATTAATTGATCATTCTGGGGGGAAAAAATTATACAAAAAAAGATAGGCCTACACAATTTAAAAGATTTACAAGACACTGGAATGGGCTGCAGACTGTGTTAAAAGTCAGCTATAAATTAGGCTACTTTACATTGCGTATTACATAAACAGACCTTTTTGGGGGTGGGGTGAGGCTGAGGGAACTGAACACTCTTTTAGTGCTGATTCAGTGTCTCTGCATCCTATATAACAAACAAACAATCTTACACTTACACATGTTTCAACAGTCGACTGAAACGAAGAGGCTTATCTTTATGATCACATCCATCTGACAGAGTCCCCACTATTTGTGAATCAGCTGTTAGCCTATTCTTCTGCATTGTGATGGTGGACAGACGATGGGTTGTAACAGTCCAGCCTGGACAGGCATCATCCAGGGCCTGCTGTACAATCAAATAGAATCTCATATTTCCTAATCTTGTCTGCAGTGCATGCCACTGATAATGCTTGATGCAATCAGCAAATTGGTTGTTGATGTAAATACTAATACAGTATCTGGAAAAGAATGGCACTTACCTTCTCACTATGTAATGCAGAGGTGGCCTTACCTTCTCACTCTCTGTGTTCAATGCAGAGGTGGCCTCACCCAGCCAGCAATTTAGGACGTCTCACCAGGGCAATAGCTGTTCTCTGTAATCCTTCAATTGAAGTACATTTGATTGCCTCAAATTCATCCCTCTGTTCCCGCTTTCTCTAACTCACTCTCTTTATCTCCCATTCCCCCTCTATTTCTCTCTGTCACAAACACACACACACACACACACACACACACTCACTCACAGTACGATACCGTTGGTAGTGTGAAGACGGCGTTGTGGAAGTTAGCCGACTTGGCAGCTTCCTCTGTCTCTAGACTCTTCCTGACAAACCTCTCTGCTGTTGTCCATACTGGATCTTCTCTGCGATCGTGTTGTCAAGCAAAATACGCTCCTGGGACACCAGTCTGCAAGCTGAGGGCAAAGCCATGCATGTTGGCCAGGTTCGCGTTAACCCATCAACAAACTGCAATATAGTAGTACAGAAGCCTTGCCAAAGCGGTTCTGTGAGAAGAGCATGTCGTGTGAGAACATGTTGAAATCTTAAGTATTTTCCTACATTTTGGATTTTTATTTTGATGTAATAGTCATAAGCCTTGCCACTCCCTCCAGCCAGGGGAACAGACACACGAAGCCCTACAGGACCATTACATGCTGTATAGGCAAAGTTGACTCCTCAAAACTCAATTCATCCAGAGAATTCCTCCTTTAAAGTAAAAAAATGAAACAAAGATACAGTAATTGTTATATTCACAAAATATTACAGCCAGAGGTCAAGCTCAAGGGAGGCTACTAGTGATGTGGCTTGTTTGCTTATTGGCAAATGTCAATCTCTGATTGCTTATCCAAAATGCTGTTGTTTTGTCAGGGGCAAGAGAAGAATGAAAAAGTCAATTGTTAATGGCAGAAGATACAATGACAGAAAAGACACTTTGAAGAAAGAAAGAAGAAGAGGTTATATCTTGTTGTCCCCTATAGCGGAAGGTTAGAGATATTAAGTGCTTTAACATTTTGAAATTCAGTGGAAGAGGGAGCACTTAGCCAGGAACCAAAACAAAAGACTGCAGCATCGGCTAAGTATAGGGAATAGCAGAGCAAAGGCAAATGCTATTCCATAAATAGATATTCCTTAAGCCACCGGACCTATGATACTAAATTAATTCAGTTATTTGTCAGTTAAATTGCTTGACATTTTGCAGCATTTTGATAAATATGATCTGTGATATTCAATGTGAAATTATATATACTGTATATCGTGTTATGGTTTACTCAAATTGGGCACTTGTGTGAACTTGTGAAAGAAGACACTCTCGTGTCACACCAAAAACAAAAAAGTAATAATATTTTCATATTCGTGGGGGTCCTTACAGCCTGATGTCTGAGTCTAATGCTCTGTGCCCAGATATTATTGTCAACTTCCCAGACTGCTTCAGTGTCACCCGGTCCTTAGAGTCCTGCCATTGCCCTCATTTGAATAAAGTTGGCTCCAGAGAGGAAGGGCACACTAGCCAGGATGATAGTTGCCAAGTGTGGATGAAGGCCACAATAACAGCTATGGTCAGAGAACACAATGTTTTGGCAGCCAAATCCATTCCTGATCCAGTTGCCTAAAAGCAGAGGGGGATCATATGATCCTATGCTGGCCATTAGAAATGGTGAAGCAAAGTGCTTTCTTTATATTGTATACAGCAATTACTGTCCCTTTAAATGTGTATTGCATAAGTAACTAGTGGCATTTAGACAGAGCCACAGTCTGGACTGAGATTGGATTGAGGCTGGGTGGAAATGCCAGCTGCTATTGATATGAGATATTGGATTCCTAGCTCCATGAGCAACTCACAGTGCAGTCCCACAATCATGCATCTGTGGCTAATTTCGTGGTTGAAACCCCTATACTGCATTGTCATTGTCATCGTCATCAAAACAACCAATCTCATGGGAAAGGCAATTTGACAAGGTTCTGAGGTTAGTCAAAATAATTGACAGTAATTGCTGTAACACTGACAGAGCTGCCCTTACAATGCTTTCAGTAATTCAGATTCAGCTGCATCACAGGTGGTGTTTTACCCGTCTCATCATTACATGGATACTCGCAGCCTCCGCCTCATTGTGAGAAAAATTAACTCATCTGCGGATGTTGTCAAATCCCAGAACACCAACACATGGTTCCTGAAGAGAATGATCTGTCACAGGCAGGCAGAGATTAGTAAAGAAAAAAAATGACTCCAAAGTTGGTAGACACCTAGAACTAAGTAGGCAGTGTGAGAGTCTAATCGAGCTAACTTTCCTACAATTCTGACTGCCACCCAAATGTCCATTTCCAAAAGAAAAAAGACTGGCACCCAAATGTCCTCAGCCACTGCTCCTTTGGCATAACTAGCCAGCAGACAGTTCCTTGCTTGTCAGACTGACAATAATCTAAGAAACATGGCATCACTGTTCTGCTCACTGCTTTGGGGAACATATCCTGACAATTGTGGTTAGACTTTTAATGGAAACTAGATTATTCATAGAGCTACAGTATGTATTTCATCTACTTCAATTATATCTAATGAAAGCATTTCATAGAACTTAGTAGAATGAAAACACTCGTGAAAAATGCAAAACAACAACAACAACATTGTAACATCTCACCATATGAATGGTAGAGAAATGGCCCCACCAAGTGGCTGTGTGTGTGTGTGTGTGCGTGTGTGTGTGTGTGTGTGTGTGTGTGTGTGTGTGTGTGTGTGTGTGTGTGTGTGTGTGTGTGTGTGTGTGTGTGTGTTTCATTATGGGGTTTTTTATGTTTCATACCGCTTTAAACTCCATCTATACCTGTAGAAGTAATGCAATGAGCATACAGAAATGCTGCTATTGGGTGAAAACCTCAAATCTCTAAATTGCCAACTTTAAGAAAGCCCTCCTTGTTTTTAGCTTAACACTAGAAAGACCACAGTGGTCATTTTGACCTTTATGAAATTTATACGTGCAATAACTTTGTTGAATAAAAAAATACAATGTTGCTGGTACCTGACTTTTCCTAAAAGTGTCTGTATTGACATTTAAAATAGTTTTTATGAATTACAGAAAAGGCAAAGAAATGACAATGCTTTCTGGACATTTTTATCCAGTGGAGAGAAGGTTTCCGGCAAGAGGCCTGAGAATTTTCTTAAGTCATAGAGGACAAAATATTCCTTAATTTTGCTGAACTGAAAACCTGACAATCACCAAATGATTGGGGAATGAGGAAATCAGTGGGGAAGTCATGTGGGTGAGGGCGTTTACCCAGAAAATGTCTTAAAGCAGAAAGGCCTTGGTCATGCTCAATGTTGGTGTATAATGCTTCCACATCCATAGTCACAAGTAAAGCATCAGGACCAATGTAATTATGTTCCTTGATTTTGGAGAGAACGTCAGTCACGTCCTGTATATAGGCAGGGAGAGCTATAGCTAGGTTGTGTCTGTCTTTTCTTTGCCGAGTGGTGGAGACTGTCAATGTTCTAAAAATGTTCTAAAATGCCCTGCATGTGGTTATTTTAGGAGTGAATCCGTTTTTTTTCATTGTTTTTTTGTAGATGTTTGTGGTTTACACTGTATATGTTTTGTGTGTTTTTTTGTATGTTGGAAATTTTTAAATCAATAAAAATGTAATCCCAAAAAAAAGAACCAGCTAAATGAAAGGAAGGAGGTTGTCAAATGCACTCATGTAGCAGCCCACCGGGAGAGACAGGATTTCTAAAGGCACTACAGCAGACCTGGCATTATTATAATAATAATTAATTATTATTATTATTATTATTATTATTATGGCAGCCTGGGGACCAGATGTGCACGCATGATGGTTCTTTCTCGCCCGTCTTGGCTTTTCATTTTGAAACACTTGTGTGTCGTGACTCGTGAGCGTGCTTCTTCCTGAATAAGTGCACGGGATGTTTTCTATCATTTAATGCAGTGATAAAGTTAGAGGTTACGCCATGATAAAAAAAAAAATCGGCCCCTGGGGACAATCTGGGTTTCTCATGTGACCCCCCAAAAATAATTGCCCACCCCTGCACTTTCGGTTGGGTACCACTTTCCAAAAGCACAAACTAAACAGCAAAATAGTCCAACATTTGTCTTCCTCTGATGTGTGGCAAACTACATTGGCTCGCTCTCCAACTGATTGAAGCACTGGGCCTAAATGCGAACACCCACAACACAGCATAATCTCAACCAAAGCCTTAATATGTCCTCCACCTGTAAGAGCGAGCTACTGTCGTCTAGGCCAGTGGTTCTCAAAGATTTTCAAGTCAAGGATCCCTAAACTGACACAATTTAGAGTAGACCACACAGGGCCGCTGCTGGCCATTTGGGTGCCCTAAGCGTAATTGTTTTGTGGTGCCCCCCCCCCCCCCCCCCAGATCCCCATTTGATAAGATTGTGTCCCAGGGTCGCCCATCTGATAAGATTTGAGTCCTCCCACTCTCCCAGCCCTGTCTTGCAGGAGCCTGGTGTTGGGAGTCGTTATGCTGATTTGGGCGCACTCATTGGGCTTAACACTTTCAGTGCCACGGCCCTTGGGCAAAAGGTTGCTTGCTGTGCCACATAGGCCGCAATGCATTTTAAAACAGTCATATAATTTCTTTAATAATTACTATGTAAACACTGAACACGCACAAATAACGATGAGACTCTCTTCTATCACCTGCAAAAAAAAGTTTATTGATCCCATTTTCCGTTCTTTAGTTATGAGCCGGAGAAGATAGCTTGATCGAACGAAAAACAGAGCTTTTTTTCTACGAGCTGAGATAATGAGCCTTTTGTGAAATTAAACATTTCAAGCACAATCACTGACTCTGAAGCTAATTTTCTGATGTAGTCACACCTCAAAAATAATTTCCTTCAATAAAACAGTGAAGGCAAGGGAATTTTGTTTGGAAGAATAATATTTTTAGCTGAAACCAGCAGCGCTGGCGCCTGCATGCGCTGCTGGTTGCAGCTTCTTGCTGATCTTTTGCTGCTGGTGGGCATCGGATATTCTGGCTTGCGTTTGCCAACCCTGTCCTGCTGTCTGGGTCTGTGTTGTGTACTTGGCTCTGCGTGCCCACCTCCCCCCCTCCTCCTCCCCCCCCCCCCCCCCCGTTGTGGGAGGAGTATCTCTCTGCTCTGCTGTTTTCTCGTTTTCTCTGCCTGTGCTCAGCACTGAAAAAGTCAGCTAGATCCTGCTTTTTTACAGCCGCGTGTACCAGCTCCCATGCTTCGAGTTGAGAATAATAACAAATCCACGGCTGATCATGTGTTGCAGCGGACACGGAGGCTGTTGCAGCGGACATCGAGGTGCTCAATTGTGATAGCAGATTGGCTGCTGCAGGGGCACAGCTAAACGTTGCTTCAATGAAGCCGCTGCATACGGACGGATGCGATGCGATTTCCTTCCCCCCAATGACTTCTTCTGTGTGTTTCACTCCACGTTCTCTCATCTGGAGAGCGCTGTCGCCACCTAAGGGTTCTGTAAAATAGGTTAGACACATTCAATACCTCTGAATATTGTAAGAGGCGATGTAAGAGGCATAGATCGACACCCCCCCGTCAAAAAAAAAAAATCGAGTTATGACGCCATTTGGCGTCGCTGGCACTGTACGGTAAATTTCTAATGACGCCATATGGCGTCGCTGGCACTGAATGTGTAAGAAGACCTTCAAACCAGAGTGATTGAAGAGAGAGTCGCGTCAACGGAAGTCCAAAATGCTTGGACGTCACATGACTCATGTAGAGCTGGCCAGCCTGATGTCACACATGTTCTATTCTGACAAACATGGCGCTCCTCCCGTTTAGACAACACCAGAACTCATATATCCACATTCCTGTCAATTAACAAAATATGTTTCCCACTCATTCAAAACCGACTCTCTCAAACCTTTAACATGAAATTCAGGGAATCTCATCTACTGTAATTAGCTACTTAAAGCAAGCAAATAGCCTACTTCCCTTAGCTCAGGGATACTCAACTTGCTTTGGCCAGGGGCCACTTTCGTGAAATGATAGGAGGCCAGGGGCCAGTTAATAAACAAACAACATACATTTTTCTGTAGCGGATTGTAGGTTTTTGGGGTGTCAGCAGGAGTTTAGTCTGACAATGTTGTGCACACCGGATAGTTACCGGTAGTTAGGTTAAGTTAGTTAGGTTAAGTACATACATAAGTGCTTGGGTAGCGTCGCGAGCAGACGGCGATATTTGACAATTTAGCTGGAGCTCAGTCAAACTTTATTTCACCTTAGTTTTTATTGTGAATTAGATTCTAATTCACAATTAAAACTAACGTGAAATTATTAGAAAATGGTCAGGGGGGCCACTCTGCACCCTGTCACGGGCCGCATCTGGCCCCTGGGCCGCAAGTTGCGTATCACTGCCTTAGCTAATCTGATGAAGCAAACATGCGAAAACGCATAGTTCGCTTATCTTGATTTTTTTAATCTAACTAAATAAAGAGTGTCTATCCTATATGGTGTGTGCCAGAAAATGTCCTTTGCTTCGTGTGATTCACCCTGCACCAGCTGGCACCCAGCAGAGAGGCACTGTTGTGCACAGGGCTTCTTCAGCGGTAAATACTTCCCGTTGTTCTACTGTACTTCCAAGTAGGCTACTTCCAGGTGTGTAACAACACAATGTAAGTTCAAACAGTTTCACTTTGTAGTTGCATGTTTTGTTACACCCTTATAGGAGAGATTTTATTACTGTGTACTTACCATACTTTTCCACTGGAAACTTGATGAGCCAAAATGAACATGTGCAACTGCACAATATATTGTATTCACGGGCATAGTGGAGGGTAAATGCAGTTTACCCACCTCTTTGAAATTAGGCAGATATGTTTTCTCACCTATTTTCAGATCAACTGTATCAATCAATGAGGAGAAACAAGGTGGGTAAACTACTCACCTTGGATAGTTTATCTGTATTTACCACTATACCCCTGATTGTATCATTTCTTAAAACAGGCAGTAGGGAGCACAATTTAGTTAGAGCACTCAGTGTGAGTGAGTGAGTGAGTGAGTGAGTGAGTGAGTGAGTGAGTGAGTGAGTGAGTGAGTGAGTGAGTGAGTGAGTGAGTGAGTGAGTGAGTGAGTGAGCCGAATTGTGTTCGGCCACAGCTATGCCATTTTAGGTGCATGCGATCAAGCATACTGAATCTTTCAGGAAGTGTAAAGAGCACCCCTACAGGTGACCTAATAACAGAGGTAATTAGGGCCGCTTAAACGGGCAAAAATGTCTAATTAGTGGCCAAAATGCCTCAACACAGGTTCAGCACCATGGACAGATCTAAAGTGGAGCAGCACACAGGTGAACGGAATTTGAATCAACCTGTGAACTCTGGAGCAGCACACAGGTGAGCTGAGTTGTAATCAGCCACTTAAGTGGCTGATTACAACTCAGCCATATTTGGACTCATATTATTAATTAATTAATTAATATTTGGACTCATTTTAGTGAGCAAAGCCTCACTAAAATGGCCAGTCACACAGGGACGGGGATTCCGCTAGTGATAATGAAATGATTGAGACTATAGGCTACTGGAGGTAGGCCTACTACAGGTATACAACTATCTGGCTCCCATCATTCCTTGTTTCATATTTACAAAGTTAACACTAACAGCCTTCATGCATAGCCCTATCATGATGAATATGCAAAACAGTGGGACATGTAGGAAACAAATCAACACATTTTCAAATGGTGGTTTACTCATGCCAAACCATACCTTTTACAATATCCCTTCACTTCTTTAATAAGGAGTGTTCAACAGGCTGCTAAGGTCCAGGCACGTCTTTTTCACATGCAAATTAACATTCATAATCTACTCAAGAGTTCTTAGTCACATTCCTTGAACACCAATTGCTTTCAGATGCCAAGGCCAGCAAAGCTCTGGCCACAGCAGATTTAAATAGCCATTTCAACTTTAGCCTGGATATTCAGCAAAGTTATATGAATAAGTCTACATCTACATTTTCCCTAAGGGGCATTGCACAATTTTAGTTATTGCTTCTGATACACTGTATGCAACTGTTGTAGGCCTACTTTCCTTATAAGGTATGCTGTGCCATCAATGGTGCCATCCCATGAAATAGTGGTCTCCTTTTTACTTAGCCTATATCTATGAGGATTAAAAGTGATATAGCCTAACAATCTATCGAAAATTATGATCTAGGCATTTGTTTGCAATGTTTGTAACTTGCTCAGGGATATAAAACAAGTTTCCTTGATGAGATTATGGAATCTCTCAGGTCGTTGGCTTTGATCTAGTTAAGTTGTTTGATCTAATAAACAAACAAACAAAACAGTAAACTATCCCAATAGAAGAAGTAGCCTAGCTACAATGAATGACCCAGTATAAGAAAATATTGGGCTTATGGGCTAGGACAACTGGCTTCAACAGTTGTAAAATAATATGCTACATAGCCTATAGACTACCCTACACAACATTTACAGACCATAAATACATTTGTCATTTCTGATCAGCTAATTGACAGATTTGAACTAAAACTGAGTTCACCACAACAGATACAAAATCTGTCAACATAGGCTATATTTTTAACTGTCAACTTAATTGTGGGCCAAGGGCGTTTTAGATGGATTAGAAATCAGAAACATATTTTTTTTTGCCATGCATGAGACTGACACTGTTTTGCAAAAACCTTACATATCATTCTTCCACTGTGACCCGTGGCCCATATCGAAACTACAGGGCTCTAACCTCGTCACCAGGCTCTCTCAGGGGAGAGACAGGGCTCAAGAGGTATCGCTCAGGTGTTGCAGTCTCACGCGTAAAAGGAGCATTGCATTATGGGAATTGTAGTTACTAAATCAATAAGAGGACACTCCTCCCTGAGGGCGCTGGTATTATTGTGACTTCTAGTCCCAAAATGCTTGGTGTCGCAGAGCAAACGGAGCAACCTGTAACGTGAGGAGGCGGAGTTCATAATCACGCCCTAGAAAAAAGTGTAAATAATAGTGGATTGGCCTCTTTCATTGCCAAAGCGCCGACGCAAAACTACAAACATCCCGTCACCGTGCCAATGGTGAGTCCAAACTTTGATTTCTCTTTCAGTCTTGAATGTATTTCATATGGGACTATGATAGCCCTACTCATTACGAATCTAACGCTATTTAGAACGAATATGGTGTTATGAAGGATTCGCCTACCTGATATCGGTTCAATCTAGTGGCTAGCTTCTACATCGCCACCTATCCAGAACAGACATTCATTCACGCTTCTGATGCTATTGCAACTTTAGTTATGAATCAAGCTGCTTTTCTCAAAACGTATGCTGTTTTGCATTATTTCCATAGGATTTAGCGAACCTGTTATCAAAACAGGTTTGCCTGGCATAGCTGCTATGCAGCTTGATCATTTTGAATATGTTTATTTTATGCTTAGTTGTACACAGTAGCCTAGTTAATCAAAATAGAGCAGTTTACTGTGTGTCAAAGTATGCTACAGTCGCACTATCATAGCAAAAGTTGAAAGAACTGACTGGTGTGTCATCATAGACAAGACCAACCTGTTCTTGTGCACCGGTGTAACAAACCACATTATTAATGTCTGACTCACTGTCGACAAGTCATGAATGGGTAGTGTCCTTTTACGCAAACAAGTGACAGACTTAAGAGTTGAGTTCATTCTCTGGAACTCTCAGTCTCAACTTCCTTCAACAGATAGCAAGAAGCAGTGCGGAAAGCCTCAGGCTCACATAGTGTTGGAGGAAACTAATAGTTGACACAGAACAATAACTTACAGACAGGTCTTTTGTTGTGTTGGTATGTTGTTTTTGAGTTTCTCAGTGTTTCAAAAATACATGGCTCATGGCTGCCGTTTATAGAGCAGTTATATCACCAAACACAAAATTATATTCATATGATACCTGTGGAATTATTTTTTAACTCATAAAGAGCCCTACACTCCTTTAAGGAATAATAAACATGGATTACATTGTTGACTGACAGTGAAATGCTGTACAAGACATTGTTTGAGTATATGCCTTATGTGAAATAGCATTTCAAAACAAAGGAGTGACATAAAAGAGGAATACGATAATGAGCAGGCATCCGGACAATAATATAAAGCTGTTACGATGATGTGTGTAATGATACGATAAGATTGTGAAGCAAGGAGTGTGGTGGTATGTGTGGTGTATAGAGAGAAAAGAAAGAAAAAAGTGTTAGTGTTATAGGCTAGTAATAATAATGGCAAAACAGCAATATCATTGTGATATTATAATATATATTTGAGCATATGCTAACATTCAAATAATATAGTTTTCATGTTTACAGATGTAAATATGGCAGCTGGCAGAACAAGGTCCTTCCGTCGTGTGGGGAGTCTCGTGCGGAGCAAATCTGAGGGGACATTGATTGATCTGAATGAGAATGCCTCACTAACAAGCAACAACCTGAATGGTGAAATTCTCATTACGAAACATTAATAACAAGCTTGTGTTCACTTCTGATTGTAAAACATGCTGTTAATAACACTGACTTATTATACAACTGTCAATGTTTTCACAGGTAGCTATATTTCACAAGCGACAAAGCATTCAGAGTGGCCCGTTTTACAGCCAGAAGTCTCACACTCGTCTCAAACAAGCAATCCGTTCTGGAACAAGCTCTCTCGATCCAATCCCTTCTTAGATGACATTGTACATGGCACTACAGAATCTAACACATCAAAACTAAAGGAGGACCCCGCAAACCCTTTGGACACAAATAATCATGATGCCACCAGCACATCTTCAGATGAAGGCAACCTGGGGAATCTTTTGGAAAACAAACGCAAGGCCACCAACAGATCTGGGAGATGGAGGAGCGCATCAGACATTCTGGGAGACTTAGAGAGAAAGGAATCCAAAAGGGAAAAAGGTCTCAAACCACCCGGGCCAGTTTTGAACCCGGACTTTGAGTGGCTAAAGAATGACAGGGAGGCCTATAAAATGGCCTGGCTGAGCCACAGGCAGTTAACTCGCTCATGCCTGGACCTGGGTCTGATGAGCCAGAGCCCTGGATGGGCTCAGACCCAGGCCACTGATTCTCAGGTTGTCTGCAAGATAGGTCACACAGGAGGGTCATTACAATTACCAGATTCAGAAATTACTCTCCATGTCCCAGAAGGCCATGTTCCTCCTGGAGAAGTTCAGGAGATTGCATTGAAAGCAATGCTAGATCCTCCTCATGGACTCAACACCAACTACATGACAACCATGAGTCCACTTCTGGAAGTGAGCCTCAGCACCCTCAACACAAAGGCATGCATCTCTCTCGAGATGAAGCTAGCAGGACAGGTTAAGAGTGACCCACTCAGTCAGGTGAAGACCACCCTGGTTGCGCTAGTGTCGACCAAAAGAGAGGGACCTTATCACAAAGTAAAGGACTGTTACATATACAAGAACATTATCCAGATGAAGCTGCAAGATCTCCAGACACATTTTTATGTTATTGCAGCTGCAGAGGCCACTGTTATCCAGTCCCCTGCCACATCAGTCTGGGATTACCTTGACCGTCAAATGACTGTAGCAGTTTATGGTCCCAGGTACATTCATCCGTCCTTTAAGGTTGTGATGGTTGTCTGCTGTCATGATGATCTTCCACCAAGGCTTCCATTTTCAGAGCTCCATCAGGGCAACAAAAGCTTGCCTCCACTTGTGTTGCAGCTGTGGGGAAAAGGTCAGTTTAAAGCAGACAAACTGAAGGACCTGCACATCGCCATCAGTGTCACAGACTCAAAGTTTGAAATCAAAGCTGAGGACAAAATTAAAGATGTGAGCCAAAATCAACTCAAAATCGGGAAAATTGTGCGTCTACCAGTTGCATTATCCCATACTGGTAATGCACATATGACTCCCTTCCAATTAGATCTACAAGTGAAGGAATCAAAAAGTGTAACTATCGCACATTTGCGGGTGTCTTCCCCTGTCGCTGCACCCATTCGGTCAGAAAAGCGAGCACCAAGGCAAATGGACAGCAGGCAAAAGGAGATGGCAAGATCCTTGCCCATTCCTGAAGAAGCTGTTCCAGATCTCCCCAAATTTCAAGATAGATCTGTGAACCTACAATGGTATGGGGTAGCCCTAAAGTCAGTGCTCCGTCAGCCACGAGTAGAGTATCTTCTGGAGTACTTCAAGGGGGACACGGTGGCTCTCCTGTCCAGAGAGACTGTTAGGTCAGTGGGTAATTCAAAGGTTAAAGAGTGGTACATTGGGTTCCTCCGAGGCCGGACTGGCTTGGTCCATTTCAGAAATGTCAAGCTCATCACCAGAGACCAGGTGATTGACTTCATTGGCATTCATATCACCACAGAGGTTCTCCTGGACAACATGACACTGCCCTTCAAGAAGCTGACGTATATGTACTCAGCCATCCAGACATTGGTCACTGAGCACATAACCAGCTGGAGAGGTTTTGCCGATGCCCTTGGGTACCACAATCTGTCGCTGGACACCATCACACGGAGGCATGCCGAAACTGAGGCTGATAAGGTGGCCTGTGTACTGAAGAAACTGAAGGAAGACTGCCACGCTGAGAAGAGCAGGAAAAAGTTCCAACATGAGCTCATGGTTGTAAGTAGAAAAAAAACACATTTTAAATTATGATAACATTAGCTTGTTATTGAAGGAGGACGTTTTTTGTTTTGTTTTTTCTAATTTAACTTTTCAGGCAGGCAACTTTGTGGGGGGGGGGGGGACTCTTTGGGTGCCCTACATTCATGAGAAATCACTGCAGTTACTGAATCTTCAAAGTAGAACAAACTCACAAAACAATAGGCCCTTTTCACAGCAACCGGTTTGAGGAAATGGAAATGGAGGAAGTAAAGCAGGTGTAACCAATAACATTAACGAGGGCCCTGGCACTGCAACACCTAAATGGAATGGAACCATCATTAATGGTATTGGTTATACACCTGCTTTACTTCCTGCTTTACCATCCTCAAAATGGTTGCTGTGAAAAGGGTCTACGGACATGCACACAACCCACCACTCAGACATAGCAATTTAAAAGCCTGTCTGCTCCAACTTAGTCTTCTTTTGCTTTCCTTGGTTGTGCTACAGCTTTTCTATGTGGTTATATTGTAGGGTCTCTTGAAGATGGACTCTTCTCCGAGTCTCGTGGCGCAGGTGATTCAGAATACAGTCATTCTGTCCACCGCAGTGGAACTGGGCAGTCGATGGCGGGAGCTCGCTGAGAGAATTGGCAAACTCTCCAGTGCTCAGATAGCTGGCTATGAGGCACCACATCGAGGGAAGAATGGTGAAGTCAGTGCCCAGGTCAGTTTACTTTAATATAACTAAAGTATGAATTGATGCAGTATAATGAATATAAATGATGCAGAAGTCTTGTGTTGTTGCAAATTTAGCTTACAAATTCAGTATTCATTCAGTAATTGGGTCTTTCCTGTTGTGTTTTAGTCAATGTGGAAACCTGCTTATGACTTCCTGTATTTCTGGAGTCGGCGCTATGGAGACAGCTACAGGGACATGATCCAGGACCTCCACTTGGTCTTGGACAAAATGAAGAACCCTGTAACCAGACAGTGGAGGCAGCTGACCGGAGCTCTCATCACAGTGAACTGTCTAGATATCCTTCAAGCTTCTGCTTACCCCAAAGCCTAGTCCTTAGTGACCACCACCTTCATGCACTTGGGGAAACAGAGTTAGTCATGGTTTTTATGAAGATGTTACTAAGCTCTTTCTATTGTGCTATAGTCTTGCTTTGATCCAGTAATTTCTTTTTACATAGACAAAGTATTAGAAGGAAATATATTCAAAATAATTCAGGTACTTGCACTATATAATGAAGGTCTCACCTGGTGAATGGGTGTTAAGCTACTTGACTCTGACATCATTTGAGTTGTGAAGGAATGCCACTTCATACTGATGACAAGAACATGCATTGTTGCTTGTCACTTTCCTCTGTATGTCTATTGTATAGAGTCTATACAATAGACATACAGAGGAAAGTGACAAGCAACAGTCTATACTATATTATAGACTCTATACAATGTGATAAAGATCCCTAAAGTCATGCTTTAAGTTTAAATTTAGATTTGGTAGAACATCAGTTTTGGAAATGCGTGCAATTTTGAATCAAATATCAAATACATTTGGTCCGATCTTTCTGTTCTTTTATATTTCTCATTAGCTTTTATATTTCTCATTAGCTAGCTAGCTAGTGTCTTTGCATGCTGTTCATATCTACTACGGACTTGATTGTCTCATTCCTATCATTTTACCTAGAATTCTAAGCAGACACTGGATTTAGTTCTAGTTTTTCTTTACAGGGTCCACATCACCAGTATGGGCCCTGGACACATGTCCAGGGCCCATACTGGTGATGTGTCAACTGGATTTTCAGACTGTTTTTGAACACACAAGCAGATGAATGGAGAGCCAAGAAAACAATAACCATGGGGACTATCCATTCCAAAGGTAGCTAATGAGCATAATTGACTGTTTATAAATGTAAATTGAGGTTTGTGTGCTAAAACTGATAATATTCTACAAATTACTTAGTTTCCTTATGCTATAGTAAAATAAGTAAAGAGGCTACCATGCACGTGTCATAAAATATAAGTAATACTGTGTTTGCTATTTTTATACTGTGATGTATTATTTTAGATTATGTACAAAGTAGATCATTTCACAAAGTATATGATGTAAAATACAATACTGCCAAATACAAACCTCAGTGTTTAGAGCCATGTAGTTAGTGGTTCAGTCATTATTTTGTAGGGAAATTATTGTTATCTTTGATACTGAAATGGTATTGGGGTGCATGAGGTATGAATAAATATGAACTGTAATGTATTATTTAGACTAATCTGTTTGCATTTTACAAAGATATTGTAGAAAGTGTGTTAGTGCAATGGGTGTGTTGTGTTGGTTACATTGCCACATATGTCCAGAGATAAAATCCTAGCCTATACAATTATTTTATTGTTATTTAAATTATATTTAAATACTTAACATAGTGTGTGGCATAGTAGCCTATCGTCTCTCCTCGAGCATTTGCAGTTTTCCAAGTTAAAAATCATGTCATTGAAGGGGACTTTTGCCAAGCGTTTTCCATTGATTTTTCTCTGACTGTTTGCTTTACCCTACTCTATTTGCTCAAGCCAGTTTCAGCTGAGAGCATTGTGTGCCTGTTCCCTATCAGTGCTATTACCAAACAGAGTGCACAGGATGTTGAACCTACTCTACGTCAGCTGAGTGAATGCAGTTTCCTCTCACAGAAAATTAAATCAAATAAGAAGAGAAAAGAGAAGAACAAAAAAATAAAAAAAATCAAACAACAGAATCAATTGACCTACTGTATGTGTGACCTCTGGGTGAGTGAGTGTAAGTAGGCCATATCTCTTTTATAAAGCTCCTTGTGGGCCAGAAATATTTGATTGTTCTGGCAGTATGTGAAAATCAATTAGGGAAGTTGGGAACTGTATAGCACAATTTAGCTGGATAGTTCTCAATGGGGGGGATGACGACTCCAATTAACCCTTTTCAATTCACCTATTTTGTGTCTAAAATGCAGGAAGTTGGAGACCCTCATTAATGTTCTGCTTGCACCTGTGTTACTTCCTGCCTTTTAGACACAAAATGGGTGAATTGGGTGGGAAGTGAAAAAGGCGAATTAACTTGACAGTGTCATTTCTCAGGAACCAATAAGGAAGTCCAGTTCTATCACAGTCAGGACTTCTTACAATGAAAGGGGGAGATGCAAAGCGCAGCCAAAAATACCAGATTGAGAGTAGGCCTACAGTATCATGAAATCAGAACTATAGCTTCACTTTAACTCACTGACTTCAAAACGTGATTATATACCTTGACCATCAACTGTTGGTAGAACAGTGACAGTCGACCACAGTTACCGTGTTAAATGTTGTATTGAGCAGGGTAGGCCTACTGCTGAAACGAAACTAATGTTGCCCTCTGGTGGCCTGTGGAGTGCACTGCTCTGCACTCACTCCATCCTTTCAATTCATTCGGGGACACGGGACAAAGGCTTGCTGTTTTGGTGACAGTTAAGAATGGGTGAGGGGCAGTTCAGAGGAAGGATTCTCAGTTCAAAGCCACATTATCTAATCCTCTGGCTCAGAAATGTCATTCATCATCGTCAAACAGCTTTGTTTTACATTTGGTTAAGGGGACAAAGGTTAATGATTCAAACGTCATCAATGATATGAAAATGAGAGAAGAAGGAATTGGATGTCACCACCTAACTGTAGGATGTGTGAAAGTGTTTGTGTGTGTGTGTGTGTGTGTGTTTTTTTAATAGCTTTTTACGTCCCCCTTTTTTCAGATGCACTGAGGCATCACACTTTGTGGCTAATGAAATATGACCACTTTTGTTGTGAGGGGCCTTTTATAAGATCCAAGGCAATGTTGGAGTGGGAGAGCAGATAACAGTTTATTATCTGCATGTACAAGACATTACATTTTTGTAAAGCCTGCGTGAATATTCCACCTCTTACCATTTATTATTTTGGTAATCTAGAGCACGTGGTTCTCATAGTTTCCACCTCAATGACCCCTAAACTGACATATTAGACCATGGACCCCCATCTGATAAGATGTTGTCCCAGGCTCCCCCATCTGTTGAGATTGACTTTTGTGACAACCATGCCCGTAACTACCATTGAGAACACCGAGGTCATGACCTCGGTCTTTTCAAAAAAATTAAAAAATTGTCCCGGCCCCCAGATCTATTCATCTGTCATTGATGTTTTAAAGCCCTTATAAATAACATGATATAGGACAGTTGATCAGAAATGCAACAATCTGCTTCCTCTCTGTGTGCTATATAGAAGGAAGAGACATAACTTACCACAACGTTCAAATGTTGCATTGGGGCTAGATTGGGGCTAGACTTTGGGGACAGTTCTATTGAAGTGAATGGGTAACTCCCCTGTAAGTGATTTAAAATTTACAACATTTTCTAACCGGAGGGGCAAAGCCCCCCTGGACCCCACACGCCGCGTTAAAATGACCTTGGTATTTCTCAAACCCTGGCTACGGCCATGATGACAACCCTCCCATTCTCCTGGCCCTGCCTTGCAGGAGCCTGGTGTTGGGGTCATTAGGCTGATGGGGTGCACCTGGATCCGGTGCACTCATGAGCTTAAGAAGACCTTCAGACCATTCAGTCTCTCACCAATATACCTTTTGTTCTATGTATGTAGTCTGTGTTGTAGTTGTTTTTCTCTTAGTTTGTATGTAGTCTGTGTTGTAGTTGTTTTTCTCTTAGTTTGAGTTAATAAATGATTGTTTTAAGTTGAGCTGCTCTACTAATACCAGCATCTACTATCCAAAATGTACCAGATTGTTGGCTAATGTTCCTTCATCTGACCTATAGGCTACTGTGAGTCCTATAATTAGAAAAATCATATTACTGTATTTCGTATTCAGCTTTAACTACTGTACTCTCTATAGATAGTACATTGTTCCAGAACATTTTCATTAACAGCAAAAGAGGATTTAAAGATTCCATTGCCAAGGAAAATTCACAGTCAAACACAGAGAGCTGGAGGATTACATCAGGAAATCAACACATGGGTCATGTCCAGGTGACCTTTGGATTAAGCATAAACTGTCCCAATTGAAGGTGATATACAACTCTTACCAGCATCCCAAGTCATAATGAAAGGATGGAAGAGAACCTGGAGTCTGGTGGCACTCCTAGTTTGGCACATCCCAGAGTGAAATATCCACTGTGTGACACCAGGCACTCCTAGTTTGGCACATCCCAGAGTGAAATATCCACTGTGTGACACCAGGCACTCCTAGTTTGGCACATCCCAGAGTGAAATATCCACTGTGTGACACCAGGCACTCCTAGTTTGGCACATCCCAGAGTGAAATATCCACTGTGTGACACCAGGCACTCCTAGTTTGGCACATCCCAGAGTGAAATATCCACTGTGTGACACCAGGCACTCCTAGTTTGGCACATCCCAGAGTGAAATATCCACTGTGTGACACCAGGCACTCCTAGTTTGACACATCCCAGAGTGAAATATCCACTGTGTGACACCAGGCACTCCTAGTTTGGCACATCCCAGAGTGAAATATCCACTGTGTGACACCAGGCACTCCTAGTTTGACACATCCCAGAGTGAAATATCCACTGTGTGACACCAGGCAACAAACAGGATGCATTTGCCAGATGCTTTTCCTATATGGAATGGAGTGGGTGTATGTTAAAACAATATAATTACAATACTTACAATACAAAACAATGAGGCAATTATTTTATAAACGTATTATGAATTGGTTATGCATGTATTTGTGTATATATGTATAATGCTTTTGCGGTTTTTAATCTGTGGATTATGTGCTGCATTAGGCCTATGTGCCAAAAATGAAGTTAGGACTAGGGATGTTCGATATTGGCTTTTTTACCGATATCCGATATCCGATAATGTCCAACTCTTAATTTCCGATACCGATATCAACCGATATCAACCGATACCGATATAAGCGGGCTTTTTTTCCACCAAAATTTCACGTAACAAGTTACATAATGTAGCTTAATGTAGCTGAAGAGTTTAATATATAATATGCATGTTGTGTTAAAGTTGTAAGTGTTAGAGAAGCGAGCTTGTGACCAGAAGGTCGTCGGTTCAATCCCCGGGACCGGCAGGATAAATCTGGGTGGGGAAAGTGAAAAGGCAGCGCTTGCCCCTCCCTCATTACCACCACTGAGGTGCCCTTGAGCAAGGCCCTTAACCCCAACCGCTCCAGTGGAGCTGCTCAGTGGCCAACAGATTCTTTCAGATTTCTGACATGCTATGTCAGAAATGGGTGTATGTTACTGTGGTTGTACTGGTCAGCTTCCAGGTATGAATGTGTGTGTGAATGTGAACAGGGCACTCCTGAAAAAGAGAGCATTGCTCTCAGTGAGACTCCCCCTGTATTAAAAAAAAAAAAAAAAAAAAAAAAAAATTATCGGCATGAAAACCGATACCGATATTTTCCGATATCGATTTTTTTATGCCAATATCGGCCGATAATATCGGACATCCCTAGTTAGGACTGATACTTGCAATAGCCTTGATCATAAATGTAATGCCATGTATAAGCGTATACTAGACTTATAATAATCATCATCATCATCATCATAAAGCACAGGCTGTTCAGTTGCTACAGTATTTATAGTTTGTTTTTAGTTAAGTATGCCCAAGATGGGAGGCTTCCAGTGGATAACCCCCATCACCAAAACCAAGCACCGCACCACGGGGGACAGAGCCTTTGCCATCGCTGCCCCAACCCTCTGGAACTCTCTGCCCCTCAATATCAGAAACTCGGACTCACTCACCTCCTTCAAAACCCAACTCAAATCCCACCTCTTCAAAACAGCCTACAATATCTGACTTCTACCTCAAACCACCATTCCATCTCTGCAATCTATTGACCTGTATTTGTTTTCGTTCTTGTTATTTAGTTTTGTTTATTGTATTACTTTTCTATGTATTGTAAAGCGTCTTTGAGTTCCCCAGAAAAGCGCTATATAAAACTTATGTATTATTATTTATTATTATTATTATAACACTGAGAATATTTAATGAAGAGAAGACAGAGAGAAAGCAGCCCTAGAAAGGAATGAAGAGAGGAACTTGAGTCATCATGTATGTGTTTAAATCTCATATTTCGATATTTGTAGTTTTCGATAAACCGACACATTCGATCAGAGGCGTAACTACCATGCAGCTTATGTAGTTGCATTGGGGCCTGCAACAGTTTATGCATGGCCCTCCTCTTTATCTCACTATATATTGAATCATAAAACTCTCCAGATCTATGATACTGACTACAGTATACACGCAGCCACTAAGCTTTACCAGTAAGCAGTATGTAGTACTCAATGAGCCAGTGCATCTGTTCCATGGTGTCACATACATCTTTCATTCACCAAATAAATAACAATACGATAACATCAAAAACAGTTTTACATATATTTTACATATAGTGTCAACGTGCTGTTGTGGAATTTCCAGTTGCCGGGGAAGATGGTAAATTAGGAGTCCAGAAACATAGTACTTTAACTCAGAAATAATGTTGTAACACTAAGAAGATTGATCTCAGTGGAATATGCAGTTTATTTGCCTCCATGTTATCTATCTGAGATTTTGTGCCAGCAGCATTTCTCGGGGGGTGGTGCAAGAAGTGACCTTCTTAGGGCTTTCTGTGCTCTTATATCTTGCTGTTTCCTAAGATATCATTTGAAGAGCATTGTCTGGACTTCTCTAAACACTGATCCCAGCTGTGCTCAGACTTGTCCTGAGTACATTAACCCTTAATAACCCTATCCTGTCTGTCTTGGTGGAAAAACTATAAGAAGATATAAAATATACAGAAAGTATGCTTTCACCGAATATGTTTTCATCTGTTATGGTGCTGCGACACCAGATTGTGTTTTTGATTTTTGATGTCTGTTTTGCATTATGATGAGCAGGGCCCGCTTTGACCATCTTGCATTGGAGCCCAGTGTTGACTTTTTATTTCATCAGGGTTAAGCCGAACCCCTCTATCACCAGTAGTTTGCAAAATAACAGCAACACATCTGACACACGGTCCAATAGCACCATCCTGTGGACAAACGTTGAGCATGTCAGCAACAACTGACAGAATGTGAAAGTGATTAGCCCACATTTATTCATTTGCATACCACATGCATGAAATGCTACATTGTTGGCAAGTAAGTATTAGCCATCTGGGGATTTGAACCCTGGACCTTTGTATCCATAGGTGACTTAAATGTACTGTCTGCATCACTGGGTTTCCACACACTTTCACACAAGGTGAGGCAATGACAAAGATGCTATACTACTGTGTCGCCAGCGTTAAGCTTGGACTTCTGGACGGCAGTTTTCACTATAAAAGTAGGCTACTGGCTCCCGAGCCGGCAAGCCAAACCCTCACAAGCAAAAGGCTAGTTTTCTATCAGTGCATTATGTCTCATTGAAATGCGTGGGATATTGTCAACTTTTTTGACAAATCACAGTTGCGTATGTGAAAGCCACCTTGCAGCCATGATCATAGACGCTATAGGCCTAACTCACAGAAGAAGAATCACACTTACAAGCTATATGCTCTTACGTCCACCTTTGATTGAAAGCATCAAGTTCACATCCCTTCTGGGAGTTGTCAAATGGCATCTTGGGAAATACTGGAAATCACTAATTGAAGTAGAAGTAGACATGGCAAGATGAGGGAAAGTGGATATGCTATACCAAGAAAGTAAATGACCACACTTCACCAGAAAACCCCTGGAACTTCAAATTATATAACAGTGTAAGTCTGAGGGTGGATAAGGTTTTATAAGAGAGCCTGGCAAAAATCATGTCTCAGTCGCTGCTCTAGAATCTTATACTCTAAAAATGCTCAATTATGAATGGGATATGTTTGACATTGTTTTCCTACTTCTTCCTACTACTCCTACTTCCTACTCAAACGATTCACTGACCACCTGTGCACGAATATGAATGGGGTCATTGTTATTGCGGAAGACTCCACTCCCATCAAGACAGAAATGTCACCATAGGATGAACATGATCACTCAGAATGGCTTGTATGTGTTGGCATTTGCAGTGCCCTCTAAGGCGTTGAGTGAACCAAAATATGGCAGGAAAATGGGCCCCATACCACAAGAAACCAAAATAAACCAACTGCTTTTGACATGCCACACATACTCATCCACTTGCCTGAGAAGAGGCAGAATGTATGACTCATCTGACCATATTTTGGTGTGCCTGTGTTCTTTTCACCACTTCACTCGCAAAAGTGCATTTTGAAGGGCTGACCACAGTGTCTCCGTGAAGTTCTGAAGGGCCAGTTCAGTGGTTAAGTCTGTTTTTCCTTATATTCCCAAACTAATGAATGGATCATTATGGTCAAAGAATATGTGTTCCTGTCCACAGCCAGTCCAAGTCGCCTATGTCTTTCACTCAGATGTCCATGCCAACAGCATCACCTGGCTTAGTCACTGTTTCTCATGAAAAATCAACAAGTTAAGCAGTCTTTGTCAATGAAGATCCTGCCAAACTTTCCCAAACAGTGAGTCCTCTCTCTAAGCCAGTGATTGATATCTTAAGGATTGCATATATGGCAGTTCCCTGTAGCCTATATGACTAGTGTAGGCCTACTGTATTGTACTGTACTGTAGCCTATATGACTAGTGTAGGCCTACTGTACTGTACTGTAGCCTATATGACTAGTGTAGGTCTACTGTACTGTACTGTAGCCTATATGACTAGTGTAGGCCTACTGTATTGTATTGTACTGTACTGTAGCCTATATGACTAGTGTAGGTGTACTGTACTGTAGCCTATATGACTAGTGTAGGCTACTGTATTGTACTGTACTGTAGCCTATATGACTAGTGTAGGCCTACTGTATTGTACTGTAGCCTATATGACTAGTGTAGGCCTACTGTATTGTATTGTACTGTAGCCTATATGACTAGTGTAGGCCTACTGTATTGTAGTGTACTGTAGCCTATATGACTAGTGTAGGCCTACTGTATTGTACTGTAGCCTATATGACTAGTGTAGGCCTACTGTATTGTATTGTAGTGTACTGTAGCCTCTATGACTAGTGTAGGCCTACTGTATTGCACTGTACTGTAGCTTATATGACTAGTGTAGGCCTACTGTATTGTACTGTAGCCTATATGACTAGTGTAGGCCTACTGTATTGTATTGTACTGTACTGTAGCCTATATGACTAGTGTAGGCCTACTGTATTGTACTGTACTGTAGCCTCTATGACTAGTGTAGGCCTACTGTATTGTACTGTACTGTAGCCTCTATGACTAGTGTAGGCCTACTGTATTGTACTGTACTGTAGCCTCTATGACTAGTGTAGGCCTACTGTATTGTACTGTACTGTAGCCTCTATGACTAGTGTAGGCCTATTGTATTGTACTGTACTGTGTAGCCTATATTACTAGTGTAGGCCTACTGTATTGTACTGTACTCTCTATGACTAGTGTAGGTCTACTGTATTGTACTGTACTGTGTAGCCTATATTACTAGTGTAGGCCTACTGTATTGTACTGTACTCTCTATGACTAGTAGGCCTACTGTATTGTACTGTACTGTAGCCTCTATGACTAGTGTAGGCCTACTGTATTGTACTGTACTGTAGCCACTATGACTAGTGTAGGCCTACTGTATTGTACTGTACAGTAGCCTCTATGACTAGTGTAGGCCTACTGTATTGTACTGTACTGTGTAGCCTATATGACTAGTGTAGGCCTACTGTATTGTACTGTACTCTCTATGACTAGTGTAGGCCTACTGTATTGTACTGTACTGTAGCCTATATGACTAGTGTAGGCTTACTGTATTGTACTGTACTGTAGCTTATATGACTAGTGTAGGCCTACTGTATTGTACTGTACTGTAGCCTATATGACTAGTGTAGGCCTACTGTATTGTACTGTACTGTAGCCTATATGACTAGTGTAGGCCTACTGTATTGTACTGTACTGTAGCCTATATGACTAGTGTAGGCCTACTGTATTGTACTGTCCTGTAGCCTATATGACTAGTGTAGGCCTACTGTATTGTACTGTACTGTAGCCTATATGACTAGTGTAGGCCTACTGTATTGTACTGTACTGTAGCCTATATGACTAGTGTAGGCCTACTGTATTGTACTGTACTGTAGCCTATATGACTAGTGTAGGCCTACTGTATTGTACTGTACTGTAGCCTATATGACTAGTGTAGGCCTACTGTATTGTACTGTACTGTAGCCTATATGACTAGTGTAGGCCTACTGTATTGTACTGTCCTGTAGCCTATATGACTAGTGTAGGCCTACTGTATTGTACTGCACTGTAGCCTATATGACTAGTGTAGGCCTACTGTATTGTACTGTCCTGTAGCCTATATGACTAGTGTAGGCCTACTGTATTGTACTGTACTGTAGCCTATATGACTAGTGTAGGCCTACTGTATTGTACTGTACTGTAGCCTATATGACTAGTGTAGGCCTACTGTATTGTACTGTCCTGTAGCCTATATGACTAGTGTAGGCCAGGCCTACTGTATTGTACTGTACTGTAGCCTATATGACTAGTGTAGGCCTACTGTATTGTACTGTCTACTTGAAGGCAAGCTGCGTTTATGTTACAGAAGAGGAGGAGGCTGCTAATGGATGTAGAACAGACTGTGACATGTTGATTGAAAATGTTCTATGTGACTTGTGCACTCTTAAGTACGTCCTGGAACATATACAATTGCATCAATGGATTTAACTAGGCCTTCATCCAAGATGCTGAAGCTTGTTTTATGGTGCAGGAGATACCTCTTTTTTTTTTTTTTTTTTTTTTTTTTTTTTTACAGCACACTTCATAGGCTGCTTCATCCATGGCAAATTGAGAATACAGATTATTGTGTCTTGGGGATGGCTCAGAACAGCCAGAACCTCCTGTATATGGGGAAACTATTTGTTCCATGCAGGCATCTTCATCAGCACACTGGACAGGTGAGACCTCACGAACAAAGCTCAAATCACCAAATATGTCACATAACTCTATTGCCACAGTGATCCAAGTGGAGTTTGGGGAACGGTTTGACAGGCTGTTTTTCATTTCTTTTCTTTTTGAGCAAAAAATAGCTGAAATGCTGTTTCATCTGGCTCTCATCCCAGCTAACTGACTGCCAAGAAGCCCTTAGTCCATTACTGCATTCCTTTGCTTTCCTTTTCACTCAAGGATATGGATAATGCATTAATTAAAAAGATGTTGACTATCCTTTATATTTGGAGATGCATTTTATGCTGTCCTGTCTTCCAAAGATGACTTAGGCTTTCCTTGTAACATGATTGATATGAAATGGTGACATATTTTTGGCCTATTATATAACTAAATATATAATAGCTGGCTGCTCTGATGAAATCATGTTTAAAATAGCCTCTGTCTCTCATTAAGAACACATGCATTAATTAATAAAGCCATTAATACAAACATGTTTTACTTTTTAAAGGGGTTTATTTTTAAATCCTCAGTTTGACTCGTTTTCATGGTTATTTGTCATAGGGCTGTGGCAAATATCAAACTAATCCTTAAACTTGCAGGGAATGTCTGTAGTATCTGGTGTTTTCAGGTTACAATGGAAACACTACCATAAAGCCATCACAGGCATTCAAAACAAACTTCATGTTTTTGACCAGATGTTTTCATCCAGGGGGTGGCGCCATTGCATTAGTGTTGCATTCATTTGAATCCCCACCACTGCTCATTAGTGTTCACTCTGCTATATGCCAACTAACAGCTAATTAATGAATGAATAATAGGGAAGATAACATTTTCATAAAGTGAAGAACTACTAGGTTACTCTGACATGATAGTAAAACAAATCTTAAATTGCATTCTCAATAGTGTAATAATATCAAACCCAAATATTGTGAATAATAATGATATTTAACCATGTGAAACATTCACTTTCAGATATAATTTTTGTTTTTATAATGTCCTTTCTTCATCTTCTACCTCTTAACTGCTAACTCTGCAAATCTATTAGATGAATGTTTTGATTTTTTTTATATATATATACACATATATAATTTAGTTTAGTTTTATTGCCAGAGTTCAAGTGGAAACACCATTCACTTATCTGTCTTAAATCGGTAATAATGTTTAATAACGTTTTGGTACAGGTATATTTTAAATACAAATATATTATATAGGCTTAAATAAATAAATAAATCATAGACGTATATAAAAGGACTTAGCCACTAAGTAGATCTAAATACCGTAAACACATTAAAACATGCATGCTAAGTATGCTCAGCCCTTGTTAGTGTAAGTGAAGTCCAAAGAGTTTGAACTCTTTCTTCAAGCTCTGATTTCTGAAGCCAACAGCCATGAGAGCCATCCACAAATCACTGTTCTGAACAGAAGCATTCCTCTGTCCTCTAGGGTATATAAGGCTTCATTTGGTTTCCCTCCATGATGTATGCTGAGGGCAAGAAGTCATTTAGCTTTCAATTTATTAGCCTGTTGATTTATGCACGCTGTAAAGGTGCTGGTGCTGTCTCCTACACCCCGCAGCCTTCATATTGCACCCTAATAATTTGGTAATAGATGATGTGAAAGAAGAGAAAGTTCAACAATTAGAAAAGTTAATAAAAGAAGAGGCATTGCTGTTTCTATAGCCACACTTCATTTATCACTGATGTTTTAGT
>NC_139623.1:8412283-8479783 GCF_964638095.1 Poromitra crassiceps
TATGTATGTATGTATGTATGTATGTATGTATGTATGTATGTATGTATGTATGTATGTATGCATGCATGCATGTATGTACAGTATGTATGTATGTATGTATGTATATATATATTTTGCATTTATTTAACACCCATTGCATGTCTTATGGGTGTTTTAAATGCGACACTAACAAAACAAGCACATAGCTTTATGAGCGTGATACACAGACACAGTATTCAAACTTACAATAGCACCTGTTGAGCTCCTGTTGTGAAAGCACTCTGGCCAAAAGACGCTACAGCTACTGTAACTCTGGGAACAGATCTTTTCTCTGCACGGGTCACTGCCTTGGTCTCCACGCAGCAGTGCTGGCTGAATGTGTGTGGTCACTGCCTTGGTCTCCACACAGCAGTGCTGGCTGAATGTGTGTGGTCACTGCCTTGGTCTCCACACAGCAGTGCTGGCTGGATGTGTGTGGTCACTGCCTTGGCCTCCACACAGCAGTGCTGGCTGGATGTGTGTGGTCACTGCCTTGGTCTCCACACAGCAGTGCTGGCTGGATGTGTGTGGTTACTGCCTTGGTCTGCTGGGTGGCAGCATGCTTTATAGGTAGCAGGAGGCATGGCTCAGGGGTCTTCATGTCCATGTTGGAGCAGAGGTGAGGACAGGCATGGCATTGGCTGCCATTTATCTTATGGTGTTCATGATCAGAAACAATGGGTTGATCGTACTGTAATGATGTGAAAATGAGATACCTGTATGTACATTGTGAGAACCCCAGATTTACTTTCCACAATCCAGATTGTGTTGTTGGAATCAACTTATACCAGTGAAAGCCTTCTGAAAGCCTTGGAGGGAAAGCCAGTGTTTGTTTTATGTGTGTGTGTGTGTGTGTGTGTGTGTGTGTGTGTGTGTGTGTGTGTGTGTGTGTGTGTGTGTGTGTGTGTGTGTGTGTGTGTGTGTGTGTGTGTGTGTGTGTGTGTGTGTGTGTGTGTGTTTGTGTGTGTGTGTGTGTGGGGTGTGTGTGTGTGTGTGTGTGTGTGTGTGTGTGTGGTTTTAAACAGAGATGATACTGCTGGGATGCCAGTTCTTCCCTAGACCCCACATCACCTCTAGCCTCCAAGCTGTGAAAACAAACTAGAGGTTTGTTGGTTCTTAGTTGCTAATAAGGTGTCATTGTGCGGTAGAGCTGTCTGATATCCCACAGAGTTATTTACGATGACATGAATGGATTTAGCAGTACATCTATTACACACACACACACACACACACACACACACACACACACACACACACACACACACACACACACACACACATGAACACACACATGCACGCGCACACACACACACACACACACACACACACACACACACATGAACACACACATGCACACGCACACACACACACACACACACACACACACACACACACACACACACACACACACACACACACACACGTTTATGTAGTACATGTAGATGATCAAGACAGGTCTTACTTTTTCTGAGATAAGACTCGATTTTTTTGTGACTCCAGGAATGGGCAGGTTTTGTTCCATTTAGACTCAAACAAGGTTAAATTGTGATCTCTGAAAGTGGAAGCATGATTGAACCCTCAACATCAAAGCAGTTTGCTTTTCAAATGATTTCTTTTACAGCTCACTTCAGGAGCCCTGGCTCCTCATGTCCAGACAACTTATAAAGGGCTGTTTTCATCCTCACCTCCCTAATCAACACCCCAAATCCTCCCTGACCACCACCACTGGACTGCTGTTATCGGAAAAACCCCTGATATCATGGCTGGATTTCTCTCCAGGAATGGGACATTTTCAGGGTATTGGCGAATCTCAGAGGGAAAATGCTGTCATCCAACAGCGGTGCTTGACCTTGTTAGCCCTGAGGTTTGATTAGGGGCTATCTGGGACCACTCTTTGAAGAAACCTACCCCTGTCTTTTCTCATCCCCGTCAGTTGATCCATCTCGACATGCTGGCACCGCATTCGCTGTGGTTAAGACTTAATGGAGTGAACATGAATATCACCGTCAATTGTGGGAGAATGTGGAGAACTGTGGTTTGTTATTTCACTAGATATGAGTAGGCTGATAGGGAAACAGGGCCTTCCACGGCTGCAGCAGAGAAAACAAGGCGCGTCTCTGTGGATCGGGATCTGGCTCAGAGTTACTGAGTGAGAGACGGAGTTGTGTCTCCTTGATGTGACCTCTGGGAGGGGCGCTTAATGACGCCTTGGGGTCGCTCACGACTGCTGTGTCAAGTTGCATGAATCACTATTAAACACTTGACTTGATCAAAAGTCGCACTCACTGCCCCTTGATAAGCACAAAGGCTTATTTCATCTGTATTTAGAACCTATGAAGAAAGGCCTATGTGCAGTGGACAGCAGTGGACAGCAGTGCAAATCACATTGTAAACAATCAGCACTGTTTCAAATCATCTCCCCCTTCACCTATATGTGCCGTTGTCAGGCCTAATACTGTTGCCCAAAGTCTTTGTTCTTCCATGGCAACGAAAAGCATCGCAATTTGGAGTCTGTAACAGACTGATGAAGGTTTTGTCTTTATTAAATATCAACACCAGTGGGGTCAATGTACACTCAGATGACATCATATATTCTCTAAAAGCAGCTGTGTTTTCTCACAGTCACTTCAGTAGCAACGCGTGCAACACTGCAAGGCAATCTGCCAAAAAATGCAAACTTACATTGGGGTTTTAGATGCTAGACTATGCCATTATTAAAAATAATAATAATAATCAAGTGTTATATGTGCTGCGCAAAAGCATTTGCATGCTGTGTATGTAATGCTATATCATTTTACATGGTATGCTGCTTTCATTCTGAAACTACCAAATGATCAATATCATTATTTTGATTCTTGTCTAGTGCATGTTTCATGCTGGTCTTTTCATTCTTTTTGCTAGAGATAGTTCAGGACATGAGGTAAAGTAATGAGGAACTATAGAAGTGAGGGTTGTTATAGTCCAGATTTGATATTTGTCTGCATAAAGTCTATAAAGTCATCCAAACAAGGCAAGAGTATCTTGCTGCATTACCTGTAAGGTGAACAGTATGCTAAGATCAGCACCATGGACAGAGACACCGGCCAGGTACACTCACCTTGAAAAGCTGCTCTCATGATGGTTTTTGTCCTTCAATGCATCATCTACATTTTAGGATACATGCATTTCAATTTCAAAACATATATATTTTTTAATCAGAAAGCGAGCTTGTGTTTGAGACTCACTGAATGCAATGAATTTGGGGAATGAGTAAAATAGAAGCAGCACAGGTCACACCTAAAACAACCCTGTGTGTTGTTGGTACCCTGAGGTTTCCCTCGGAACAATGCTTTGCTCTCAGGCTGAGCTTGGCCAAGATGGAAATGGATGTTCGCTGGTGTTGTGACCTCTGACTCTGCTGCCCTCCTGTTTCCTGAACCAGATGCTGATCCTGTGGACCACAGCCTTCCCAACCTAAACAAAGTAATCCTCTACTAAACAAGATGGATATTGTATCGCTCCCATCCTAGTACATATCAGAGGAGCTCTATATAGAGGGGTGCCCATTCTTTTATGACTGGAACCAACAACGAACAATCTTTTTTTTTATAAACAAATATAAACTTGGTTATTCAACAGTTTGACTTATATTTGGTGGTATGTCACAGTATAATAAAGCATACCCTCTTGTGGGCAATATAATTAGAGCATGCTGCAGTCCATGCAAAAACTGAAACTGCAGCCTATGACTGCACGTCAAAAATGTAGGCTTGGGTTCAGTTGCCTATATGGAAGTCCTTTGATCTCACTTGGCTTGCCTCTGACTCAAGAAAATTTAAAGTCAAAATCCATATAGTTCCCTATGGTAATGATTAGGCTATGCTACTAAGCATACCCTAATTAAAAGGCAGGGATTGCATAATAATTGATAAGGGCTGTCAGTCTCAAATGATGGATTAATTTAGGATCAGCTGTGAAATTAAGTGTCGATAAAGCCTTGCACTTTGATTGGATTGTTCCGCAGTTGCTTGGATAAATAGACGCAAAGTTTGCGCCCATGCTTAAAACAGTCTTTCAAGTGCTTTCTTGAAGAGAATCCCTCGGAAGTATAGGCTATATAATGCAGTCAATGATAGGCTATAGACCCAATTATCGACTTTCACTGAACTTATCTATAGTTGACAATAAAAACATTCATCTGGATGTGGGATAACGAGGAGATCAAAACGAGTGAATTTGGATGGAATAATCCCGAAAATGATCTGTATTGACATGAAGCACTATTTAATTAGGCTACTGTTTCGAAATATTAGCGCTATAGAGTTCTTCTTCCAACACTGTCTCCGACTTTGTATTCAGAGCGTTTGTGATAGTTCCTTGGATGCGCCCACCCCTCGCCTCACGTAATTCATTTTCTTGGCCAATCCTGTCTCTCTCCAAAAACTTTTACGCCATGCAGCCTATAAGAACTGCCTAAGTTTCTCAAGTATCAGAAAAGACTTGTCCTCCCCGGGCCCCATCTATGGATACTTCGGTGTCTCCGACGCCAGACAGCCCTACAGGTGGGACGACCCGTTAACTTCATGAGAGGAAAATAATCTTCGGGACACTTTTGGTCGCCTGCATCTACCCAAGTGGTGATGTCGGAGGAAATTATGGGAGAAGAGTCTAGCAGCTCTCCTGTCTCTCCCGTGGACAGCCTGCAGAGCAACAGCGAGGAAGGAGAAGTGGATAGGCAGCCGAAGAGAAGTGGGAGGAAGAGGAGATCAAGCAGGAGAAACGGGGAGGATTCAGATAGCCCGACCCCTGGGAAAAGAGGCAAGAAATCCAGCAGCAGCAGCCCACAGTCTTTCGAAGAGCTGCAGACGCAGAGAGTCATGGCCAACGTGCGGGAGCGCCAGAGGACTCAGTCACTCAACGAGGCTTTCTCATCTTTGCGGAAAATTATCCCCACTTTGCCCTCAGATAAACTCAGCAAAATACAGACCCTCAAACTCGCGGCCAGATACATCGATTTCCTCTGCCAAGTGCTGCAAAGCGACGAGCTGGACTCCAAAATGGCAAGTTGTAGTTATGTGGCTCATGAGAGATTGAGCTACGCCTTCTCTGTATGGAGGATGGAGGGCGCTTGGTCCATGTCAACATCTCACTAGCATCTGGAGAAATAATGCCCAAAATGGTATGCACGGTTTTCTAACTGCCGCCTTCCAAACTAAGAAGGTCATAACTTACCTACTACGTAATATGGGCAAATAATAATTCAGAAAACCAGTCTTTTTTATAGGGGTTTACTTTTTATTATTTAATGCCACTGAGTAGGCTAGTCCCTGTCTGTTCTGTCTTACTAACTGCCTGCCGGTGTTTGCTTCTCATGTTGTTGTTTTTTGTTGTTTGGTGAGCCAAAGGCAATTTTCCACCCTTGACAATAAAGTTATATTCTATTCTATTGTATTCTATTCTATTCTATTATATTATATTCTATTCTATTCTATTCTATTCTATTCTATTCTATTGTATTGTATTCTATTCTATTCTATTCTATTCGATTCTTATTCTATTCTTATTCTTATTCTTATTCTTATTCTTATTCTTATTCTTATTCTTATTCTTATTCTTATTCTTATTCGTATTCTATTCTGACCATCTGAAACAGTGTATCTCACTTAGTGATAATGCCTTGTTTGACCCACAGGTGACTGCTGATTCTACTTATCAAATCTTGACGGGACAAATCTGGAGTCCAATGCTGGATACATGAGAACACTATTTAAAGAGGACAGAGGCTTTCGGGGGATCACTTTGCAAGGCCCAGTGGGGACTTGGCTCACTACACTCCATTCTGATATGCTTTCTTATTGTTGACGACGAATGTTTGAAATGTATGTTTTTAATGCATGCCTTTGGACTTGTTCCTGTGGAGGTCAAAGTGCATCGAAGCAGTCTCAGTTTTTGTGTGAGACTGTCATTGGGTGGTGCAAGTTGACTTGTGGATTTAACCTGTGCAAAAAACGTTTTCAGAATACATTTATTTATTTATTGGTGAAACGTGTTACATTGAGGAATAGATCCTGTGTCTGAAATACATTCCTATTTTTATTATCTTTATGTAAATGTTTGTATATTTTTTGCATTAAAGAAAATGACAATGGAATTTATTGCCTTTTACCTCGTTTCTGTAAATGAATATTTAATATAATTTGTTGATTGTTAATCTAGTTTCATGCACTTAATAAATAAATAAATAAATAAATAAATAAATAAATAAATAAATAAATAAATAAATAAATAAATAAATAAAAACGTATGTATGACAAAGTAGGCCAGTCTTAACTCTAAACAACAAAATGATAGGCATTTGGTATTAATTATATGAAAAATAGCTGACATTTATCTACCTGCCATAATATGTAGGTCTATGTGCTAGAAGTGGACCTGCTTTAGCAGTCACATCATGTTCTACTATCGACAGTCACTTGGAAGCTGCATCTTACACAAACACGAGGGGAACGAAAACTTTAGGCTATTTTATTTAAATAAGAAAAGAAAAAGAAAAAAAGCTACAAAACACCATAATTATCCCAGTCCCAGTGTTGGTCAATTTCAGAAGTTTAGCAAAAGAAAAAAATAATATTTTTGTAGCGTATATGTTACCAACAACAGTAACCTACAAACAATTTTTTTTTTTTTTTTTTTTTTTTTATAATGTTTTTATTAGAGTATCGTCAGACAATATACAGGTAACATCATAACATTTGTCTCATTTTCTCCCTCCCTTGACCCCCCACCCCCTCCCACTCCCACCCATCATGTTTGATATTTTCACAAGCTTTGGGTTTCCAAAAATAAACTGTGACAAACAAAACCACCACGACAAAAACAAACTAATACTGAAATGTAGTTAGCAGGCTCTCTCAGTTACACATGAAATAGTAGAGGTAGGTGTACTAGAGAGAGAGGAAGATAGAGAACCAACAACAGCAACAAAAACAACAATGACAGCGACAATTAAAAACAAACCAACAAAAACCAACAAAGATTACAGGGTTGCAAAGAACATCAAGGTTCTGATTCTCCGCTTACATCATGAGACCGAGCTCTGTTGCTATATTTAGGCTATTGAAACAAATATAAAATGCTATAAATGCTATAAAAATTCATGCAGCAATGACACTGAATTTTGATAACAGTATGAGCCTCAGCCTAACCCCTCTCTCTCTCTCTCTCTCTCTCTCTCTCTCTCTCTCTCTCTCTCTCTCTCTCTCTCTCTCTCTCTCTCTCTCTCTCTCCTTTTTTTGACGGGACTGCCTTTGTTTACACTCAATTAAAGAATGGTCCTTAAACAACAAAAAGTAGACCTATCAACAATAATACTGAGATCATGTCACCATTAGGCCTGTGCTCAATATCTTATAGAACTCCATCAAAACATAATAACAATAATTGTGCAGGATAACATATAGGTATGCTGCTAAGCTAATGCCTCTCAAAATAGAAAAGATCACTTGTCCTAGTTGGCCGATAGCCTAGCAGCCTGCATACACACACAATTGCTGTCATATGGTGAAATAAAACCGATCAAACATAGGCCTATGGGACGATGTCACGTGAATTTGCATGATCCTTCGTGAATTTGTGAATCCCCAGTGCAATATAAGCCTAAAATAACCGAATAACAGACAAGGCTTTCAGTGTTGTTGCTTGTCAGCCTATAGCTGGCTTATTGGCATTAATACAAAATATTTCATATCGAGGTCTGATTGGCCGTACATGGTCTGGGAAAGTGTTTCTAACTCTCTACCCCTCCTTGAATCAAAGCGTGTGCCCGTTTGAAGGTGTGTAATTGGCTTGCGAGGCATGTATGGAATCCCCAGATGTCTATGAAATTTAAGGAGCCTTGGGCCATGCAAGGTAGGCTGCTACACAGGCTTTTCTCACTTTGAGGGGAAAAAATGCTTGACGAATACTAGGCCTATAGATCAAGTAGGCTATAGACTAAAATAGGGAACTTTATTGGCAACTTTTCAAATTTAAGTTTTCCATTTAATACACAAAAAAATACAACAAAAGTTGCAGCCTATTCATGATATGTGTGCCTAAATTATACTTAAAAAAATTCACTTCATCTCCCTTATGCAATACAATCCTCAAAGAAGTTTCCCCTTTTTTTTTTGCATGGAGGAGTTGGCAATTGACACGATGCAGAGGCACAGAATGAAACCTATTTAGAACAGATGTTAGTATTTTTAAAAAGTCACGTGAAATGAGCAGATGTTCAGACTGTGCAGAGACTCGCCTTCCAGTGCACATAGAGAGAGCTCCGAGTGCCTTTACTTCCACAGACCTGTAGTAAGGATCTGCGTGCACAGACAGACAGACAGACAGACAGACAGACAGACAGACAGACAGACAGACAGCTCAACAAGAAGCTCAAAATGGATTTAAAAAAAGGAGCCACTATACTGCCACCTGCAACGACTATTGGCAGCCGATGGGGTCGTCGACATAAAGGTAAGCAAACAGCCACAGTAGTGTGGCTAATCCATGGAGTAAAAGGCGAAAAGCATTATTTAATTCTGTGAGGCGATATGAGGAAGATCGGGGTGTTTTCTAGAGCTTCTACAGTCCGGGCCTATGTCGTCAATCAGAGAATAGTTTCAGTCTCTTTTTTTTCTCCTTTTTTGTAGTGTGTCTGTGTGTGTGTGTGTGTGCGTGCGTGCGTGCGTGCGTGTGTGTGTGTGTGTGTGTGTGTGTGTGTGTGTGTGTGTGTGTGTGTGTGCGTGCGTGCGTGCGTGCGTGCGTGCGTGTGTGTGTGTGGAGGAGGATGGAAGAAGGGGAGTCTGAAGAGAGCAGCAGAATTACATTTCTAAGATCAGCCTGAGGGGAAAAGTTGTACGCATAAAGCACCTATATCAAGCCTTAGTACGATTTAAGTTAAATCAAACTTTCAAATTATTTCAAAAAGTATGAAGAATTATCGCACCTTCTTTGAGCTTATCTTATGGTATGTCTTATGTTGGATAATTATGATATTTTAGACCATTGGATTTATAAAAACGTAACCTATAACAAATTATAAAAAATAGTATATTATTATGATGATTATGTTTATTATTACTTGTATTATTTGTATTTGTATGACATTTATTAATCATTAACGAACGATTAACTCTACTCATGGAACTGACCGACTAATCAGTAGGCTAACTAACTACTATATTCACCAGGTGACATTTAGTAATCATTAAGTAATGATTAACTACTCTATTCAGGAACTTAGATAGGCTACTAATCATTAACTAATGACTACCATTAACTATGATTAACTAGTGATTGACTAATGACTTACTAATTGACTTATTAATTAACTACTCATTAACTAACTATTAGTTAATGATTAGTTTACTAGTAGCTACTACAGTAACTACTACATTATTTGTGTACTTATTGTAAAGTGTTAGGCTACCATAAAATCAATATAGCTACTGTATATACTGTGTGTGTGTGTGTGTGTGTGTGTGTGTGTGTGTGTGTGTGTGTGTGTGTGTGTGTGTGTGTGTGTGTGTGCGTGCCCGCACGCATAGACACACACACACGCACACACACACACACACACACACACACACACACACTATATATATATATATATATATATATATATATTCTATCAATTTGGCTGAAAACTATATTCACACCATGTTTTGTAAACAAATAGAAATAACTAAATAACTAAATAATTCACTTGTGTCTGTAACTGACAGGTGATAAGTCCGACCAGATACTGAAAAATGACATGATGTATCCATCATGTCAAATTTATTATTTGTGCCTCCTAATAATTATTTGAATTTAAAGAACTACCCGCATATAGCGTCAAATCAATTTATAGTTTATTCTAAATTACATCTGTCTAGGCTACTCTCGCTTCATTTGAATTGTGTATATTTTCCAGTTGCAAGCCTGCTGGAAAAACAAATGGTCTAACTGATAAATTATTATGTCGGAGCCTTCAGACTAACTGCAGCAATATTCATATTTTGAAACAACTCAATTTGATTTGATTTTGTTACGTAAATATGTCTATTTCTGAGAGACCAACAGAGAGACAGGTGCAAACTTTGCTGCCAACTGAGCATTCAGACTCCACTTGAAACAATTCTTATTGAGCCTTAATGACAAATGAAATAACTTTGTTATAATGACACAATTACACCTTTTCAGACTTTTATACATGCCTCTAACAATGCCAGAGAAAGTGAACGCTCAAACCCTGGAGTAGGCCTAGCTACTCCAGACAACATCAAAGTAGCCTACAGTACTGCATTTTAGGCAAGGAAATAGAGGAGAGGCTAACCAGAAACAGAGAGCGTTCCATGCATGCCTCCTGCGTCTGGAGGTCAGCTGATTATTTGAATACATTAACATCTGAATAATGTAGCTCTTTGTTGAGAAGGCATCTTATTTAATACATATGTGAAATGCAGCATCAATCATTGCCTGCAAAAAAAAAGACTTACAGTAAATCAAGTTGAAAGCAGCCAAATTACGTACCATCAACATCAAATGCATGCCCACATCTGAGTGATCTTTGATTCTGTAACAATTGTGATGGATGAAAAGTGACTCTGTCTTCAACATGGAACATTTGAACTTATACTTTTTGGAACAGTCCGGCAATTCTGTTACTGGTCTATGATTGCCTTTAGTGTAGCAACACCGGCCTCTACACCTGTATTGTGTTTGAGAGGGGGAGAAAACAGAAAAGACAAACCAAGGAAAATGCTATTCATGCTTAAAGAAAGTGAAATCATCCACTCAAAGTAAAGCTTCCACCTCCTCTAGTTTACAATTCTCAGCTGTGAGTACCTGTTGGGTCCTTTGGCCTTTACTGTTGCTGTTGCTGGAAAGGAGCAGCTGCCTGGGGCTGTGTGCTTTTTTGAATGTTAAGACCATCAGATCTGGCTTGGAGTAATGAAGAACATTTCAAAGAATACAAGATAGAATTTCTTGTTTCTCAACCCCCCCTATCCATTCACTGTAGTCTGCGGAGAAGGATGGCAGCAGCCATCTATCTTTAGCCTGCATTGGTTTTTGCAGTTGGAGCACACGCAAAAAACAATTGATTTACTGGAGCAGTGGAGCTGATAGTGTGTTGCACTATGACATGATGTATTTGTCTGACTGAGAATTCAAGTTTTGCTGTGGATAAGTGGTGTGGTAAGTTTAGGATGAACTAAACTCATACATTTCATGTTAGCTTGGTCCCTTGGTAGTTTGTTCCCTTATTATCTATGAACAGGTCTGTTCCAAAACTGGAAGCAGAAAGCTCCTTGGACAACAAAGTGGAGGCCCACTGACCAAGAGTGATGGGGCCAACTTAAAAACCTCTTCTAAAGCCACCTATTTCTGAAGAAAATGGTGAAAACGACATACCCAAACTAAAATGCTTACTGTGGCTGAACCGCTAGGGGTACAGACAACTGCCTGACCTTTTCTGAAAGGTAAGACTTTGAACTTTCTGTTCCAAGTGTCAGAATGACTATGTGTTACTGACCCTGAGTAACACCAGCTCAAACACAGTGGTTGATTCTCGACTAGAATAAAAAACACTTTTAGAGTGTAAACAGTTACCTGTGGTTGTTGTATTTATGGCTAGAAACCCAATGGAGACATAGCCACAGGCCTTACCACATCCCAACTCAAAGAAGATGAAAAAATACCAAAACATGAGTATTTGGCACTGGTTTTTGTAGGGAGATACCTAGGCGGATTTCCAAAAAGCCTTTTGAAAAAGCCAAATAATCTGAAATGTTGTCTTTGTCTTTGTACAAAGACAGCTATAACTTCTGCTGTGTTGATCTGATCTGAAAAAGGAAGATATGCTTCGATGCGCAAGATTCAGCCGGTTAATTTGGTATGTAGCATGAACAGCATTGTTCAGAATTAACTACCTAATTAATCACATAAATGACAGATGAACAGCAAAAAATCTGAAACGTAACGCCGGGGTTACGGTGCCATGCAAGAGGTTGCTTCAGAGCCATTATCTCTACATGATATGAAGCTGAGTTAAAAGCTCCAACATATAAGAACAAAGTTTGCTTTCCTTTCATTATCAATTGACCAACTCCATAAACAATGTCTTGATGGCACTTCAGATTACAGTCTTGATTATCTGGGTTGCAGTTTTGGGAGAGAGTTGTCAACACATAACACATTGATCAAAATCCTGGTTAAATACATATCTGAATTGTAGATTTTCCCCTGAATATGCGTATATTAGCTTGATCTGAGACACAAATCTCAGAGAAACCTTTAAGGTGTTACATGCCAAGAAACCCTTTCTGCTCAGTCCAGCAGCACTTGAGGTCTAAGTGATGCAGACACCTGCGGCCCACTTTGATTTACAGGATGTAAACATATGAGCCAAAGAGTGATAGGAATGGCTCGGCATTTGGTGTCGAGAACATTTGGTAGAGTTATTGACTGACCTTTTTCCTCGTTGATTCACTGGTTACAGCTCAGTCTTTCAGACAAGCTAAAGCTGTACTGATTTATCTCCTATCTTATCTTCCAAAAGCAGAAGAAAACTTGTTTTTATCATGTACCGTTGCATTTAAGAATGTGTGGAGTTCTTATTATGGAGAATTGGTGTGGTAGATGAACCAAACATACAAACAAACAAACGGTAGATTATTGCTATAACCCATTGTTTACCTTGGTTGAGGGAAACATTTGGGGCGATGATTGATTTAGCCTTCCAAATTCAGATTCCTTTGAACCATTACCATGTTGGCAGTTTATTCCATGAGATTATTGGATAATAACGACGCAACAGGGATTGCAGGGCTTTGGCTATTTAAGAACATGTTAAATGGATGTTTGAAGTTGAAGGCCTGTGGACACACACCATGTTTAAGTTGGCAAATTACAGATTTCAAACTCCAAATATGAAACCAGACCAGGTCAACGTTCCATCAAAGCTGAAACATGCAACGGTCCTGAAGAATGACACCATGATTCAGGCATGGCATGTGAATGTATCCAGGACCAGAAACCTCCTTTGATACACGTCTATCTAAAGGGCATATGAAAAACTTAAACCTCCTTTGATACACGTCTATCTAAAGGGCATATGAAAAACTTAAACCTCCTTTGATACACGTCTATCTAAAGGGCATATGAAAAACTTAAACCTCCTTTGATACACGTCTATCTAAAGGGCATATGAAAAACTTAAACCTCCTTTGATACACGTCTATCTAAAGGGCATATGAAAAACTTAAACCTCCTTTGATACACGTCTATCTAAAGGGCATATGAAAAACTTAAACCTCCTTTTATACACGTCTATCTAAAGGGCATATGAAAAACTTAAACCTCCTTTGATACACGTCTATCTAAAGGGCATATGAAAAACTTAAACCTCCTTTGATACACGTCTATCTTATGGCCCATTTCCACCGCAGTTAGTAGCGCAATCCCGCTCCGCTCGACTCGATAAATGGTCTCATTCCACCGGTAAAAACTGTCCCAGCCCGGGTTGAGTTGGGGTTGAGTCGTGCTACTTTTCGTCCCTGCCTCGTCGGGGTTCTAGGGCTGCGAACCCGGTACCATACGGTGACGTGAAAACATTGTTGACGACTGATTGGTCACGCAGAATCGTGTTTACTCTGTCTATCTACTGACTGTCAATGCAATGCTGCATACCAGTTTAGTGGGCTTACCTTCTCTTCTGTTATGTATATTTCCATCAGTCTTTTGTGTTGCTGCCTTCGCCTCTGGGGAAATAAAATCGTGGCGGTGGTTTCAATTGTTTTGAGAGTGAAAAAAGTCTGCTGCTCAGGAAGCCTTTGTAGTTGAGTGCAGCACTCCGCTAGGCCGCAGGTGGGTCTTTGGTGAAGCCGCGGTCTTGCCTGGTGAGAGGCCGCCGGGGTACAGGCTTCACTCTGTAGCGCCTCTCCCGTCCCCGCGCAGTGCATGCCTGTGAGTTTGACTAACTACAAAGTGATATCCATTCTCCTGGCCGATTGTCACATTCGCCCATGTACACTGTAGGTCATTTAGAGGCACCAGTATTTCATAAACAGTTTAAAAGTTCTGTGGATGGATTTAATTGTAACGTTATGTTATAGTCTACTTCGGCTATAAGCGAAGGACAGATATGCGGTCGCTATGACGACCAGCTGTGGGCGGGGGTGGGCGGGGGCAGATGATCGGCGGTCGAAGCAGAACATCCATCGGGCCGAAACGAGTAGAGCCGACTGGTGACGAGCTGTGCAGGGCAGTAAAATGTGGTGGAAATGAGCCATAAAGGGCATATGAAAAACTTAAACCTCCTTTGATACACGTCTATCTAAAGGGCATATGAAAAACTTAAACCTCCTTTGATACACATCTATCTAAATGGCATATGAAAAACTTAAACCTCCTTTGATACACGTCTATCTAAAGGACATATGAAAAACTTAAACCTCCTTTGATACACGTCTAAAGGGCATATGTAAAACTTTGTACACGTCTAAAGGGCTTATGAAAAACTTTGATACACATCTAAAGGGCATATGTAAAACTTTGATACACGTCTAAAGGGCTTATGAAAAACTTTAATACACATCTAAAGGGCATATGTAAAACTTTGATACACGTCTAAAGGGCTTATGAAAAACTTTGATACACGTCTAAAGGGCATATGAAAAACTTTGATACACGTCTAAAGGGCTTATGAAAAACTTTGATACACGTCTAAAGGGCTTATGAAAAACTTTGATACACGTCTAAAGGGCTTATGAAAAACCTTGATACACGTCTAAAGGGCTTATGAAAAACTTTGATACACGTCTAAAGGGCATATGAAAAAATTTGATACACGTCTAAAGGGCTTATGAAAAACTTTGATACACGTCTAAAGGGCTTATGAAAAACTTTGATACACGTCTAAAGGGCTTATGAAAAACTTTGATACACGTCTAAAGGGCATATGAAAAACTTTGATAGACGTCTAAAGGGCTTATGAAAAACTTTGATACACGTCTAAAGGGCATTATTTAAAACTTTGATACACGTCTAAAGGGCATTATTTAAAACTTTGATACACGTCTAAAGGGCTTATGAAAAACTTTGATACACGTCTAAAGGGCTTATGAAAAACTTTGATACACGTCTAAAGGGCATATGAAAAACTTTGATACACGTCTAAAGGGCATATGAAAAACTTTGATACACGTCTAAAGGGCATTATTTAAAACTTTGATAGACGTCTAAAGGGCTTATGAAAAACTTTGATACACGTCTAAAGGGCATTATTTAAAACGTTGATACACGTCTAAAGGGCATATGAAAAACTTTGATACACGTCTAAAGGGCATATGAAAAACTTTGATACACGTCTAAAGGGCATATGAAAAACTTTGATAGACGTCTAAAGGGCTTATGAAAAACTTTGATACACGTCTAAAGGGCATTATTTAAAACTTTGATACACGTCTAAAGGGCATTATTTAAAACTTTGATACACGTCTAAAGGGCATATGAAAAACTTTGATACACGTCTAAAGGGCATATGAAAAACTTTGATACACGTCTAAAGGGCATATGAAAAACTTTGATAGACGTCTAAAGGGCTTATGAAAAACTTTGATACACGTCTAAAGGGCATTATTTAAAACTTTGATACACGTCTAAAGGGCATATGAAAAACTTTGATAGACGTCTAAAGGGCTTATGAAAAACTTTGATACACGTCTAAAGGGCATTATTTAAAACTTTGATACACGTCTAAAGGGCATATGAAAAACTTTGATACACGTCTAAAGGGCTTATGAAAAACTTTGATACACGTCTAAAGGGCATATGAAAAACTTTGATAGACGTCTAAAGGGCTTATGAACAACTTTGATACACGTCTAAAGGGCATTATTTAAAACTTTGATACACGTCTAAAGGGCATATGAAAAACTTTGATACACGTCTAAAGGGCTTATGAAAAACTTGTGCATCTTGTGTTTATCCATCTTTGTGTGTGATGTGTGCCACCCAGGCTGCAGACAAGACACGGATCAGTGTGCTGTGCTTTAGGGGAATACACAATGATGTCACAGACAGGAAATGGCTGGGAATGGCTTGGCACCTTTTGGAATTGGCCGGTTCCCCATTGGCTCAGCAGGAGCTCTGTAATAATAAACAGGCAATCAGGAGGCAGCGTGAGAGTACACAATGGCATGGCAAAACTTTGCGGATAATAAAAGCAGATTTTTCACTTGAGGGGGATGATTATTTGTGTTCTCCAGTTGTCCATAAATAGAGGGCCCCTCGCAGGAAGTATAAACATACAGATGGAGTGGAAGGCATGTTGTAGTCCAACACAATGATTTCAAATGTTCCTGTTTATGTTCAATCAAGATGGAATATACGTATATATATTACATATAACTGTAGTCACAGTTTGAGCATGAAATAGAACTGATTATTTTCTGGGGGAATAAAGAAGTAGAATACCTCACTAAAGAATGTAAACTTTTACTTTCGTGACTGTTTCACTCATTTCAGAGGCCGGGACAGACTATCTAGTGAAGCACCTAAAGCACATGCTTTACTTGTATAGGCCAGTGGTTCTCAAACCTTTTGACCACGGACCCCCATTTGATAAGATTTTGTCCCAGGATCCTCCGATGGGGGATCGTTTTTGCATTTAGTTTATGTTTTATTACAGAAAGTGTATGAAACCCATGACCAAAACAGACATTATGTCATTGTGTTACTTATGGATGGAATTATAGCGCAACGGACTGAAAATAATCTCTCACTGGATGTGGTGTCCCTGAATGCAGAACACAATTTGTCCCAAAGTGAGTGAGAGTAAAGCATGCAGGCCTGGTAAGGCCCAGGGCTAACAGGACCCCCTGTCCCGTCCCTGAGGCGCTCCACTCCCCGGGTGTTAATCCCCTGCCTTCATTAACCTGCTGGCCCAGGCCAGTCCCGCCAACACTGCACACTGGGACACTCATGTCACACTGATAATTGATGTGTTGTTACCTTGTAGTACAATGATCTCCTTATTCCTTCTGCACCGACTGCTTGACTTATAATTGATTCAGTTCCGTTTCAACAATTAGGGGCATATAGGAGGAAGCAGAGGAAATCAAATTGACACTCACTGCACGGGGACATAATAGATTCATTACAAGCTGGTGTAGATAGAACATTTAGGAATACATGAACTACAAACTACAGTATTAAAAATTCGTAATATTTTATATTAAGGTACAACCAGTACCTTACTAGTTGCTTATTAGCATGCATATTAGTAGCTTATGGCTGCTTATTATCAGTCATTCTAAAGCACCTATTTATCTTTTTTTATTACTTATTTATCTGCATGGTATTCTACAACTACTAGGCCATCAATCCATCAATAACCCCTTAATCATGCTTATTGATAGTCTTTGATTTGATCTGATTTGATTTGATTTATAGATGTTTGCTAAAAAGAAAACATGAAGAAAGTCATGAAGTTGTACATGAATTACGATCCTAATAAGCTTTAGTGCTACTACCACCTTAGGCCCATACTGAGCAGAGCATATTAAGATCATAATTCATGAACAACTTAGGCTAATTGAATGGTAATGGTAATAGTTAACGGTATATATGTGTACTTTATTATAAATGACCAGATAAATCTAAAATATAGTATAGTATAGTATATATAATGTAAATTAAAAGTGCAAGCTACTCCATATCCAACACATATCAAAAATGCTGCTAAAATCCTGTCCAGCACCATCAAACTGAGTTAAACAACTACCAAATATTATGAATACATCTCAAACTTCTCAGAGAAAAGGAAATAAATACTTTAACTGCTCACAGGGAATCTATAAGCAAATCAGCAGACGAGCACAAACATCATTTGAAATTTGGACAGAAAGCTGCGATTTATGTTGAGCCAATTCATTTGAATTATATTTTATTCACTGACTTCTTACCCTCTTTTCATGTGTTGCCATATTGTAAGTCACTTAGCAGGCCAGGCGTAAACATGATCCGTGTTGATATCTGTTGCTTTAGGAACTGGGAGCCTGACAGCCTCAGATTGTCTTTAATCTTCCATATACGTTATGACTCATCTGTTCCCTCATATCCCAGCAGGGGCGTCGGTACGGGACTCTTCACATATGGTGTCAGGATCCTTCAATCCAGAAGAGTCACCTGGTCACATGACAACAACAGCAACAACAACAACAACAACAATAATAACAACATGAAAAACAAGGTTCTTTTTTGTATCATCTGCTAGTTTTATGGTTGTTTAGTTCATACAGTGTATATGGTGTTGAAATGTGCTTTGTCAGATAAGCTGGATGTATTTTCTTGATGATTTGACATGATTATGATAATTTATTGCATTGTACATCACCAGACATAAAAACTGTTGATTTAACAGATTTGAGTTGTGTAAAGCTATATTACCAATCTATATACTGTATCTATCTATAAAAAAAAGGGGCTTAGGGCAATCTCTGTTTTTGTTTTTGTCCCACTGGTCATAGGAGGCATTGTGACATCATAATGTCATAATGTCCTGTCATAAGAGCAAAATCATCTCATGACATCGCCGAAGAGCTAGCGAGCCCGCACAGCGGCCGAGCCTAGGAATCAAACACGCGTAGCGTGAGAGATGCCCAGTAATCTATCTATCTATCTATCTATCTATCTATCTATCTATCTATCTATCTATCTATCTATCTATCTATCTATTTATTTATCTATATAAAAGGGGCAACTGGGCAATCTCTGTCTGTTCTCTGTTTAAATGTTTGCCCCACTGATGATGTCATAGGCATTTGTGACATCACTGATGATGTCATAAGCATTGTGACATTATCAGTGATGTCATAAGAGCAAAATCATCTCGCAAAATCATCTTATAACATCACTGATGATGTCATAGGCACTGAAGATGTCATAGGCATTGTGACATAATCAGTGATGTCGCTGAGGATGTCCCCAACCCCACGGACCCCTCTATCCTCTCCCAGACCCTAACTCTAAACCTAACCTCCCCCCAGACTCTAACCCTAAACCTAACCTCTCCCACCCCTCAACCCATTGAAAAAAAACATTTTACAGTTTTGGAGCCAAAATTGTAACAGCAACGTTGGTCCAAAACGTTGCTGTAGGAAACTTCATCAAGGATCCCCATCACGGATATATATATATCTACTATGTAAGACGAGGTTAACCTGAGTTTATCTCGTCCATCTCCTTGTCATCAGGGTGCTGTCTCCATCCTCCACAATGGAAGAGCTGTCCATTTGTGACCTTGGTGCTAAATCAAGTTCAAAGAGGACCACAGGCGTTTGTCAGATAGTTTTACATGGGGGCAGTGGGAGAACAGTGTGTTTGGTCAACCTCTGGCTCCCCCTTTGATTCCCAGCTCTCTGTGACCTCTGGCAGTGTGACACCACTTCAGGCTCATCGCCCGACCGCACTGGTCAGTCTGATAAGATCTGCTGCTAACTGACTTGACCCACTTGACTTTCAATCTCTGTCTTCGGTTAACCTAATTCTGCTATTGCATTAGCATTTTTACACAAAGGTTCCATTCCTTTTATGGATACTGCATATTAAGAAATTCCTTTGGCAATATCACATCGAGCAAGCGGCACTGCAGTAAAAGACAGAAATTAGATTAGAGAAATGCTATATGAAACAGTAACCATGAGCGGTTGGATTCCTGAGGAATGAGTCCATAAGTCCACTCTGCCTTAGAAAAACACTTTCACCGATGCCTTCATTAATTCCACTGACCTTGGTGTCACTATGGATTAAGGCTATGAACACCAATTTTCAAGTGATCTGATTCACCTCATGTAGAAGAGACCGCCTGGCTTGAGAGACTAACAGGAAGTGTAAATACAACCGCAAGTTCCGATTGTATTTACACTTCCTGTGACTCATAAACCTAGTCTGATTCATAATGTGAGTCAAACTAGGTTTGACCAGGTGAGTCAGACTAGTTTGAGGAGATAAAACAGCCGGCGTTTTGAACAGGAAGTCGTGAAGTGGGCGGGGCTACATGCAGCGCTTGCCCCTCATTACCACCACTGAGGTGCCCTTGAGCAAGGCCCAACCGCTCCGGTGGAGCTGATCAGTGGCCAGCAGATGAGACTGTGGTTGTACTGGTCAGCTTCCAGGTATGAATGTGTGTGTGAATGTGAACAGGGCACTCCTGAAAAAGAGAACATTGCTCTCAGTGAGACTCCCCCTACCATATAAATAACAGTAAAAAAAAAATGTAAAATAATAATAATAATAATAATAATAATAATAATAAGGTGAATAAAATAATTTTGTAAATGGATATGCCGTGGGATGTGCTTCTTTTGTAGGATATAAAGATCAAATAAAACGTAAAGCACTGACAAAGTGAATTCATTCATTGCTCATTATATCTACGTTGACACAGGTGATCAGCGGCCTTTCACGTTGCCCTTTGAGAATACATGATTAGAGCTTTAATCATCTACTGTGGGGAAGCAACCGTGTAGCCTGGGTATAATGTTCTGCTGTTTTTGTTTTTTAACCAAAGAATCCAGCATCAGCCTGCATTGCCCAAGAGCAAAGATATACTGTACATGTACTTCTAGCACAACTTTTTGGGGGTTGTCTGAATGCAACTGGGAAGCCACTAGGAAAAGTAATATTGTGTAATATTGTAATATTATTTTTGTTTTACTAGTATAAAAAATAGATGATGTATTGTGATTAGACCACTGTTTTTGTGTGTGTAAAAAAAAGTATAAAAAAATAATACAGATGGATGAAGGCTGTCTATTCTACAATTTATGTGTTTTCCTGCATTTTTATTTGGCAAAGAATTTGTAAAACTAGTATATAGAGTCATCAGTGATTAGTACACATAGAGAAAGATGGGCAGCCAGTAATAGTGGTAACACTTTACAATAAGGCTACATTAATGAACGGTTAGTTAACGCTTAATAATGCTTTATAAGCATTAACTAACCCTTAGTTGATGCTTATTACCCTAACATTAACTAACCCTAACCCCAACCATAACCCTATACATCAACCCTAAACTATTAAATAATGTACACATTAATACTAACATTAACATTAATACTACGTGATTTGTAAATGATTACTTGACACATCAGTTAACTGTTAATTAAGGGTTAGTTGATGCTTATTACCTAACCCTTAACAACTAAATCTCTTTAACTACAACCATTAATTAATGTACCCTTATTGTAAAGTGGTACCACAATACCCTAATGGTCTCGAGTCAGTACAATACACAATAGCACAAGCTAGACTGCAGAGGCTGCTCCTTACTGTAACCTCCATAAAATACAATGAAATACTTGAGAATGATGGACTGCAAACTGTCCTCATGGGAACATTTGCTTAAGTAACTAATTCAAGAAATGTTTACCAAAAGAAACATTTGCCAAAGTATTCGATTTTCTGTATATTGGACTGAGTCTCCTTTTCCTGCTTATTGAGCAACAATGCACAACGTTTGTGTTGTTATGTATTTTGGTTCATTTTCTTGACCTTTAACACTTGCCCCAGAGAGATGCAAATGCCTAAAGAACATAATGGCTCCTTTCCTGTGTAAAAACGAGGCCCGTAAAGCAAGGTAATTACAGTTGTCATGGCAACAGGGTCCAGCAGGCTGATGGTGCCGTGTACACTTGCAAGAACTTCAAACAGTATCAAAGCTCTGCACTACCAGGGCTGGTGCACGAGATCTGGTTTGAATTAGAGACAAACCTCCACAGTCTCTCTTCAAATTCAAGATCAATATGGAACACCCCCTTCAAAAAAAAGGGGTGGGATTGAGAAAGGGCCCGGCTAGTCCTGATCCAGACAGACCCAGAACCTCTGGATTTCATTAGAGTCAATTATCTTATCTGTTTCATCTCAATGCTGCCCCAAGGGGTTGGCAGGCGGACCAGCGGGTTCTTTGCCATTTGAGAAAGCCTGCAGCCAGCCAGAGGCCTGTGGATCAGGTCATTAAAACACTGCTGCCCCTGCTGCGAGTGATCAAATATTTTCATGCTTTTGTAAATATATTTTCTTCTTTCAACCCCACAGGACACAAAAACACTCAAATTAAACGCAAGTTTTTGTTTTCAGGATACCCCCAAGATAAGGATGTCTTAAACTTTGATTATAGTGACCCAAAACATGGTCAGTTTTGTTGTCAGGTGACACTGCGGAGAGCATCTGGACAGAGATCAACAAAACTCCTTTTCTAGCCTACAGCCACACATCAGCATCTACATGGAGCCTGGTAGCAATTCACAGCCCAGTCTCTTTGGTAAGGCTATTTCCATGCCAAATGTGGCACAGACACCTGTCCATTATCAAAATGGAGAAAATGCACACCATGGAGTCTCAGTGAGCTGCTGGTAATGGGGGAAAATCCAATGAATAAAATTTCAAATTGTATGGACAAAGTTTTGGCCTGGTGGCCTTCATAGGACTTGAAAAAGGCCGAAACGTTGTCCATTAAATTGTCAACTTTTTTTGCATCTGATTCAGAGTGTGCCGTTTCTTCTTTTTATCAGAAGCACCTGTCCAAGCAGCATGGATCATTTGAGTCTTATAGCACCACTGCTCTTCACTGAAATATGGGGAAGCACCGGCCCAGAAATAACATGGGCCAGTCATCTCTCTGGTAAGCACCATCAAACAAAATGTCACGAGGGGCCTCATGACGACCTTGCACTTGTTCTCGGGGGGAGAGTTGCGCGGGCAAACGGGACAATTTCAGTAATCGGGTCCAATTTGGCAGTTCTGTCACAGAGCTCAGAAAATAGGAGGCGTAATCAAGGGAGGGATGCCCTTGTAGTTGGATGGGGTTGGGTTGGGGTGGCAAAGGGGGCAGGGAGGGGATATGAGGCCCGGGACCTGGAGCTGAAATGGAGAAGCCTCCTCATCAGGGGTTAGGGATCACGGGCAGAGACTTCCCTTCATCACGGCCAAGCTGGGAAATGCAGAGGACAGCAGGGTCAGCCCACTGTGTGCCGTTACCATGGCAGACAACCCGAGGGCCAGAAGATAGATGACAAGTACAATAATATGAGGTGTAATCACCAAGGTTAGTCGCCTGCAATGCGCCGACTCCACTCTCAAAGATCCCTTCTCTCCAAAAGAGAGGGGGAAAAACTCAGTGTAGTTTAAGGGCAAATGACTTAGTAATGTGGTCATTTTTCCTCCATGCCTCTAGAAATCAGGAAACCTTGGGGGACACGCTCTAGAGACTCTACATGAGCAGTCATTGAGAGATTCCACTCCACTTCCATTGCTAGATATTGACTTTCCGGTTCTTTGTACTGGGTGCCCCGCAGATGGAATCTCGCATCCTCTTTAAGGGGGAATTTTATGACTTATTAACTGTCAACAGTTCATAACCTCCAAGGAGCTATTAAACTTTCTCCTGTGGCCTCAACAGGAATGCCCATGTTTGATTTGGCCTGAAAACATATTTGAATGTTTTCGCTCTCCTCAACCCTGCATGCAAGTGCAACAAAATACTCCTATCGACCTTAACATCAGATCACTATGTCAAGATAAGAGTATAGCAACTTAATTATGCATTATTATAATTTTTATTCCAGAATAATGTGTATTTATTGTGGAAGTACATAGAAGGGCTGGGAAAATACCAATGAGACATATCAAGCAAAGCATAATGCTAACTGATACAAACATGCACACATTTAATCAACCCCTAACTCATGCTGTCCCTAAAAATAACAGAATTTGATCAGATTTCTTATTATATGTTGAAGGATTTCTTTGCACATCTGTAGCTGAACAACTGCGACATGAATCTCATCCAAGAGCCAAATTCTACTTTGAATTATGATTATTTTTTAACTTTAGGGTATATCTTAGTTATATTTGTCCTTGAGAAATGGTGTCAGCAGTGTGACTAAATCATTTATCACTAGCCAAAAACAACTAGGATGAATAATTGAGTCCAGATGTCGCTGATTTAAGCTAGATACCAGGGTTCATTTCCTGTCTGTGCTTTGTAAGACAACCTATTACACCTCCCAGGCAGCTGCTGGGTACTGGCCCAGCCTGAATATCAACACTCCTCAGGTGTCAGTGTAGAAATCACACAGACACAAATGCTACGGTCATATTCTGAAGGTATGTGCTGCACCACTGTAAAACAATAACAGATTATATTAGTCTTGCACTGTTCCAAGCGCTCCAGGCAACAGCGTGTGCCTTTTTTATTTGAATGCATTATATTGTGACCTGCGTGTATATAGTAACCCTAGTTAACTACATTTCAGTGTGTATTAGCAAACCTAAAAAACATTTCATGTATATTGTGACCTGCATGTATATAGTAACTCTAGTTAACTACGGTACATTTCAGTGTGTATTAGCAAACCTAAAGAACATTTCATGCATTATATTGTGACCTGTGTGTATATAGTAACCCTAGTTAACTACATTTCAGTGTGTATTAGCAAACCTAAAGAACATTTCATGCATTATATTGTGACCTGTGTGTATATAGTAACCCTAGTTAACTACATTTCAGTGTGTATTAGCAAACCTAAAAAACATTGCACAGTGCACCAAAAATACAATGTGGTTTCAGATATGCGGTTTTAATGTCAGGGATGTTATACAATTATAAAAAATGAAAAGTGAAATACAAGGAATCAAATAATGACACACACACACACACACACACACACACACACACACGTACACACACGTGTACACACACACACACACACACACACACACACACACACACACACACACGTACACACACACATGTACACACACAAACACACACGCGCACACACACACACACACACACACACACACACACACACACACACACACACACACGCAGTAGCAGTTTCCTTGTTTATTTTATATGCTAAAAGATCTGGGAGGCCATAACTCTCTGGCTGCCTTAAAAGCATTCTCTTCCGGCCCGTTGGGCCCATGTGCTAGTGATTAGGTTCTGTGGCTCGGCCATGCAGGTGACTGACACAGAGTGACCGCTCCTCAGCACCAACGCATGTGCTAAGGAAGCAAAGGTTGCGGGTTGCATTTTTTTTAGATAGGGAGAGAGAGAAAGAGAGAGAGAGGGGGGAGAGAGAGAAAGAGAGAGAGGGAGAGAGAGAGAAAGAGAGAGAGAGGGGGGAGAGAGAGAAAGAGAGAGAGAGGGGGAGAGAGAGAGAGAGAAAGAGAGAGAGAGAGGGGGAAGAGAAAGAGAGAGATTCTCTGTTCACTCTCATTGACCTCTCTTGAGTGTTACATTGTTATGCCACAGTCTCACAGATACATAATGTATGTGTTTGGCACCTTGACTTGTTCTTTTTCTTTGTGGAAAAACCTGGTTATCTTCACATTTTCATGGAGATGAAGTCGCATTTGCAGGGCGAAACAATTCTGTCGTCTTTTAAACTGAGCTGTGCTCGCTGAAAACTGTATCCATCCATTTCAACATGAATTGCATGCCAGTTTCAAAACAAATATACACCAGCAAAGGAGGTTTCCTTGGACAAAATCAATCTGTAGAAAGATGTCAAGATTGTTTGGAAGAAAAGGTAAATACTAAAGTGGAGTGGCCTGCAGACTTTAATGTAATGTTTACACTGTAATTAGTCTTTGCAGAATGAGAATTCCTGACAGAGGTTCTGAGACGGCATGGCGTGATAAAATAAACTCTAAACTGCACTGTTTCAAGACAACCTCCGTGGACCATAAACTAAGACCTCCACAGCACAGACCATAACCACCCCTCACTCATTTTCAAAACGGGTGGTCGAACTTCTCTCCATCTCTCCGTCACTCCTCTCTCATTCTTTCTCCCTCTCTCTCTCTCTCTGTTTACACCACTCAACCCCCCCCCCTCTCTCTCTCTCTCCTTTGCATTTTCCCTCCATTTATCCGTTCCTCCTAGTGTTTGTCCCCCTGCTTCCTGCCCCCTCCCATGCAGAGTGAACCCAGGTTGGAGCTTGGACTTCCAGCTCTCCGCAGGCCCCTCCGGACTCCGACTCGATGACACAGTCTACAGCCATGCGTGCAGAGGGGGACGGCGACTGGGGCTCATTCAGAACTGGTGTCACTGTCCACCTGAGCAAACAGAGGCCCGGGGAACCAGGGGGGAGAGGCGGGGGAGAACCGGGCAGGGGGACCACGAAACCAATTGGTGAGGGAGGGCTGGCAGAGTGACAGCCAATGTACAATAACATTAGTCTTCCGCCTTGGCCCTGAGTGAGTGCTCCTTCTGGACGCAGCTCTGCCTCAACTTCTCTCTCATTCTTTTTCTTCTTCGTCTTCTTGCATGGAGCTCCCTCCAATGGAAACACATTCCTGTCATGCCTCACTGCTGCTCCCTGTTTAGATTTCTCATTACAAACAGCATTACACGCCTGGCCTGGAGCTGGCCAGAGCACAAGCCAGGGAGGGAGAGGCCGGGGACCTCAGCGCTCCACGGGCCGCCAGGAGAGAGATGAAGGGCTGGGCACATCACACACTGCTGTACCCACAATCAAGAGATGTTGTGTTGATATTTGCCTCCATCAGTTCAGAGCGTTTCGAGGGAAAGGCTACAGTGATAGATAAGGTGGTGTTCTGCAATTGGTTTCTCTTGTTGCAAACCAGCAAATAAAATGGACCAAAAACCTTGATTTCCCCCCATTTTGCTTTCATGTTGAGCTGTCATAAGAACTGCCATTCTATCTTTTGAGCTTTGACATTTTCCTGTTGTTATTTTGGGATATGACGTACCGACAATTTCCATTCTAGACGATTTATGATTACGAAATGGATCTGCCTCGCAGGATACGAGAATTTTATGGAAAGCAGATCTTTCTTTCTCTCTCTCCAGGTTCTCTCATCTCAGTCCAAGTTGACCACCAGAGGACTGGAGCTCCCACGACTCCCCAGACTGTCTGAGTATTGTTGACTGACACCTGACAGTGTCTATTTACTATGACAAACTGGCGGAGGATGATGAGAGAGAGGGGCGGGGGCGGGAGGGGGTATGGCTATATTGGCTCAAACCACTATTTTTCAATGATATCACCCATGAAGTTTTGTATTTCTCCGATATGAAGGACATTTTCCTCATAAACTACCAAATAAGAGGTAACCTAAACCAGTAAGTCACAGCAGGTTCCACCCGATATAGAACCAAAACTAATTTCCTGTTTTCAGCAAGTTGCCACCTGAACCTTTTCCAAAAACCTCCACACAGCGAGAGTCCTCAGTGCTCATCCAATCACAAAGTACATGAGCTTTCTGTGTTTTTACCACTTTGTAAAGAAGAGTGCCAATCGTGACGTGTTACAGCCCTGCTTCTCTGTGCCAGAAGGAACTGTGCAGACAATCTGCTATCAATTTCCCTCAATCCATGGAGTCACATTCTCTGCTCCAGCCAACACAAGCGATAACAGTGGACAGGCTCTTTTGGTCACGTTAGTACAGGCGTGCGTGGACCCAAATGCAAAACAAGAGAGGCAGCAGACAGATTTCAGGAGCAACAAAAGGGTTTTTACTAGAAACTTGAAATACAAAATAACAAAAAACCACTAGCTCAGAGCTAGGTGATAAAGTTGAAACATTAAAACAAAACACTGGTAACACTAGGGATAAAGGAACATATACCAGACAGGGTAGACAATGACTCGACACAGACTGAGACAATATATAGACAGAGGTAACTAATGGAACATGAGGGACAGCTGGGGAAGGCAGGAACACAGAGGGCAAAACCGGAGAACTGATTGGTGGGGAGAACTCAGGTAATGGGGCAGACTAACGAGGGAACATAGGCAACAGGTGGGAGGAAAGGCAGACTAACGAGGGAACATGGACAACAGGTGGGGAGAAGACAGAGACTAATACACAAGGAATAAACATAACAAACTCCTTTCTCTATAGTATGACTAAGGTCCACTGAGTCTAGATCTATCCCAGCTCTTCAGGAATTACACACATGATAACAGAGCAGGCCACGGTGTGGCCTGGGTGTTACACTTTTGAAGCCATGGATATTCTTGCAAAAGAGATTGTTGTCTTTCAGAAATAGATGGAGTAATTTATTTGAGATTTATCTTCTATTTCTTTGCCATTCCACGTAAAACAATATACTTTTTGAGTTTTCGAGCTATTGAAGATGAATTAATGTTATGTACATACATACAAATGTTACCGTGCGGCTTCGAAGTGTTTATCTGATCTCTTATCCTACTAATCTAATTGGACAAAAAGGCGTGGCGCACAATGGCGCGTCTGCGAGGCCGGGCGGGCATGTGTGTGAGCTGCGTGAAGTGGGCAAGACCTCGAGGACAAACCAGCGAGGCACGGTAGAAATTAGCGATGAGGACGATGATGAGGCATGGTAGGAATGAGCACTGCCAGTTCAGCGGGCGTGGTGAGGGATGCTAGAAAGGTCAACCAATCACAGCCCAAACCCTCTAACACACGCAAATGCTTAGCCAATCACTCAAAATGGTGACTATAATTGACAGCCAAACCAAACAATGACTGCACCTGAATTAACGTGATTAGTGGACATGGTCACACGCATTCCCTAATTTTTCCATGACGCTAAAAGCCAGAGTGCGCGGCGCTAACCATTTAACCGCGCCTTTTTAAGCGTAGAATTATTCACAACTGTGGCCATTGGTGATCTCCAGTAAACCAATCACATTCTTCCCTTCCCAACTCCGATCCACGAGCGACTCCAGTCCGGTTGCAATCAGTCAGGCAGAGGAGCAAACAGATGAGACAGCTTGAAGAAATAACAGCATCTCAGTTCACAGAAGTGGGCATCTGGTCATCTTCCAATAGCCAGGGGTGTCAGACTCATATTAGGTCGAGGGCCGGATTTGTTCAACTGAGACCTCATGGGGGCCGGATTTTTTTTTTTACTAAAATCAATTTGACTCATTTACCCATTTACTTCACAAAATAAATACTGCTCTTTCCATTTATCTTGAAACTGCCTGCATTCCGTGTCAACCTTTCTCTTTTTCGACAGCATCTTGTTGATTCCTTTGTTTTTTGGTAGGTAGCCGAATGTGCGATTCAATTCCAGCGTGGCATCATGGCGGCTTTGTTTACACCTGATGACCTATTGACATAGTTCCTTGTAGTGCAGGTTAATTAACTTATGAATGAACTCTTAGCTTGCTTATTAGCCACACGTAGTTCATGATAATGGGGTGCGAATTTAATAATAATAATAATAAAAAAAAAAAATAATAATAAAAAATATTCCAAAACATCTCGCGGGCCGGATCCGCCCCGTGGGCCGTATCTCTGACATCCCTGCAATAGACCCTTTTCACGGACGCCATTTTGTGTCGAAAAGGCAGAATAAACACAGGTGCAAGCAAAACACTAATGAGGGTTTCCAAATTCCAATCAGGGAAGTTTAAAACCCTCATTAGTGTTTTGCTTGCACCTGTGTTTACCCTGCCTTTTCGACACAAAATGGCCCCCGTGAGAAGGGTCTATTGCCAACCAGAGAGAATGCGAGATATGTTAGGTGGAGGCAGAGGGCTGAGGTGATCATTGTCTGGGTCAGAAAAGCCCTAGAAGCAAAAATCATGTAAGTCAGGAGGGGATGAGAAGATGACTGGGAAAGATGTGAAAGAGAGAGTGAGAGTGAGAGAGGGGGAGAGAGAGTGAGAGAGAGACAGAGAGAGAGAGAGAGAGAGAGAGAGAGTGAGTGAGTGAGTGAGTGAGTGAGAGAGAGAGTGAGTGAGAGAGAGAGAGAGAGAGGGGGGAGAAGTCTGTATCAGACGAGCATGCAGACACAACTGAGAGTTGCTTTGGAAAGGCATGTCCGCAAAATAGGATAACGCCGTGGGTGCATCGCCGGTGCACTGAATAAGGCCTGGTTTTGAAAAGCGTTAATGCAAAATTAACGCCCGTTGGGAAGATCGCTTTAGGCTGGTATTTAAGGCCGAAACACCCATTCTGGCCTATTCTAGCACTGCGCCACGCCTCTTCAACGTAAAGCGCATTTCGGGGCGTAAAAACATGACTATCTTTCCAAGTCAGCGGTAGGCAGGCGTAAAGTGTGTTTTTTGCGTTTAAGGCCAGTTAACAGCCTAAGGCCACTTTAAGGCCAGGGGGGAAATAGAGCCCTAACTGTTTTAGACTGACATGTAATCTGACCAATGATAACTCATAAATGCCGTGATGATCTGGTCATCACTGGTTTCGATACTGTACCATTTTCTATTTGTGTGGGAGTTTTGGGGTGCCAAGCCAGCTCACATCTCAGTATGAGCCATCTTCAAATCTAAATCAAATCATATTCAAATCTAAGTCTAATCTCTTTCAAACTCCAAGGCAATGGCTACGGGGGATGAGGTTGAAGTGGTGTTTTTTTCTTGTCATTAACGTTTTATACTTAATGAAAAAGCATTTATCGTGAGCACAATAATAGCACCACATGTTTTCCAGCTTGCTTAGTAATGATTGAAAGGAAACTGAGGCATGTGAGAAGTGAAGGACAATGCAATTTATACAACAGTTAGTTCCGGCCGAGCAATTTGATTGGACAAGAGGGATCCTACCAGTGCTGATATTTCACGATAACGCACTGGCGCTTCACTGTGTGTACTGTAGATCACTCAGGCACCATTGAAAGCCTGCTGACTGGCTGCTTCACCACCTGGTACGGGAACTGTACCACCATGGACCGCAGGGCGCTAAGAAGAGTGAGGCGCGCGGCCCAGCACGTAACAGGATGTGAGCTACCAGAACTGCAGGAACTGTACAACCAGCGGTGCCTCAGGAGGTCCCTGAAGATCATCAAGGACACATACCACCCCCACAACAGCCTGTTCTCCCTGTTACCCTCAGGGAGGAGATACAGGGTCCCAAAAGCACGAACAAATCGACAGTTTCTTCCCGCAGGCCACGAGACTCCTTAACACACACAAAAAGACAATCATGTAGTAGCTGCTACCATTACATATGATAATTATGCCTATGTTATTTACACCTGTGCAAACAGAATGTTTAATTATGTTTTAAGGTGTCTATGCTAGAAAAGAAAAGGAAAAGTTTATTGTTATTGCTTGTTGTTTCTCTTGTTTTACTGCATCTATATGCCCTGTTATTTTGCACTGTTATACTGTTATTTGCACTATGTTGTAACGGAGTCTACAGCACAAGAATTTCACACGTGATACTTGTACTACGGAGTGACAATAAAAATCTTGAATCTTGAATCTTGAATCTTGAATCACTCCGCTTCACCGCTGCTCTAATCAACAAAACGCTTCACATCAATGACAAAAAGTAGACAGCCTGCAGTTAATTAGGCTAGAGAAATCATATATTTTCTCAGCTTTTTGTCATTTTTTTAATCAGCTTTGTTTAATAGAACTGTTGTATAAAAGCAATATCACACGTGAGGGAGTGCTGTTGTTGGCTAATAACGTCACGGCTATGATTATCTTCGGCACTCGGCCGCACGACCGAATCACAGCAGTGACAATATTAGCCAACAACAGCACTCCCTCTCGTGTGTTATTGCTTAAATAGCAGCAGGTAGACATTAGGGGGGGGGGGGGGAGTGGGGGTGGCTTTGGGAGTAGAGCAGTGGTTCCCAAATTTGTTTATGCGTACCCCTAGGGCAGTGATACTCAACTTGCGGCCTGTGGGCCACATGCGGCCCGCGGGCGCCCCCTGTGAGGCCTGCGATGGAATTGATTTTTTCTTTCTTTTTTTTCTTTCTTTTTTACAGTGCACCTGAATGCAACATGTCATTCTGGCCAATACTCCGCTTCTGTTATAGCATTTCAGTCTGGAATATGGAATATCTTTCAATAATCTATAATTTAGCTGCTAAATTGTCAAATACTGCCGTCTGCTCGCTACCCAGGCACTTATGTATGTACTTAACCTAACTAACTTAACCTAACTAACTATCCGGTGCGCACAACATTGTCAGGCTAAACTCCGGCTGACACCCCAAAAACCTACAATCCGCTACAGAAAAATGTATTGTTTGTTTATTAACTGGCCCCTGGCCTTCTATCATTTCACGAAAGTGGCCCCAGGGCAAAGCAAGTTGAGTATCAGGGGCGTTTCTATGGGCGGGCCCGGGTAGGCACAGGCCCACCCACTTCTTGCCCTTCTTGCTGTTGTTGTTGTTGTTGTCGTTATTAATAAATCACCTAAAATGAATGATCAACATTACATTTCATTTCTTGTGTGATGTTTGCATCGGAAATCTACCACAATGCAGCGCTGCCCAAATGTGCAAAATTGGTTGTTTTCTAAAGGCAAACTTGCTGCTGCCTTGCTAGCTAATGGTTTTGTAGCTTAAAAACGCAGGGCACATCATCTCCAGAGTCTAATGCATGACGACTTCATGACATCCAGAAATTTTGCGCGCAAAGCGCGCAACATTCCTAGATGTTATGGATTGTCTGTGCCCCACCAATTTTATCCAGGCCCACCTATCATTTCATTTCTGCCTATGCCACTGTTGAGTATCCCTGCCCTAGGGGATACGTGGAGTACTTGAGAGAAAATAGAAAATGTAAAAATGTAAGAATAAATCGTGAAAATAAATTAAATCAAATCAAATCAAATCAATCTGCTGAGGAGGCACTAATTGAACTCTTTCACTCCATTTCTTATTTTGTAATATATTGTAATATTTTGTAATATTTTTCAAGAGGTGGGTTATCAGTCATCATATGCTGTAGTTTTCTCTTGCAGTTTTCTAAGCAAAATGCTGTAGTCGGGTAAAGGGGGTACTTGGATTAAGAAATCAGGGAAAGGCGCTACTGAAGGCAAAAGAGTTTGAGAACCACTGGAGTAGAGGGCGGCTTTAGCTCAGGAGGTAGAGCGGGTCGGCCAATGACGCAAGGGTTGGCGGTTCGATCCCCGCTCCCTCCCAGCTGCTGTCGTTGTGTCCTTGGGCAAGACACTTAACCCTCCTTGCTCCCGATGTGTGTGGTAGCCTGCCGCCATTGGTGTATGAATGGGTGAATGTAGACTATCTACTGATTGTAAAGCGCTTTGGATAAAAGCGCTATATAAATGCAGGCCATTTACCATTTACCAGGAAAATGATGAAATGATAGGAAACCTAGGCAAAATACAGGAGATACACAGTCAGTCACTATTCAATCTCTTGTGGGATAAATATTTCAAAGCAACATTACCGGTAGTCCCTACCATACTACACAGGTAATGATTTCCTTAAAACCCAGTGTGTAAAATGTAAAACATTCTATAAAATATATTGACAGAGAAGTGTCTCAACAAACAAGACAAAAACAAATATGTAACATTTGAGTGATATTTTCGGGTCGATTTCCATTGACCAACAAAGTGGTTTGAGAGGAAATCCCCCCCAAAAGAATGTGAGCTGTCTAGCTTCATGACCTGCAGCCAGTGCTCAGAGCAGAAAATTAGGAGAAGTGGAGGCCACCTGTTTCCCAGTCACTTCTCCTTGGCTCTTGGCATAATGCAGGCTTGTTCATGGCAGATTAACACCAGGCCATATGAGGTGGCAGTGCCAGCTGTACTTCAAAACATGGGGGGAACTGCCGTTAACTCACAGTTTACCACAATCTGTGGCATCCAATGCATTTAAATCACATGATCCCCACTTGTATGGTACTTTGTCAAAAGTGATGCTCTGTCACGACTCCTACCATTGGCGTGGGCACGCATTCCAGTCTGGTCGTGTAACACATTCTTGGGGGGGGGGGCAGTGTTCTCCAATATATGTACATGCTGTGCTGTTCACTTCCAATTTGTGGACCTTCCAAACTGCTCCGTCACACTCTGGCCTTGACCCAAACTGCTCACAAAAATAACATGAAGCTGTGGAGGAGTTTATTCTTCATTTATTATGAATTATATTAATTGATTAGATAATGATTCTCAAGAGTAAAAGACTGTATTGACTTGGCACAACATGTAGGCCTACAACTTATTCTCAGAGAGGACCACTCATGTTGTCCAGAAAGCGTTGTTTCAAGCTGTTTATGTTAGATATTGAGTTAGGCCCTTTAAGCAAGACTCTTTCACAGCAAAGATCACCACTCTTTTGACAAACTCTAGTACAGTTGAAATACATGCCTTAATTTGATTTGTCTCAGAGGAACAGAAATCCCAGTAATTCAACTTCATAATGTCATTTTATTTTACAAAGTTGATTTTAAACATTAAATATGGTTAAAACTATTTTAAATGTGATTAACCCTGAATTATTTTTTTCAATTGTTTGGACTCTTTCTTTGTCAATGTTTAGGCTAAATATAAAATTTGATTTGATTGACATTTTGAGAAAAGAAAAAAGAAAATAGTCTTACAAAACAGCGGAATAGGGCTGAACAGTCATGTGACATCTTTTGCCCCCGGAAGTGAGTTTCCCATTCATTTCTGCATAGACATTTAGAAAAATCCTTATATAACGAGTTTTAAGGCTGGAACCAAGCCAACCCGTGACCTACTGAATCGTGAGTGACCATAAAACATTTCAGTTGGAGCAAAAATTAAAAATTACATCGGGGAAAAAACGAATTTTCAATTCCCCCCCGTCTTTATTTATTGTTTTATGGTCCGTCATGATTCAGTAGGTCACGGGGTGGCTTGGTTCCAGCCTTAAAACTCGTTATATACGGGTTTTTTTTAATGTCTATGGAGAAAATGAATGGGAAACTCACTTCCGGGGCAAGAAATGTCATGTGACTGTTAAGCTCTATACTTTTTTATTTCTTTTTTTTTACCTTTATTTAACCAGGTAAAAATCGGTTGAGAACCAGTTCTCATTTACAACGATGACCCATGCAACGTATCGTGTGCGCCTGCAGTGGTGCTCTTTACACTTCCTGAAAGATTCAGCGCCATCACACGTAAAATGGCATAGCTGTGGCCGAACACAATCTACTCACACAGTCATTTTACATTCTTATTAGCCTACTAGCCAAATACCCGTCCCTGTCTAACTGGCCATTTATTCAGGCCTCGCTCACAGATTTGGCATCTCCTCTCTCTCCCCAGAGGGGTTTCATAGTCCTCTTCTGTGGCTGCTTACAACTCAGACTCACCTGTGTGTTGCTCCAGAGTTCACTGGCTGATACAAATCCCTCTCACCTGTGTGCTGCGCCACTGTGTAGCTCTCCATGGTGCTGAACATGTGTTTATAATCCGTACTTATATTTCTATGTATTTAACAAGGGCTGTCACTATTCTGCCACTATGATAGTTCTTGCAAATGATGTTGATTGCCTGTTTGTGCTGTGGCCTCACCTTCTTCTCTGTGATTGGCTGCATTGCAGCTTCCACAGATGCACTCCATCTGCTGATGTTTTTTTCAAGGTGATTTGTTTGACCACACCTATATATATATTACCCATTGTCATCTGTTCTGATGTACACTGATGATGGCCTAAGGCTGAAACGCATCTGTTTTGCCCTTAATAAATAAAAACCCTCAAGATGTACTCTAATTTGAGTGCTGTTGCCTACCTCTGTTTCTGTGATCTCCCTGCAACCTGCACCAATTGAGCTGCTTAAGACCTGGAGCTGTGCGGGCTATTCCCTTGCAACATAATTCCTAAAACAAATAGGCTATGGATTACTGGATCACCTACATTTTACATTTCCCCCCTCAAATGAAAATATAGCATTTTGGAAATGGACTCTTCATAGCTTATAGATTAGAATAACTTTTCAGTACCTCAAGATTCACTTTATGAACAGTTAACAGCATGAATTTGACGTAGCAGCAATAAATCTAACATGACATAGCCCACAGTAGGCGACAGGCATAGCCTCTGCCATGTTTTTGAGTGATGACGTTATTTGGAAATTGCACAGATGAACAAACGGCAACATTAATGGGGCTTGGAGCCTGTTTTTCCCCACTGTCTCCAACCTGCAGCAACATGTGCCTCATAAAGTTCAAGTTAAAGATGTTTCCCTCAGAGATTAGCCTGTGATATAGTGTGTAGCATGAAGGACTATCTACTCCCTTGCATGCAGGTGCCTTGAGGAGCTTTCCAGGGGCCTTCATTGTATTCTCTCAAGTGATAATGAGAGAGCCCTTATAGAGCCCTATAGTGATAATGAGAGAGCCCTTATAGAGCCCTATGATAATGAGAGAGCCCTTATAGAGCCCTATAGTGATAATGAGAGGGCCCTTATAGAGCCCTATAGTGATAATGAGAGAGCCCTTATAGAGCCCTATAGTGATAATCAGAGAGACCTTATAGAGCCCTATAGTGATAATGAGAGAGCCCTTATAGAGCCCTATAGTGATAATGAGAGGGCCCTTATAGAGCCCTATAGTGATAATGAGAGAGCCCTTATAGAGCCCTATAGTGATAATGAGAGAGCCCTTATAGAGCCCTATAGTGTTAATCAGAGAGCCCTTATAGAGCCCTATAGTGATAATGAGAGAGCCCTTATAGAGCCCTATAGTGATAATGAGAGAGCCCTTATAGAGCCCTATAGTGATAATGAGAGGGCCCTTACAGAGCCCTATAGTGATAATGAGAGAGCCCTAATAGAGCCCTATAGTGATAATGAGAGAGCCCTTATAGAGCCCTATAGTGATAATCAGAGAGCCCTTATAGAGCCCTATAGTGATAATGAGAGGGCCCTTATAGAGCCCTATAGTGATAATGAGAGAGCTCTTATAGAGCCCTATAGTGATAATGAGAGGGCCCTTATAGAGCCCTATAGTGATAATGAGAGAGCCCTTATAGAGCCCTATAGTGATAATCAGAGGGCCCTTATAGAGCCCTATAGTGATAATCAGAGAGCCCTTATAGAGCCCTATAGTGATAATGAGAGAGCCTTTATAGAGCCCTATAGTGATAATCAGAGAGCCCTTATAGAGCCCTATAGTGATAATGAGCCCTTATAGAGCCCTATAGTGATAATGAGCCCCTATAGAGCCCTATAGTGATAATGAGCCCTTATAGAGCCCTATAGTGATAATGAGCCCTTATAGAGCCCTATAGTGATAATGAGAGAGCCCTTATAGAGCCCTATAGTGATAATGAGAGAGCCCTTATAGAGCCCTATAGTGATAATGAGAGGGCCCTTATAGAGCCCTATAGTGATAATCAGAGAGGGCCCTTATAGAGCCCTATAGTGATAATCAGAGAGCCCTTATAGAGCCCTATAGTGATAATGACAGAGCCCTTATAGAGCCCTATAGTGATAATGAGCCCTTATAGAGCCCTATAGTGATAATGAGAGAGCCCTTATAGAGCCCTATAGTGATAATGAGAGGGCCCTTATAGAGCCCTATAGTGATAATGAGAGAGCCCTTATAGAGCCCTATAGTGATAATGAGAGGGCCCTTATAGAGCCCTATAGTGATAATGAGAGGGCCCTTATAGAGCCCTATAGTGATAATGAGAGGGCCCTTATAGAGCCCTATAGTGATAATGAGAGAGCCCTTATAGAGCCCTATAGTGATAATGAGCCCTTATAGAGCCCTATAGTGATAATGAGAGAGCCCTTATAGAGCCCTATAGTGATAATGAGAGGGCCCTTATAGAGCCCTATAGTGATAATGAGAGAGCCCTTATAGAGCCCTATAGTGATAATGAGAGGGCCCTTATAGAGCCCTATAGTGATAATGAGAGGGCCCTTATAGAGCCCTATAGTGATAATGAGAGGGCCGTTCAACCCTCCCTGAAAAATATTTCCCCAGAGCGATTCTGACTCGGGCTGCATTCCCCATACCATGCTGTCTTGTATTTGAAATCTCCTGGAATATCTTAAAATACCAAGAGGACAGTACACTAATAGAGGACCATTTCTGGTCTAATGGATGATTTGTTAAACATATACTGTATGTGTTGTATGATTTTACATTATGTTCATAATATGAAACTAGAATTCAGTCTAATGTTTTTAGAAGAACAATTTTATTCTGAAGAGTAATATCATCCTGTAACCATCAGGCCTCATGTTGCTTCATGATGGCATTTGACTCAGGCCATTCTTATTGATTGTTGTTTTCCTGATAGTTAGGCTACTATGCCATACCCTTTACCATGCCATACCCTTTACCACGCCATACCCTTTACCACGCCATACCCTTTACCACGCCATACCCTTTACCACGCCATACCCTTTACCACGCCATACCCTTTACCACGCCATACCCTTTACCACGCCATACCCTTTACCATGCCATACCCTTTACCACGCCATACCCTTTACCACGCCATACCCTTTACCACGCCATACCCTTTACCACGCCATACCCTTTACCACGCCATACCCTTTACCACGCCATACCCTTTACCACGCCATACCCTTTACCACGCCATACCCTTTACCATGCCATACCCTTTACCATGCCATACCCTTTACCACGCCATACCCTTTACCACGCCATACCCTTTACCACGCCATACCCTTTACCACGCCATACCCTTTACCATGCCATACCCTTTACCACGCCATACCCTTTACCATGCTATACACTTTACCATGCCATACCCTTTACCATGCCATACCCTTTACCATGCCATACCCTTTACCATGCCATACCCTTTACCATGCCATACCCTTTACCATGCCATACTCTTTACCATGCCATCCATTACCATGCCATACCCTTTACCATGCCATACCCTTTACCATGCCATACCCTTTACCATGCCATTTACCATGCCATACCCTTTACCATGCTATACCCTTTACCATGACATACCCTTTACCACGCCATACCCTTTACCATGCCATACCCTTTACCACGCCATACCCTTTACCATGACATACCCTTTACCATGACATATAGATCATGAGGCAAATCCCCATGGCCACAAGCCACAAATGGCAAAATTTGAGCGGAACTGAACTGGAACCAGAAATGGTCTCTTGGCATGGGTTTGTCTTACGAGCCCTGAGGGCGCTGTAGCGTCTGGCGGTGCATTCAGGCAACACTTTCAAACACGTCCTGTCCAAGTAGCTGGAGAGCGGCGGGCCTTGCTTTATGGGCTCTGGACTGGCTGGTGTGAGGGAGGCAGGCACGTTGCTTTATGGGCTCTGGACTGGCTGGTGTGAGGGAGGCAGGCACGTAAAAGTGCCTACTCACAGGAATCAAAGGGAAGAAGACGGGATGCCAGAGCCCCCGTGATGGGATTCTCACAGACAGGAGAGGCCAAGTTTGCCAGTCCCATTCCTCCAGTGGAGAGGCCACTTCCCTGGGCCACTGCGGTTCCTCAGTATCACCTATCAGCCAGGTCAATCAGTGGCTGAGATAAAGCAGTTCCTGTTGGCCGGATGGCCTTTGAACACAGCAGGGAGGAAACTCCCCCAGGTCTCTTATCTCATTAAACTTGAAAAGGTATATTAATCCTTGAAAGTCTAAGATAACATTATGGATGACACCAGTCAGAGACACTGACACTAATATAAACTCTATCTATGTTGGGTCATCAATGTTTCATCTCATGGGGACAAGAAGAGAAGGAATGGAATTCTTCCCCTGCTCATGAAAGGCTGTTTCTGTCAAATGTGGTTAATCAGCTTGTTTTGCACAAAGATTTACAAGTGGCATTTGCTGTTACAACACAAATTCCATTCATAAATTCACAACACTTGATGTTTAACAAGCAAATACATTATAAACAAGTAGTTTCAGATATATAATAATATAATATAATAATGATACAGACTGTGTTTTAGAGTATAACTCCCCATCATTACCATCATTTTGCAAAACTTATGGTATAACTTCATCATATGAATCAGTACATACAAAAGGTACAGCACAAGAAAAACAAAAGACAAGAGACAAGGGATTTAGACTATAATTTCCTGTGTAATTTCACAGAATATATGGTGTAACTACAGCGTAAATACTCTGTACTTACAGAGTAAGTAGTAGTACTTACAAAGTAGCCTACTGTGTACTTAGTAAGAATGGGAGAACAGAGTAAACTTCATAATGGCACCCTGTTTTACAAAGTAAGAACTCTGTACTTCAGTGTCTTGTTCAAGGATACTTCCACATGCAGCCCGGAGGAGCGAGCCTTGAGAACCTAGACGACAGCTCTACCTACTGAGCTAAGGCTACAGCAACAAAACAGAGTACTTACTCTGTAAATAACAGGTTTACACTATTCTACCGTTCTTACTATGTGAGTCCACTGTATTTACACTGTAGTTACACCGTGAATTACACGGGAAATGTCGGGAAATCAATCTCCAATTGTTACTCGCTTGTTCCTCATTGTCTTTTTTCTGCCGCTGTACCTACACAGTGTAGTAGCCTACCAGTAGGAGCTGTACGCATTTTGTATGTACTGATTCATACGGAGAAGTTACACAAATAGATTCCGGGAACGGGCAGTTACACTCTACAAGGCGGGCTGTATTACGGTATAAAGTGTTATATGAATCTTGTTATTTATCATACTATATTCAATGACACATTTTCTCCATGGATGCATTCAAGCCAAACCAAGTGAGGCCGCACAGACATGACAGGCCACAGGGAACTGGGCACACAATGAATCCAAGAGAAATGAGTCTATACTGCAGTCACAGATCTGACATCAGTCTGTGTTTTTAAGTTAGAGGTGGTCTTTTTCACACTAGCACACAAAACAGTCTCCTTTTCTGCTCGGTCCTACACCTCGAGCATGGTAACAGCACATGGAAAGAAAAACACCACATTGTTCTATACATGCCAGATTCATACAGATCTTGACATGCACACAAGAAAGCTGGAAAATGTCCCTGCCGTGCTGTGTTTTAGCCTACTGTCATCTTCACCTTAGGTGGGTAGCGTTTGAAATAGTGCAGGTTCATCTAACAAAAGACAGTAACACATATCTCCACGTATGACAACCAATAATAGATCAACTTCTTGACATTTTATTTGAACAGCCTACTACAGCCAAAGCAATCCCCAGGTTGAACATACAGTACATGAGCAAGATCATGTCAGAATCTCTGAAATATTGATAGCACCATTACTCTGCTACTTGCTTTCTACCGCTATGTACATTCTAATGTTCAGGCATCTGACCAATCAAGGCAAACTCAGGAAGCAGGAAGACTTCGCTCTGAGTTGTCAATTAGCTGTGCTACTACCAAATGATATTGGCTTGGTGGGTAGTAGTGGAGGTAGGGAAGAGGGGGGGGGGTTTAAACTACTGCAATGGGTTAGCAAGCAAGCAAAATCCCATCAGCTCCAGTGGCACTGGTCTGTAGTGAAAACGTCACTTCCTTACAGAGATCAACAAAGGATCACATTATATATTAAATACCACAAATCAGCATATTATGTTAGCATCTACAGTGTATCTAGTAAAGGCAGAACCGTCTGTATGTCTGTCTCTGTATGTCTGTCCTTCATATCTCGGGAACTGTTCGTCGGCTCGACTTCAAACTCGGGGAGTGCACTTACTGTAGGGGGGCCTGACAGAGTGCAGTCCTGAATTTTGTGAAATTTTATTAGTCATAGCACCAACTAGTTAGCCTAGGTAAACCCAGCCCCCACGTGACCTGCTCTCTCAGTTCCCAGTCACTAGGTCACTAGTCACTAGTGACTGAGAGCAGGTCTGAGAGCAGGTCACGTGGGGGATGGGTTTACCCAGGCTACCAACTAGTAGCAAAAAACCTGACCTGACGCAGCCGGATTTTTGTATTCGGTGATTGTCCTAATTACCTAATGATGATGTAATCAGTGATGTCATCAGTGATGTCATCAATGATGATGTCATCAGTGATGTCATCCGTGATGATGTCATCAGTGATGTCATCCATGATGATGTCATCAGTGATGTATGAGACGCACATCGATCGAGCTCCAGGGCATTGCTAGTGTTCATAAAAGATACAAGGTAAGTTCAAAAAATGGCTCGGTAAGGGACCTTGGACAATCTAGTCCAGTGATTCTCAACCCGCGGGTCGGGACCCCCCAGGGGGTGACAAGATTGTTTTCACTCTAGTAAAGTAACTGGAGACCCAACCTTCAAAAAGAAGATGAGGTCAAGAATATTGGGTGTTTTACTTTAATTATAGGAAAAGAAAGTGTTCTGCTGAAGCATTGTAGAGAGTTTAAGATTTTCTTTGAAATTACTGTGACAAAGTCTGACTTCAAATGATGCAATAACTATGTCTTGATGCTGTTCAGCAGCTGCTACAGGGTATTGTGCTACAGGGTGTCCCATCAGAACAAAGGCCACTTCCATGTACAAAGTCTTCACACATTCACACTACAATCCCTTCAACTGCAAATATTCATTCTGAGGCTTTCTTAGCGGCATGCACAAATGACACTTAAAACTGAAGTGACTTGAAAACAGCTGAGTGAACAGAACACAGCAGACAGCAGCACTCTCAATGCAGACAGACTAGCCTATTACAGTACATGAGCTTAGCTCATTTTTTTTTTTAGCTGATTCCAGATCTTTGTCAAGGATATGGGGGTGGGGGGCTATTAGAGTGCTGCAGGAGTCCTGAAACCCCGAAATGCGTTAGCATCCATGGGTTCCCTCGTTTTTTTTTTCTTCATTTTTTATGGGTTTTTGGTTAGATGCCTGAAATAAGGTCTGTGGTTATACTGGTTAACAAAAGTTATTAAGCGTTTTCTGGCAATCACAATTTCTGGTCATCGCATTTAGTGTATGCTTCAAAAATCATAAAAGTGTTGTTCCCATGCTAACGTCCGGGTTGGCCTACAAAGATGTGTAGTCGCAGACTGTAGTTCAATCATGGAAGACCAAATAAGGCATTAATAGAGCACCCCATGCTGTCATAACCCTCAGCCCAAATGACGTCACTAAATGACGTCTCCATCTCCGACGTCACCTTCTCCATGACGTCACCTTTGCAGTGTGACGTCAGTTGCCCAAATGACGTCAGTTATGACATCATAAATGCCCTTCTCCTGGTACTATATAAAGCCCCCATCACCACAGCTTAAATCACACTTGTGCAGTCATCACTCACCTCGTGTCAGCATCACGCATTCATCCAGCATCTCCAGAGCAAGAAGCTTCATTCAGTCCAGCACCATGTCCGAGTCCGAAAACGAGCAGCAAAGTTTCAGCTCCACCGTGGACGCTTTCCTCCAGAGCACATTCAACGCCCCGGCCAGCCTCGGGCAAATCCCCAATCCCCAGGCTCCATCTCCGGGCGTCACAGGCGTCTCATGGGACGCTCCCCTCACCAGCGGCCGCGGCCGCAAAAGAAGATCCAACGTCAAGGAGGTCCTCGTCTCGCCTGGATCTCAGTCCGCACAGCACTCCGGAGGCCGCGGCCGCGGCAAAAGAGCCCAGAAGTCCACCTCCCCCGGATCTCAGTCCGCACAGCACTCCGGAGGCCGTGGCCGCAGCAAAAGAGCCCAGAAGTCCACCTCCAAGAAAGGCCCAGCGAAGCGCACCACGACCGCCGGCTCCTCGGCGGACGCGCCAAGGCTCCAGCCCCTCCAGGCCTCCAAGATCCCCTGATCGCAACGATGTCTTCACTGGTCGGGTCCCTCATCGACATCGATGCCCGGCCGAGGACGCTCGCGAGCCCCACGCTCCCCACGGCAGCAGCCCAAACAGCCCTGCCCCAGGTTTCAGGTCGTATCCCCCCTTTTCAGCCGGCATCTCTTCCGGCGGCCGCACTCATTGCAGGCCGGGTGCCAATCCCCGAGCAACTCTGCCCTGTTGCATACGGCCGCTTCCCTCTCCCGCGTCCGGTCGGGTATTATCAAACATGCATTTAGTCCCTGGTTTCAGTCAACGTTGCGGCATTGCTGCTGCACTCATTTCAGGCCGGGTGCCAATCCCTTAGCATACGGCATACGGCATACGGCCGCTTCCCTCTCCCGTGTCCATTCGGGTTTTAACAACATGCCTCTAGTCCCAGTTTCCAGTCAACCTTTTCTTTTTCATAGCATGGTTCCTCTCTTACGCATCCAATCCATCGATCCAATCCCAGTCATTTAGATAAAGTATAACCCTTGTAAACTTTTCCGGCCATGCTGAGTAGCGCGCTAGCTACCTGGCTAGCCACCGGCCTTCCATGCTATACTGCGCATGCGCGTGGCTGGTCTAGCGTTGCCAAAGATGCGCATTGCAAATGCAAGATGCGACACTATCGTCTCCCGTCGCATGCTTCAGGCAAAATGGCGATAATCATCAGTTCTGCTGTTGCCGTCCTTCAAAATATAAGAAAATGTATAGCTCAGTGCTAGAGCGGACTGGCTTGAATGTGGGAAAGCGGGGTTCGAATCCCGTGTGCGCGCTGATATTTTAATTTAAGATCCTGGTGAAATATGGTCTAAATCTGAAAGTTCAATAAACGTCTGCAAATAGTGGGTGAAAAAACTTTCACTTTCAAATTTAAACGTCTTTTCAACCGAAAAATGCTCGCGGGTGGTTCTGGCTTCAGCATATGCTTGAATTAAGTTCTAGAGGTGAATGGTTGCAGAAAAGAGGCACCATGAGTTCCCTACTTTCTCCCAGTAGGGAATCGATCTTCCTCTACGAGATTTACTCTGGTATTGCAAATGCATACGAAGCTTCAGTCTCGATCATAAACAAAAGGTGCTCCTCCCAGTCCACCACGGCTTTAATGTGCAGTGCAGCATCACCCGGCTTTCCGTTATGCATAACTCGTCAGGTCAGCAGAGCTCATTCCCCGGTCACGGCGCAGTAGATTCAGCAGAGCACATCCCTGGTCACAGCACAGTGGCTACAGCAGAGCATATCCCGGCAGCGTTGCCAGACGTACGATAATTATCGTACCTGTACGATAATTTTGACCTCCGTACGATGTACGATCAATAATCCCCAAATCCCCCAAACGTACGAGAATCTCATCATTTCGTGACACTTAGACGAATCCTACGTCTATCACTCTATCCGTTTATACAATCATCTCTTCAAACAAACATATTTGCAGCTAATACGTGCAGGGTGTTTTGTTGTTGTTGCAACGCAGGCTGAGACCACAGTGTTGAAAAATCATGCCAAGTCCAAAAAGTAGCCTGTGATCAGCGCAGCCCCCCGACATAGGCGCGCCGAAGGCACGCGCGCTGGGGAGGGGGCGTACGATAATTTCACTCCAAAAACGATAATTTTGACCCTCTGGTACGATAATTCAACATTTGCCATCTGGCAACACTGTATCCCGGTCACAGCAGTGGCTCAGCAGAGCATATCCCTGGGCACAGCTCAGTGGCTTCAGCAGAGCTCCTCCCCGGTCACAGCACAGTGGCTTCAGCAAAGCATATCCCTGGTCACAGCACAGTGGTTTCAGCAGAGCTCCTCCCTGGTCACAGCACAGTGGCTTCAGCAAAGCATATCCCCGGTCACAGCACAGTGGCTTCAGCAGAGCTCCTCCCTGGTCACAGCACAGTGGCTCCAGCAAAGCATATAGCCGGGCACAGCACAGTGGCTTCAGCAAAAGTATACCCCCTGGGCACACCTCTTAGAAAATTGGAACGGAATCTCATTTTTCTACGACGAAATCGTCTCGTCTGCCGACGACTTAAAACTTTCTACAAATGCAGCACATTCACTGCTCCCCCTCCCGCTGGACGTCAAAACTAATCAAAAAGGTCATGGCACGAAAACCGCGCGTCTCCACAGCCAGTCTCTGCCTCAACTGAACTAAGTCCACCGTACAACAGCTCAGCCGAGGGTGCGGGTGCAACTCTCCCGAAGTGACAGTACACGACTGTCAAAACAAATGAAAAAGGCCCATAATAGACATACTGTAGACACGCAACTTAAAGTCAAATCCAAGGGGAAAACATACTTATTAACAATGGTCAGCCCACCTTTAATATTCCAAATGTCAAAATGCACAAATCAGAACGTGCATCTATTAGGAATAGAACGGATAGATAGGAAAACTATGAGAAAAATATCAAGCCTATCTTTGCCTCATACAATTTGGGATAAAGTAAGTGCACAACTAAAGAATATAACATTATGTCTACTCATTTTTTAGACATTTTCATGCCATAATAATATAATGCTAAAGGTTAAATATTGCATCTTTAAGCCATTGCTGGCTATGCTCATGCAGGTTGTTGCGACCTTGGTCATTACTGACCTTAAAAAATGCAGGTCATCGCTGACCTTTTTCTTTTGGGGGGGGTGGTCCCCTCCCGGGGGGGTCCTCCCTTCAACAACTGGGCTGCTGTCCTCATCAGCCATGCGTCCTACATCCATCCAGAGCAAGCTGCTATATCATCAGCCCAAAGATGCCTCCTTCCATGATCGGTAGGAAGTATTAATGCATTTCGTTGGTGGCGGTCTTCTCTCCCAATCCCCGTTTGGTGCCCATGCCCGGGCAATTTGCATATAACCCCATAAGTGTCCTTGCCATTGCTTAACCTCAGTCAGCCCACGTCCTGACAATTTGCACAACCCATCATCCCTGCATTCTGCTTAAACATCAGTCAGCCCATGTCCTGACAAGTCAGCCCCCGTCCTGACAATTTGCTCAACCCATTATCTCTGCATTCTGCTTAAACCTGTCAGCCCACGTCCTGAGAAGTCAGTCCACATCCTGACAACTTGCTCAACCCATTATCCCTGCATCCTGCTTAAACTTCAGTCAGCCCACGTCCTGACAAGTCAGCCAATGTCCCGACAATCTGCATAACCCATCATTCCGGCATTTGCATAAACCTCAATCAGCCCTTGGCCCCCTTTTCCTCATCTCTCCCCATCATCACATGACAGGATCCTGGTTCATCCTTCACTTCAAGACCACACTCCAGAAATGCAACATCCCTGCAGAGAACTATTCCAGTCACTCCTTCAGGATCGGAGCAGCCACATCAGCAGCCATGCAGGGGGCGTCCTCCGCCTCCCTTCAACAACTGGGGCGCTGGTCCTCATCCGCCTATGCATCTTTCATTCGACCAGAGCAAGACACCATATTATCAGCCCAAAGATCCCTCCTTCCATGACTAAAGAGGCAACAAGCACTTCGTTGGTGGTGATCAAACTCTCCTTTTCCTCATCAATGCGCCCATGCCCGGGCTATCCACATCCACGCCCTTGCAACCCCGCTTTGCCTTAAAAAACCCCGGTCAGCCCCTCATCTCCCGACATGCCTAAATTCTCCCCCCGTCAGCCCACGACCTGACTAAAGCATACCCCAGGGGAGTTCCATGAACCCCGTTTTCACTCTCCCAGTTCCTGAAATAACTTTAAATTCCTTTGGGGGATGTCCTATCTCATACAGCACTGACGCCCCTCTCTCATAAGCAAGAGGAGCGTCACATCATGGAGTCATACGCCATACTCAAACTGTCTATTCTGATTCAATAAAGTTTGTTAAAATTATATTACGAGTCTCTCATGATTGAAGTGTAGTCGCAGACTGTAGTTCAATCATGGAAGACCAAATAAGGCATTAATAGAGCACCCCATGCTGTCATAACCCTCAGCCCAAATGACGTCACTAAATGACGTCTCCATCTCCGACGTCACCTTCTCCATGACGTCACCTTTGCAGTGTGACGTCAGTTGCCCAAATGACGTCAGTTATGACATCATAAATGCCCTTCTCCTGGTACTATATAAAGCCCCCATCACCACAGCTTAAATCACACTTGTGCAGTCATCACTCACCTCGTGTCAGCATCACGCATTCATCCAGCATCTCCAGAGCAAGAAGCTTCATCCCACCACCTCCCCAGATCACCACCAATGTTATGACTCCTGTTGGAAACAGATCCCCTTAAGGGGGATGTCCTATCTCATACAGCACTGACGCCCCTCTCTCATAAGCAAGAGGAGCGTCACATCATGGAGTCATCTCATACAGCACTGACGCCCCTCTCTCATAAGCAAGAGGAGCGTCACATCATGGAGTCATACTCAAACTGTCTATTCTGATTCAATAAAGTTTGTTAAAATTATATTACGAGTCTCTCATGATTGAAATGTCATCCCTGTGGCACTCTATAGCTACCTGATCCCTTTTTAACATCCAACCCAAATATGTCTGACACTGACATGTGTTTGATAGACCAGCTAAGAATCTGCCACTTCCTGGGGAAGGGGAAGTGTGGGCATGCTGTACGAGATGAGCTTCAGGCTTGATAAAGATTCACTTTTTGAGTGTGAAAACCCTTACAAAGCGGATCAGGTAGAACTTTGCTGTCTCTAGTCTACCTCTTCTGACTCAGCAGTTGAGACTCTGGATGGACCACTTGTGGCTGCCCCAGGGGCATTGGATCTGCAATGTCAGAAGACAGTTGCTTAGGGTTCAAGATCCCCTCTATCACGTCAATTAGAATGGTCAACATAATGAAAACTACTAATCTTCTGTGCTGCCACTGCCAGCTGATCTCTCAAGGAAGGTTACTAAGCGCTCAAGGCTTCTTGAAGCTCTCTTGCTCCCTGCCCTGATCTCATAATACCTCGTGTGGCTTCCCTCTCCTAGTGATAAACCAACACTTGAACATCAAAACTAATTAGCACTGAGGCTGCAGCAATCAATAGAACTTTCCCTTGTGGTGAGGCACTTATAGAGAATGCTGAAGTGCTTCTCATTCTGCCAACAATGTCTCAGTATGAAGGGAACAAAACAGCACATTGGAGCAGAATGCTGGACAGAAGATTCATTGGTAGTGCACAAGTCAACCATTTTAAGTATCCAATGCAATGTTGGGATGTTTGGATGGCTTCTCTGACTGCTACACGGATGGCAGCACTGCTGAGAGCTGCACAGAGAATGGATACACTGCTGTTTTCGGGGCTACTCTAGATGTTGTTGCTAGAAATGCTATGTGGATCTACATCATTGCACTAGTGTGCTGTTCTGTGTCAGTAACGGCTAGACAATGAGAGTTTAGACAGCGGTGGAAGCTTCTCCTAAGAAAGCCATACTTGAGGGAGGTCATCAGATCTAGGTTTGTCCCACTTCTTGACCCAGAGCTTCTGAATCAGGATCTTAGCCCAGATAATATAAGTTATCATGTAGCCTAATGGATCAAACTGGCTTGCAAGGATGCTGTATTTTACCATCCCTATTTGTCATGCTTGTAGGCACGGGTGTTGTAACCAAGGGAAGATACTGCCATATCAACCTCTGGGTGTGCTCTTGAGGTTCTGCATCATCTGTGTGAACCAGAGCTTGCTGCTCTCTGACCTGAACTCTAGATTCAGGTGGTTGATTACCTCACGCAAGAGACAGCTCCGATTGAAAATCCCCTCTTTACATCACTGCTAATCCCAATTGACTGATCTCGGCAATTAAGGATGACCCCAAGCAGGGTTGCTCCAAATGGTGGCCCGCCAGGCCAGGAAGAAGATGTTTCTTCAGGTTCTAGTGTGGTGGTGTAGGCCCTGCCCTCTCTACTCCTGGCAAGTCCAGGTGGTGACTCAAAAGGATGAGATGGCAATACATGAATAAAGTCCTTTCCAGTCGTATCCAAATTTCACAACACAACGGTTCTGCAACACATACACAGTAATGCAGAGCTAAATCATGTTTACTTTAACATAATTATTTAATTGCTAGCCAATTCAATTTATTGCTTTCACATAGACCAGCTAAACAATGATGTTGTTGCCATTGTACATTAATTACAGTAAGATTCACAATAAAAAAAAAGAAAATGCCAAATGATGATTCTAATTATTCCGTTAGAATTAGACAGACTTATATTTTAACATTCTCAACCAGGAAATTAAGAGAGTCAAAGTTATGTTACAAAGGCTGATGCATGGCAAATAGAAATCTGACGCAAGATTGATCCACACTGAGTATGGTTTACTTTAGGGCCTAAACCATACTCGCTGAGCTGCCAGCAAAAACACTTAAAAAGTTTTATACTGTTCTAGACAGAATTTCATGATTTTTACAGGCTTTGATTATAAAAAAAAAATGAGAGGTTGTATGATGATTGAATCGTTCGCTTTGCTCCAGGTCAATGCTTGCTTGTAGGCAAAACATCTTTACATTGGGCTACTTTGAGAGAAAATTGACTGGATGCGTGTCATCAACATTATCATCTATCATACATTATGTGCAATGCATGTGTGCAAATTCATAATGTTTACAGGACTTCAGGCTAGACCTGCCTCATGAAGACTCAAGAGCATTTAGAGGAAATAGGTAGGCCTATGTCTTCCTTACTTTGACACCTTTAAAAATGCTTGTTTGCTTTTACAACTGGCTCTGTGGGCAATTGGGGAGGGGTGGTGCAGATGGATTTGGGCTTCGTTATTTTTCTGTCTTTGTAACAGCTCATTTAAAATCACATGGGCCTGAGGCCCAACACAGATGGAATCTACTTAAAAAAAGAGTCAGCGTCTAATTTGACTCAAATACTTACTAATATGAAGTAACTCTACACCTTTGTGAAAATATTTTAGCAGCTTTAATGAAAGTTTGATGAAAGAATGGGCCTCCTAAAATAAAACTTGCTATGCTATGTAATACACCATCTATTAAGGTTTCTCTTTTATTTGGAGAAGCATCCACGTACATAGCACTGAGTTGGCCTAATTATTTTTATGTTCTTGGGCAGCGTTGCTATTTGAAAGTGCTTTCAGAGCAATTTCAGAGCAGTATAGATTGTGCCTGAGGTTTCTCAGTCTCATCATTGCATGTATAGCATATCACACCAGTCCCACCAACTAAGCTCGCTGTGAAATTGCTTAAGCTTGGTTTGAAAGTATCAGTGCAAGTCATATATCACTTGCTCAGAGCTCACCTTATCTTGACTGCTCTAATACTCTAATACTGCCACAAGGAGCCTTGCATGCTCACATCAAAGAAATGTTTTGAAAGCTTCTTAAGCTCCCCTTAAAGGGTTACACAGATCCCCTGAAAATGAAGGGCTGGGTTATGGGACCTAGTGTGGGAAAACCAGGCTTGGCTAATGATTTTTAGGCAGTCTATTTGAGATGCTCATGCAGTCAGAATGATGAAGAATCATGAATTCTAAACAAAACAAAACAAAACAAAACAAAAATAATTTAAAAGACCTGGTATAGTGTGTGGCAGAAAAACATCACATTCTTTTATTTTGGACATTTTCCTATCATATGCAGGCAGCTTCATAGTCCAAAAACTAGATGTAAGTATAAATGATGTGCAAAAACGCAAGAGCGTAATAGGGGAATGAACTTTATTAAAAAAAAAGTTTATCACACAAGGCAAAAAAAGAGAAGAAACGCAAATTGCTATGAACAGACCACAGGACCCCCCCCCCCCCCCCCCCCGCTGGCAGCAAAGGGGTTCTTGTTACAACCAAATCAAAGGAGCAAGAGAACAAGACTCGCATTGTTCTGATTGTGGTGTTTACTTACACTAAAACAGTACAACTGGACAATCTGAATGTACAGTATAAGACAGACAGTTTTGCCATTCACAGGAATCCAAACACAGAACCCTATACTAGCATTTTTACATTTAGCAGACGGTACAAATGAAACAGGAAGGTTTACAGCTATGCAATACATTTGATTGATCACTTTAAGACAGACTATACATGTTGCAATGGGCACTTTCGGGGGGAAAACAGTCTTGAAAAGAGGAGCAAGGTCCCGTCCAGGTTTTTTTTTATTGAAGTAACATCAAACCTGCATGTTGAGGTAAGCATGTCACTGGGGAATACGAAGGAAGCGATTCCCTTTTAAAAAGGACTCCCTTAACCATATCCCCACTCACTTTGTAATTCGCCTTGACAGTAAATCAATTCTCAAGCCTGGCCCCTTGGACTCCTCCAAACCTAGGTCCTCCTCTCTCAACATTCCTGCACACATGAATCACTCCAACTCCTGGCTTCTAGAAGGCATTTCCTGCCCGGCCCTCTCTCTCTCTCTCTCTGTCTGACTCCTCTGCTGAAAGCTGGGCAGGAGCTGGGCTGAGCTTTGAGTTGGACCCAGAGGGAGAGAGGGAGGAGAGCTCACAGCTTAACATTGAGTCCTGGCTCTGGGACCGCTCCTAGACACTATAGAGACTCTGGATGTGCTGGAGATGCCTGCACACCCAAGCATGGATTTAGTGCTTTATCCTCCAAACTGCAATATGAGCAGTGGACAATTATTCCAATGGCAATATCACTCCCAGTGCAAAATGTGTCATGGGGGAGCGTCCTCTGCTAGGATTTAAGTATACATTCTCTCTCAGACACATGTGAGCATGACTTTCAGGTCTGAGACCACTTCAACATAAAACATCATCACAGATTGTGGAGAACAACAGAGAATGTAGTGTTTGAAATTCTTTAACACACACTGTAAGGACTTTTGTGATCATATTTGGGATGGGATATTTTATGGCAAAGATGTACACAACACAAGTTGGCTTTTCAAAGCTGTACACCTGTTTCAACGTTTCCACTAGAAATAATCTTTGATGATAAATCCACAGTATATGTACAGAAAACTCTTTTTCTCAGTTGAGCAGACTTGAGACAACCAAAGCAGCTCTTAATAAAAAGAATGAACGGTCTAAATTCTCTTCATATTATATACACAACGATGAAACGTACTTTACAGAGATCACTACACAAGTTTCACAAACAGAAGAGTCCTAGGGTGTGGGGCGAGGCTGCAGCTGAGTGAAAAAGGGTCACATGTCATGGCAGGGAGAGTTGGCCTACTCTGTGCAATGGCTGCTGTGTTCATGTGTGTGTGTGTGTGTGTGTGTGTGTGTGTGTGTGTGTGTGTGTGTGTGTGTGTGTGTAAACTGCATGGATGTGGGTGTGCGCATATTTGAAGAGTCGTGTTTATCTGCGAATGTTGGAGTGTGTGATCTCATCCCTTTTCCCTTCTCTCAGATCATGGCTCTTATCACCAGTCTTCCTTGGACCTGGTGAAGATAGGCGCTCTGCTCCGCCTCCAGGCTCTGATTGGTCAGGGCCTCGTCCTCGCTATCCACCGGCTCCTCCTTGACCTTGATGACCCCGCAGTGAGCCTCGCGCAGCTCCCCGTACGAGCCGCCGCTGCTGCTGCTGCTCAGGGTGTGCTTCCGGATGACGCCTCCAGGGGGCAGCCTATCCTCCTGCATGCTCTGCGGTTCCCTGTGGTGCTGCTGCTCCTCCTGCTCCTCCTCAGACTCTTGCAGGTGTACACTGGGCTGACGCAACTGCTCAATGGACTTGGACAACAGCTGCAAAACACATTAGCTCCGTGTTAATGATGGTATGCTGCAGCCAATCTTTGACAATCAAATTTAGGTTTTTATCAATGCCAATCTATAGATAGATCCAGGCGGTTATCAATGCCAATCTATAGATAGATCCAGGCGGGGCTCATGTCAGGTAGGCTCTAAAATACAAGCATCCAAATATTGGATATATTTGGATGCTTGTATTTTCGAGACTACCTGGCTCCAACAAATGCGTCATCAAACATTGTGACCAGGTTTATTTTCCTTTTATAAAGACACTGGCACAGCTCTCACCTGCCTATATATCGTTCCAGCCATCTAATGATGCTTAGCTGTATTTGAACTATCAGGAAATGGAACAGTTAAAAAAAACATCCACTCATGCCCAGTCTCTAACTGAGAAGCTTGATGCAATAACTACATTCACTTAACCAAATATTAACAGTAAGCTATTAGACAATCCAAAAAAAAAAAAATCATTTATGCTCCATTTTCATATGTAAATAAATGCGTCCATTTCAAACGGCGTAATCCTCACTGCACACATACTTCCATGCGTCTTTCACGTTGGTGTCATGTTAAGCAGTACATTCACCAGTGGGCAGTAGAGAGTCACATGTTTTGCTGCGTTTCATGCGTATCCGTAAGCTTTCAGATGCCGGACAGAAAACGCACGAAATGAACGCAGAGTACGGACAGAAGGCTCTGTCCGTCTCCGTCTTCAACGTAGAGTATAATTGGGCCTTTAGGCTCACTCTCCATACTAAATCAGCTGTAAGATAGCATAGGCTACTGACAATTTAGTCAATTTCTTTATATTGTATCTATGTCATGTTATTTACGCTTGTGTATATTAAGACTTATATTAATTAGATTAAAAATATAAAAAATGACAGTAAGTTACTATAAAATGGGAGGAAAACAGATACAATGAATGAATTCAAAACAAATTGGGTATACTGACAATGCCTGCTGGTGAGCAGGTGACCTAATACACAGTGCAGCAGAGAATGTGTACGAGGCACCGGAGTGTGAACGCTGGTGTGTTCATAAATTCATTCTGACACTCTACTTCTAGAAATAGACTTTCTTCCAATGGAACGAGACTTGGGAAGAATGTTGACATTCATAGAATGTGTGGTAAAAAAGAACATTCCAGGGATAAAATGCAGGCTGCTCTTTGTCTTCCCCTGATTATTACTTCACAAATGCTTTCCATTTGTCCTTTTTTACTTTTCAAATGATGGAAATCTCATTTTGGAAACTCCCCACATTTCTATTCAGGACAACAATCAAATAGCTGTATCCAATATAACTAACTTCAATGATATGACAAAGGGAAGTGTCAAACTAATAAACCCTCTGATTGCGTTACTGTATAAAACACTGGCTATAAGTTGAATCCCTGGGGAATTGGTAAGATTAACTGTTTTCAGAGTGATAACTATTTTGCAAGACTAGGAGCTTCTATGTGGCTAGTGTTGCACTTATTTAGCTGGTATGTCTGCTTGTGCAGTAATCCACTAACCTAAACTGGCTAGTAAACCTGAACCATTTTGAGCAACTAAAGTCCCGCCCCAAAAATGCTATGCTGATTAACACTAGTTGCACCTGGAAATAAGTGTCAATGACAGAAACTAGGCTTTGTAGAAAAAATGAGAAACTTTGCACGCTCAGAAACAAATTGAGAAACTATCAAGTCTGGATCTTTGTGGAGGGAGGGACGGGTGAAAACTTAGACACATGACTATTTTAGATGTTTGGCAGGAAACTGGGACGCACGGCTGCAGACTGAGACTTTCCCAGAGAAACTGGGATAGTCTGCTCACCTTAGGCGGATGTTGCAGAGTTTTGGAGCTTTGCTAAATCAGAACTACCGGTGGTGTCATCATGATAGGATTGCTGTGCCACAAGGGGGCTCTGGGGACTAGAGTGAAAAAAGCCTAACCTTGGCAGCTGGTAAGCACTAACACTATTGCCTAGAGAATGTAGGCCTTATATAAATATCCCTTCAGCTAAGAATTAGCCTCTTTAGCTTGGCATTAGTAAAGGCTGTTTATACCTCGTCCTAAAACCCCTAAGCTCTTGTAAATGTCCATTAGTGCCCCCTACTGTTGCAGGCACTGAAGGACATTCAAAAACAATCATTGTAGCCAGGCCTCTGCGAGGAAATGAATTAGGGCAATGTTTTGCAGATCCTTCTCAACAAACACTGACGGCTCATCCCCAATTAGTGGCCATTTATAACCTCCACTTAAAGAGGCTTTACATGTGATCTCATTGGCCTGAGTGATCACAGCAGTTCATGTGGTTCCAGGCAAGTTCACACACAGCTCCTAATATGAACTACACTAAGTAAAAAAAAAAAAAAAAAAAAAAGTATGGCCAAAGTTCGTTTTTATTTTTACGGAACGAACTTAAACAGAAACTATGTGTTATTTCAAATATCACAGCAGTAAGTAGAACTGTGTAATTGCTGTGGGGCTTTGTGCTGTTTTATTAGCTCTAGGTAAGAGTTGCACTTGCAGCTCTATGGTTCCCAGGGCTCTGTCGAGGTCGAGCGTTGGGACAGATCAGTACGTGAGCTCACACAATGCTGCCTTTCACAGTGTCTGCCACCTCACACACTTCCCTCAGCAGAATAATTACACTCTGTGTATGGCCAGGTCACCACGGCCAGCTCGCAGAAACACTAATATTGCCACAGAGGAACAAAATGTATTCTGGGCACTTTTTCCTTCATTTGAACTTGGCTGAATTGAATTTCACAGAGTTAGCATGTGAACGGCACTGATGCCTTAAGCTATGATAACAGAATTAGTGCAGGGGAAGCATTTCTTCCCCATTTGAAGTCAGGCAGAAGTTCTTTACTTAGCAGAAATAACACCAGGATTCCAGGGAAGAACAGACTCGGGACCCGGCTCTGCAAAACCTGAGCTACCACAGATGCTTTTACAAAAGGCTAAAATTAGATGTGCATTTGCGTGCTTAAAATGATTAAATCAGGCTCCCTGCGGTAAAATAAGACCTCGCGAGACCAAAAGAGGAATAGAGAATGCTACAAAATGCAACCTGAGAGTCAAACGTCCTCCCTTGTGATTTGAATATAGATGACAGCAGCACAATACCTTATTTATGTGGACCTGCTGCTGGTACTGTTTCTGTTTCTCCAGGAAGTGCTGGTGTTGCTGCTGGATGACCAGTTGGGCCAGTGTGTTCTGAGGGAGCGGCGCTGACTGGGTCCTGTTCAGGGGACGGTGCTTTGGTAGTTTAGGCCGACTGTTGGTGGAGGGCCGATCTTTCATGGCCAGTGGGGACTGAGGGTGGGATGACACCAAGCCTTGCCCTTGAAAAAAAAAGTAGATTTATTTGTTTATTTTTTTATCTCAAAATTGAATCAGCTTTCTTCAAAAGTCATATCGTAAATAAATACATACATACATACATACATACATACATACATACATACATACATACATAACATAATGTAAAAAAAAAAACTACATTGCTATAGGTATTTTGTATCCTTTTCATACAGTATCTCATATCTGGGCTCCAATGAGGAAGACTCACCAGAGGAGAGCATCTTCTGCTGTCTCATCTGCTCCTTCTGGAGGAGGTGTTGCAGGAGCGCCTGGTGACTGGGGCTCACCTTGGTCTCCACGGCCGTCTGCAGCGGCACGGGGCCCAGGAGCTGCCCGGCCCCGGGCAGCCCGTGCCTGACTTCTGCTGATCTTTCCTTCAGCCCCATGGCAGCCTGAGAGGAGAGACGGACATTCTTTCATTCACACTATAGCCTACCTGCTGTGCCTTCCAATGTGCCTTATAACTGGCAAGTGGCAAATTGCCAGTTGCTACTAGCAAAAATAAAATAAAATGCCACGTTAACTGGGAGTTCCTACTAGCAAACTTGGGTATGATTTCTCAACCCCCAGTTGCTCCCAGCACATAATTTCACGTTATTCAACATGGTGCCCACGATGGTAAGAATTTAAAACACAGTTTTGACACATTTTTCTTTTCTTCTCAACAATAGTAAGCTTTCAGACCAATCAGCATACTAATACAATAGTCGGTTAAACCCATACAACTGAACGTTGTTGTTATTAGCTGTTAGCTTAGACAGCTAACTGCTATTAGCATCCATGGTTTTGTGACCTGAAGCCCGAAGCTCGAACGCACGTATGTCAAAGATGACACGTTTGCCACTTGCCAGCTCCTACCATCAACGGATGCAACAATAATGCAGTTAGGGATCATTCTAAAGTCTAAAACCAATGGAATATTAGTCAGCGAGAGAAAGCCAATTTGATTGGACAGAGGAGAATGATTGTTAAAAAAAATCTGTGATGATTTTATTTGTTGTTGTCATTTATATTTATGCCCAAAGGTTCAGCATCAGGTCGCCATTAAAGATACTCTGTTTTCCAGCTAGGAAGTAAAAAAGTAATGGGAGTTAATTTCATGGGGACTTTAAGAATTCTAACTATTCATTTCAACCACCCAAATGAAACAATGTCAATCATTCTCTGTGAATGAGTCACATTCTGTTTGAATTGACAAATCAGCTATTGTACAATGGTTGAAATGTGAGACCATCAATGGTTAGTAGTTGGAGCAGCTGATGAACAGACCTCTCTGGAATGTGCCAGCGAGCTAAAATATGATATATCATGTGCTGCTGTGTTATCTGGAGTTGCACTTGAGTGGACTTGGACTTTTAAATAGCTGTGATGAATGAGGTAATAGAGGAAGATAAGAGCAGACCTGACACTAGACACTTCAGAACAACATTTATCTAGGGGCGATAAAATCATCTGGGGTCAAAGGTCAATGACCTGCGGCCCGCTTGTAGAGCCCAGACAGCCACTGATGGCCGGGCTTTCAACTCACATCCTCCAGAAGCACCGAACTGGCTTTTTAAGCAAGATTTTGATTTTGTAAAGAAAAAATATAAAATATATATATATAAAATAAAATAAAGGTTATTTATCAATCCTGGCAACACTTGTACTCACACTTATGGGTGAGGACGCAGCTGAAAGACCCAGGGTGATGTTGGGTAAGGAGGGAGAGGTGTACAAGCTCAGCATCGACACAGAGCCCTCAGGTCGGAATAATCTGGGCTGTGATGGCCACCGCTGCATCAAAAACACAGGAGAGAGAGAGAGGAGAGCGATTTAGGAATAATCTGGGCTGTGATGGCCACCGCTGCATCAAAAACACAGGAGAGAGAGAGGAGAGGGATTTAGGAATAATCTGGGCTGTGATGGCCACTGCTGCATCAAAGACACAGGAGAGAGAGAGAGAGGGACAATAATCTGGGCTGTGATGGCCACCGCTGCATCAAAGACACAGGAGAGAGAGAGAGAGAGAGAGAGAGAGAGAGAATAATCTGGGCTGTGATGGCCACCGCTGCATCAAAGACACAGGAGAGAGAGAGAGAGAGATAGAATAATCTGGGTTGTGATGGCCACCGCTGCATCAAAGACAGGAGAGAGAGAGAGAGAGAGAGAGAGAATAATCTGGGTTGTGATGGCCACCGCTGCATCAAAGACACAGGAGAGAGAGAGAGAGAGAGAGAGAGAGAGAGAGAATAATCTGGGTTGTGATGGCCACCGCTGCATCAAAGACACAGGAGAGAGAGAGAGAGAGAGAGAGGGAGAATAATCTGGGTTGTGATGGCCACCGCTGCATCAAAGACACAGGAGAGAGAGAGAGAGAGAGAGAATAATCTGGGTTGTGATGGCCACCGCTGCATCAAAGACAGGAGAGAGAGAGAGAGAGAGAGAGAGAGAATAATCTGGGTTGTGATGGCCACCGCTGCATCAAAGACACAGGAGAGAGAGAGAGAGAGAGAGAGAGAGAATAATCTGGGTTGTGATGGCCACCGCTGCATCAAAGACACAGAAGAGAGAGAGAGAGAGAGAGAGAGAGGGAGAATAATCTGGGTTGTGATGGCCACCGCTGCATCAAAGACACAGAAGAGAGAGAGAGAGAGAGAGAGAGAGAATAATCTGGGTTGTGATGGCCACCGCTGCATCAAAGACACAGGAGAGAGAGAGAGAGAGAGAGAGAGAGAGAGAGAGAATAATCTGGGTTGTGATGGCCACCGCTGCATCAAAGACACAGGAGAGAGAGAGAGTGAGAGAGAGAGAGAGAGAGAGAGAATAATCTGGGTTGTGATGGCCACCGCTGCATCAAAGACACAGAAGAGAGAGAGAGAGAGAGAGAGAGAGGGAGAATAATCTGGGTTGTGATGGCCACCGCTGCATCAAAGACACAGGAGAGAGAGAGAGAGAGGGAGAATAATCTGGGTTGTGATGGCCACCGCTGCATCAAAGACACAGGAGAGAGAGAGAGTGAGAGAGAGAGAGAGAGAGAGAGAATAATCTGGGTTGTGATGGCCACCGCTGCATCAAAGACACAGAAGAGAGAGAGAGAGAGAATAATCTGGGTTGTGATGGCCACCGCTGCATCAAAGACACAGGAGAGAGAGAGAGAGAGAGAGAGAGAGAGAGAGAGAGAGAATAATCTGGGTTGTGATGGCCACTGCTGCATCAAAGACACAGGAGAGAGAGAGAGAGAGAGAGAGGAGAGCGATTTAGGAGGAGGCGACAGATTAAAAAAATCCCACAATGGAAAATGTCAAAAAGCAAAAACGAGAGCAGCGGCATAAAGGTGAATGCACTGTGACGAACAACAGCAGAAAGGGAAAAGCGGTGAGGTTTTGTGATGGATGACAGAACGGAGTGGCTGGAGTCTCAAAGAACGGCACCAGGGAGGACGATATACTCGGATTATAAAACACTGCTAACCCTAAATCTAGCATAGCATCAAAGTCCTGAAGTCTCCAGTCACCGAGTCGGCCTGCTCCCCACCCAGTCCCCACCCTCAGGCTGCTCTCTGCACTGGGGCTTACTTCCTGTACCCAGCAGAGCAGTGGAGCAGCATGTGGCTTTGGAACCGCCATGTTTATCCTTCCAACCCCTACCAGCACTCAGTGACCTGTGTGTGGATATCCGGCCCATATTTGACCCGAGGGACCCGTTCCCTCTGAAAAGGGATACCTAATGTAACGGTGCACAAACACGCCTTGCTTTTGCAGCAGGCGTGAGGTCTACGGGCAGCCCCAACCGCTTCACCAACGACTTTCATGAGAGTCTCAGCTTGGGGCCGATTACAATAGCAATCCTGTGTGTTTATGTTGTTAGCGTGTGGGTGTCTTTGGCTACCAGTGCCTGGGATATCAATTAAACTCCACAGTTTAGCCTGCCTCGCTTATAAGCCCTGGCCTTCAGCCTGATGTCGGGGCGTCTTCTCCCTTCTGCATGTCACTGGAGGTCCCTGGGAGAGTAAACAGCGATGGTTTTAAGGAAAACACAGCTGTTCTGTTCAGATTGTTTCGGAGATGTGTCATATCTGCCACCCGCCATAATGGGCTGCTTTGTGAGCCGGGCCCAGTGGGGAGCTCTGCTCTGGTCAGCAACGCCTCAGAGCAACTCAGTGTCGGCCTACAGCCAGGTCCAGTGACAGGAATACAATGACAAGCCAACAGAAACGTACAGCCAAACTAAAGAATCACGTGTGCAGGGTAGAAAACTGATTGTACATTTGTAATAAATGTGTTGGGTATGGAAGAAAATGGCACGGCGTTCATTTTTCCGGTTGTTTTTTGACACTTTCACTTTTTGTCTAGCGTTTTAACACCAGTAGAGCGCATTTCTTTTTCTGCATCTTGTATAATTTTCACACGAGCAAACTGGGGAGCCATTTCCACTGGAGTGTAACAGGCAGAGGGCTATGAACAAAGGCGGGGACAACTGGCTGTTTATATAGCTGCACGCACGCAGACAGGCTGGCTGGCTGTTGGAGCCCTCACATAACAAGGTACAATTTTGATATTCACATGATTTGTATGCACAACAACAACATGGAGCAGTAAACCCTTTTGTGTCCGTCTTTGGCACATACATAGCAGTTCTTGTGATTTGGAAGCATACCTCTGTTTTTGTGGTAGTGGGCAGAGATGAGGGTCCATTTTCAGCCCCCAGGGCACTGGAGGCTCCTATGGGAGAGCTGGGGCCAGAGCCAGGGGCACTGTTAGTGGGCGTAGAGTCTGTGGAACAACAAGGAGTTAGATATGCATGCTCACACAGTACACACATACAATACACACACACATACACACACACACACACACACACATGCGCGCACGTGCATGCACGCACACACACACACACACACACACACACACACACACACACACACACACACACACACACACACACACACACACACACACACACACACACACACACACACACACACACACACACACACACACAGGCTTGGCAAAACAGCTGCAGTCTCCAAACAGTTATGTGTAGTCATGGCTGCCTGATTAAAATGGTCTTTCTTACGTGGAAGAGCCATGGCCATTATGTGCTACTGCAATGCAGATTGGCTGCTCGGTATGCATTTATGAAAAACTATAATAAGGTTAAGATCTTGGGTTCTTTTCTCTCTCTCTCTCTTTTTCGAGAACATTTGAAATGCCAGATGTTATGACACAAGAGCATCTGTGTTATGTGCTGCAGGAAAATGCTTTGGAAATCCAAAAATATATCTGAGAATAAACATACGAGCGTGTCGTTACATAATGTAGCCTGTGACACAGCCAGCCAATCATAACAGAGGATTCAATCTATACCAGCACAGGGGTAGATTCCCTGCCTACCAACATGAGGGTCACAGGTTCAAGCCCCCGTGTGTTGCCTCCGGCTTGGCACAATTGGCCATGGGAAGCCAGATTAAGGGTTATGTCGTATGTGTGTCCTGGTCGCTGTACTAGTGCCTCCTCCACCTGTTCAGGGGGGACGGGAACTAGGGCTGTGCAATAAAATCGATACAGCAATATATCACGATACGTTTTTCCGCAATACTGTAGCGATATTTCATAAAAATATCGTGATATATCGCCATGTCGATTTCTTTACACAGCCGTGTGTTCAATGACACAATAAGAATACTTTTTATTTCAGTGGGTTCAGTAACACACTCAACACTCGGGAGTTTTGACTCCATTTGTCCACTAAGTTGTCAATATAAAGTGATGTACATATTATTACACTACCTGGGTGGTACACAGCAAGTTGTATTTTTAGCTCTATTTTTTAATTGTCAGTCAATTATGTAGAGTATTGCAATATATCGCAATATGTATTGTATCGCAATGTATCGTGATACAATCATAACGCGACCCATGTATCGTGATACGTATCGTAACGTGAGGTCCTTGACAATACCCAGCCCTAAGGGGAACTGGGGGGAATAGCATGATCCTCCCACAGGCTATGTCCTGCCAGTGAAACTCCTCGCTGTCAGGTGTTTAAGAAGTGGCTGGTGACTGCACATGTATCAGAGAAAGCACGTGCTAGTCTACAACTCCCCCAGATCGGCAGAGGGGGTGGAGCAACGACTGGGACAACTGGGGGAATTGGCCAAGTACAACTGGGGAGAAAACGGGGGGAAATGAGAAAAAACGTGATCTATACCCAGCCGTCTGACATACCTAGGGATGGGACCGATCCGATCCAATATCGGTATCGGGTGCCGATACTGACATAATTCACGAATCGGATCGGATCGGAATCGGGGGTGGGGGGTGGGGGGGGGGGGGGGTGGTTTGCAATTCCAGCGCGGGCTGTAATTTGCCCATGTATAATAGTATCCTTCTTTGCCTTGTATATTTTCTTAATTTTGTCTGCTTTTTGCAAGGTATATTTAAAAAAAATATTTAATTGGCCAAATCTTTGCCTATACTGTATATTCAAGAAAAATATCGGTATCGGCATAATATCTGTATCGGCAGATATCCAAATTCAGGTATCGGAATCGGATCGGAAGTGAAAAAAATGTGGATCGGTGCATCCCTAGACATACCCATGAGTTCCAGGGCCCGCTTCTTGTAAGGAGTCATGATGTTGCTGTCTCTCCTCTTCAGCATGGGGCTGCTCCTCCGCTCTGCCACCTGCTGCTTCAGTCTGGAGCGGACCTTCAGGTTGGGCTCGGAGGCTAGGGAGTGAGGAACAGCAACCTTTCTGTAAGTCTCCGTTCACAAAGACGTCCCAAAATCACATGGAGATAAATTAAACAATCATGTGAGTGTAATGCGATGCTTCACGCAGAGGGTCTAAATCTCTCCTTTTATAGGCTACAGCTTGGCTACAATGTTTTTGAACATTATTAAAGAAAATATTCACATTGTAAAATAAGGGAGGGAAACCAAAAGAAAAAGAAAAAAAAAATCTGTTGGAAAATAAGCAATATTGTCACACTTAAACATTGCAACAATTTCAGTTTTCAGTGAAATTCAGTACAGGTTTCAGAGAAATTAAATGAGTCAGGATCGGGCCCATTTCCACCTCATCTGGACTAAATTAGGTTGAGCAACACACGGGCTCTAAGTGAAAGAGTCCGCTACCTGCCGCCCTGGTGACCACAGTCTGATACAGTAGCAGCAGTTAAACTAACACAAAAACATGGCAGACGTTTCAAGCTCTCCCCACACCCACTCCTCCTAATGCAAAACAGAGATACCCAAATACACACTCCTAAGTCACTCACTCACTCTCACACACACAGCCTGGCCTGAGCTGATCCAGCCTTACAAATCAAGTCCTAGTGGACAGTCACTGTTTGAATGAAATATTAAGGTCATATTTTTTCACAATGGACACATTACTTTGAGACTTTTAAATTGGTCTTAATGATGGCTTAAGCACATTTAACATTTTGTTTCACGTCATTGATGAGTCATCCCTGGAGTATTTTACACAATGACAACAGAAATGTGTGCATGAACCTTCTAAATTTGGGAATATAGTCATTGATCAATAAAGTGACTTTACCAATGTGGATTTACCCATTCCATTGTCTCTGAATGGACCAACAAAAAAGTACAATTGACGACCTCAGAAACAAATAAGACAATGCCAGACCACTAAACTGCCCTCAACATTCAAAACAAAGTGCCGCATAATGGCAGAGATGTGACTATAGAGACAATATAGAGAAAATAGAACCACAGCAGGTTGGATGCAGACATTAGGGCTGTGAATCTTCACTGGCCTCACGATTCGATTCGATTACAATTCAGAGGGCTACGATTCGATTCGATTGCGATTATCGATGCGTCTCGTTTTGTGTCGAAAAGGCAGAATAAACACAGGTGCGAGCAAAACACTAATGAGGGCTTCACCATTCCAATCATGGAAGTTAGAAACCCTCATTAGTGTTTTGCTTGCACCTGTGTTAACCCTGCCTTTTCGACACAAAACGGCCCCCGTGAGAAGGGTCTATATACACTTGTGTGAATGGATGTAAGTGTTGCGTCTGACTGGTGAGACGCGCTCCCGTGTCGGCCTGGGGAGACTGACTCACGGTAGGTCAGCACTTCTCAGTCTCGTGTGGACTTCCCATCAACCCATCGTACACGTACACGTACACGTACACGTACACGTACACGTACACGTACACGTACACGTACACGTAAGCCACTGTGAGCCTCACACACCCCAATAAACAAGCGGGAACGATTAGCTGGTGTCCCGATAGGAAAACGTGAGTGACGTTGAAGTCATGCAAACATTTGGTTATACAATAGCCAAATGTGTTTCAATTATTTAGTTGTAGTTTCAGATCAATAATTGAAAAGACCTTTTTGCAATGAGTACAACATACAGCTTGTTGGTGGGGGAAATGGGGCTATGGCACAGGTGAAGTGCAGGTAGGGAGGTGCAGAGGGAGTAGTGATGGGGGGGGGGCACAGCGAGGAGAGCGGGGGGGGGGCCTAGATGCTGCTATTTCTGGCTTCTGTCAAAAGGGGCGGAAAAAAACCCTCTCCCCATTAAATAAGGTGGCACAGAGACCTCTAATCCTGTGGGCGTGCGAGGTAGAGTGAAAGCCAGCGAGGGAGGAAGAATGGATGCAGGAGAGATAAATGGAGAGAAAATGCTGTTGGGAGTCATACGAATCTGCTTCACGCCCCGCTGCCCTGATTGCCTTTCTATTTTTACCACAGTGCTGCCTGCCACCAGGCTATACGCATCCCGATCGGTCGCCACGGGAACACTAGACAGCAGCATCCCGATCGGTCGCCACGGGAACACTAGACAGCAGCATCCCGATCGGTCGCCACGGGAACACCAGACAGCAGCGAGGGGACAAACACTTTCTCACTGGTCTCCATGGGAAAAAATAGCCTACTCCACAACGCAACAGGAGGGCGACGATGGCAGCGGCGCACTGTCTAACTAAGCCTATACATTGAAACACCTGGGTCACTGTAGCCACTGCTGACAGGCTGCCCGGGCATGTCAGCCAGCTAACACATATAGGGCGGGCCATATTCCAGGGTCATAAATCAATCACCTTATTACATTTGAAAGTGGTGCTGCAGGGCTGGTGGTTTTGCAAGCTGAATGTGTTATGCTATCTCCACTTGGTCAGAATTTTAACCCGGCTGTCAGTGCGAGTGCCTGTCTCCATTAGAGGACTGGACCTGGGCAGATGGTTAGGTAGGGGAATTCTTCTAGCATGGCTGCTGTTGGAACTGAGCGCTCTGCACACGGGAAACGCTTGCTGTGCGTTGTGCCTGACGTCGCTGTGTTGGAAATGAACACTAATTTGTTCCTGCCCTCTGTTGTGTTTAGCGTAACACGTCCAACAAACTGCTTCACCAAAGCTACAGTACAATCCCTTGCAGTTCAAGACCAGCAAATTAAATTCATCTAAATCCTAATTTAATCTTTCTGATATTTAAAGATAGGATGATATTCTCGTATTCTCATTACTCTACTCTGGGGCCTTTACAATTCTACCGTTGTAAGATAATATTTAAAACTTTTTCCTGCACCTGCTGAATGCACAACGTTCGGTTAAGTGGGTCAAGACCAGAGAGGGTGTCGCACCTCTTACTGCTAAGCTGCAACTATTCTTGCCACAGACGATCACGTGCCCTTAGTCCAGTCTATTCTAGTCCCCTGGACAGGGCACAAAGAGGATATATAGCAAGTAAACAAGTTCATCACGTGAAATTCCTTCAACTACTTTTTGGGCGAGTGTGACAAGTCAAGGGTATCAAAGATGTCATGTGATTCAAGATGATGTGTCCATTAATAAGCCGTCCAATAAAGATCCCAGTACATGGTGCTGCTTTGATGGGCTGTTTTCAGTGTATTGGTTTACAGATGAAATAGTCACCTCTAGAGATGTATTAGTTGTGTGCTGTGCATAACCATGGACTGAAACTGATTTTAAATTCGAGTTCAAGTCCCCCATGTCAGAGGCTTTTCAAAGGACACATAACCAAAAAAAAAGTTGACTTACAAAAAGATAAAAGTGTAAACCAAGTGACCAGTCTACCAGTCAAGTTACGTCGATCAGAGAGAAAAGAAACGGGTCTTAGGCCCTTCGGCCAAAGGCAGCGGCGGGGAGTCTAACGTGGAACATTCAAGTCATCTCCACTTTGTTTTTCTGAGAGCTATCTTTGCTTAAACAAACAAGCCTGTCTACATTCATCCTGTCTGTGCCAGTCCTCTTACTCAGCAGCACCTGACAATCACCTATCAGTGACAGCAGCCAGTGGCTCGGGGAACGAACAACGATACCTTTGTGTGTCCCCCTCGCGTGCCAAAGCCCTCTGAGGGCTTTAATGAAGACAGACAGGAAGTGAGTGGGGGAGGAAGGCCCACACAGGAAATGACCACATATAGATTCTGGAATCCAAAGCTCCCCAAAAAAATACTTTTCTCCAAGTTTTATCAGTGCTCGTGAATCATGCTCAGAAATAGGGAGATGATTTGATCATGAAAGAACGAATGAAAATGTCAAAGTTTGAGGAGACTGAAATTCTATCCCTCTTGTAATTTGTTTAAACTGGACTCTTTTTTTTTTTTTTTTTTGCACTGTCAAAGCTAAACAATGCTACCATAAATTTAGAGCACATTCCAGAAGCTGTGTTATTTTTAAATAGCTGTCTTCAACTGGTTATTACACTTGTGGGGCCACTCCTTACCTCCTGGGTCTAACACCCATGTTTCCAGGGATGAAAATACATATTGAGAGGAGGTATTACCCCCATGCCCCAAAAAGGCCAACATGTTTCAAAACGGAGTTACAATGAACAAAATCCCCTTTCATGTACCTTTCTAGTATTTATCCCTGCCATGTAGACCCCATAATGACCAATAATGACATTCCCTTTACCTGATCTTTAAATTGTGTATATACGCAACACGACAGGTCTGTAGTTAAACAACTCAACAAGTATAATTGTTTGCCAATATAATTAAAAGAGACTCA
>NC_139623.1:8482283-8502875 GCF_964638095.1 Poromitra crassiceps
GTAGTGGGGTTTTTAGCGCTAAGACCTGCTATTACAGTAGGTGCCATTAAAATTGAGAGCACCCAAGGCCATTTTCCCTAACACATTGCGCTGGAACGCCTATTTTGGCACGGGCAACGCCCAAACCTGTGTTTACGCTCAGAACATGGCGATGGTATCTTCGCCAGAGCGCAAAATGACACTTGTGGGAGGCAGACGATAGGCTAAGAGGCGCACGGACATGCCTGGGCCACGCCGACACCTGTGTCTGCGTTTGGAGGTGCGCAAACGGCAGCGCAAACGATAGCGCCGTACAACAACAGGGCCCCATATATGCTTTAAAGTCCTGTGGAAACCAAATATAAATATGTGTTTTGACTTTTGAGTTTGTCACAACACAGATTTTTTTTTATTAACCACGCAGCCAAATTTGAACGATTATAAATGTCGCCAAGTATATAAAATTAGGTTTCAAAATCATGAAAAACTAAGCAGTATTCTCTGCTCTGAAATTGTGGAGGCATGTCTGAAATGCTCTCTCCCCCCTCCCCTCCCCTCCCCCCACAGTGCTGCACAACTTTGTGATGCTTTTTCAAACACACCATCCAGAACAATATTAATATATTATATATATTAATATTTAGGATTTGGATTGAATTGTCTAATCATTGAAGATGCTTGCTATTATGCACATAAGACCATCAATTACATAGTCAGAAGGTTATTGTGGATTTGGGTTTCAAGGGGCTTTAAAGTCCAACTGAACCCGTTTGTCACGTGCATCGGAGTCCGTTTCAGACTGAAAACATAACTTCTCTGAGATGACAGGTTGAGAGGCGGGTCATAGTAGCATGTCGATGATTTTATTTGACAATTCTGGGGACTGGATTGGGCTTTGGCCAATCCTGCCGTGTTCCACCCCCAAATCGAGCGGGATTCAGCGTGTTGTGGTGCTCTCCTCGGGAAGAGCCTACTGACGCGAGGTTAGTGGCTGAGTGGAGCTCAGCGAGCCGCAGGCAGCCAGCTGCCTTCGTGTTGCCGAGCGGAGAGTGCAGCCCGTCGGCCCGGAATCTCCGAGGTGCGACCCCTGACAACCAGGCTCTCTGAGGCGCGCGCCATTATCGCTATTGCGGTAAATAATATTCCTGGAATGCGAGTTTTAACGAGCCAGTTACATTTCTTTGCATTCTTAGACATTACCGTTTGATTTAGTTTGCATAATTGGTCAAGTTAATAGTTAGTTTATGGGCTAGAAATTCTGCCAGATGACAGGCACTAGGTGCCATTTTCCCCTTCATTTGGAAGAGAAAATTATCCTGAAATGAAGATTTGATTGACAGCTGCCATGTCGTGATATGATTGGTTGAAATCGGGTAGAAATGTGATAGTACTAGGTGACGTCAGCAAACTGTAGATTACTGTTATGAATGAAATCTTGAAAAATGAACTTTTGATGTGAAAAAGTGCGGAAAAACTAAAGAAATTCGATTTTTGTGATTTTCTTGGCATACATTATTAAATAGGTGCACTGAATACCTAGGTATTTTAACTAAAAGAAAAGAAAAGTCATTTTTGGGTTCAGCTTGACTTTAAGAATAATGTGATGTGACTTAAGCTGTGTTCACACCGAGATATTTATTTTTCTCTCTGTCGCTCGATTCAACTCTTTGGAATCACTCTGTCGCTCTGTTTAAATCGCTCGTCAACAGGCACAATAATTGACGGACATCTGGGGGCTATTAACGTTACACAATGTCATGATGTTTGTCCACTACGAGCCACCGTAGTTGTTTACAAGCTAAGCCTATCAGCGTGCTCCTAACGCGAGCTCCATACCGGTAGCACAGACTTCACTTCATGTCAGCTGTCAGCCTGTCAATCAGCTGTCAATGCGGTTTGTTGCCACACAATAAACCAGCGGTTTGTTCCAAGCCAGTGTGATCCTTGACTCACTCTCACACGGCAGCCAATCAGCGTTGAACAGCGAGCGACTGATGCCAGCGTAATTTCGCTCGATATTTTCTCCCTATCGCTCTGTCTCTGTCGCTCGGACGGCCAGCGATTTTTCTCCCGGGCGAATATACGCTCAATCGCTCGTTTGCATTGACTTTGTATGTAAACTCGATGCCAGCGGAAAAACTTGAATAGGTCGGTGTGAACGCAGCTTCAGGGGGGATATGAGTGAGGGTGGGGGGGAGGTGCTGTGACGGTGATGAGCTCTTACTCTCTCTGGAGCGCTCCTTCCCCCTGAGGCTGAGGCTGAGGCTGGACACATGCTGCTCTCGCCTCCTCTCCTGCTCCTTCTCCTGCTGACTCTGCTGCTGCTGCTCCAGACGTCGCTCCTGCTCCACCCGCTCCTGCTGCTGCTTCATGGCGGCAAGCTCCTGCTGGAGCTGAGACACACAGAGAGAGACAAGGAGTCAGCATGAAGAGGAGCACACTGAGACACACAGAGAGAGACAACGAGTCAGCATGAAGAGGAGCACACTGAGACACACAGAGAGAGACAACGAGTCAGCATGAAGAGGAGCACACTGAGACACACAGAGAGAGACAACGAGTCAGCATGAAGAGGAGCACACTGAGACACACAGAGAGAGACAACGAGTCAGCATGAAGAGGAGCACACTGAGACACACAGAGAGAGAGACAACGAGTCAGCATGAAGAGGAGCACACTGAGACACACACAGAGAGAGAGACAACGAGTCAGCATGAAGAGGAGCACACTGAGACACACAGAGAGAGACAACGAGTCAGCATGAAGAGGAGCACACTGAGACACACACAGAGAGAGAGACAACGAGTCAGCATGAAGAGGAGCACACTGAGACACACAGAGAGAGACAACGAGTCAGCATGAAGAGGAGCACACTGAGACACACAGAGAGAGACAACGAGTCAGCATGAAGAGGAGCACACTGAGACACACAGAGAGAGACAACGAGTCAGCATGAAGAGGAGCACACTGAGACACACACAGAGAGAGAGACAACGAGTCAGCATGAAGAGGAGCACACTGAGACACACAGAGAGAGAGAGACAACGAGTCAGCATGAAGAGGAGCACACTGAGACACACAGAGAGAGAGACAACGAGTCAGCATGAAGAGGAGCACACTGAGACACACAGAGAGAGACAACGAGTCAGCATGAAGAGGAGCACACTGAGACACACAGAGAGAGACAACGAGTCAGCATGAAGAGGAGCACACTGAGACACACACAGAGAGAGAGACAACGAGTCAGCATGAAGAGGAGCACACTGAGTCACACAGAGAGAGAGACAACGAGTCAGCATGAAGAGGAGCACACTGAGACACACAGAGAGACAACGAGTCAGCATGAAGAGGAGCACACTGAGACACACAGAGAGAGACAACGAGTCAGCATGAAGAGGAGCACACTGAGACACACAGAGAGAGACAACGAGTCAGCATGAAGAGGAGCACACTGAGACACACAGAGAGAGACAACGAGTCAGCATGAAGAGGAGCACACTGAGACACACAGAGAGAGACAACGAGTCAGCATGAAGAGGAGCACACTGAGACACACAGAGAGAGACAACGAGTCAGCATGAAGAGGAGCACACTGAGACACACAGAGAGAGACAACGAGTCAGCATGAAGAGGAGCACACTGAGACACACAGAGAGAGACAACGAGTCAGCATGAAGAGGAGCACACTGAGACACACAGAGAGAGACAACGACAACGGACAAGCCGGATCCATAATGCCTCCGACCTGGCTATCGCCGGCGGAGGCATAATCATTTTTCCATACACAGATTTACTTCTACATCAACGAACTTCACATTTAGCTTTAGCTAATCGCTCCCTGGCCCGCTAACGTGAACAGTTTTACACGCTGTTCGACTTCCGGGTCAAAGAGCGTTAGCGCATGCGCTGATCGCCTCATCCAGGTCCAGTCCGACTGGCCTCAGGAGTAAATCGACTTCCAATCGCATTATCTGGGTATGTTAGTCGGACTTTTATACTGTACGTCAAATACGGACTGTACGTCAAATACGTCGAATTTAAAATGTCTGAACACGTCTAACGTATGCACAATGCCTAATGTTTAATAGGGATGGGCGCGAGTACTCGGGTACTCGAGTACTCGTTCATAACGTCAGTACTCGAGTAACGTTTCCGCTGTCCGGGTACTCGCCCCACTCCCCACCCCTTTAAAAATGGTCTAAATCTACGCACGCATCGTTATGTGGATCTGCCAGCATGAACTGCACGGGCGTCAAGTCAGCCACAATGTACAAGTACGTCATCCGCTTTGTTGATTTCAAAATAAAAGGCTTATTGTAACGTAAGTTGTAACCTTATTTATTTTGAGTAATGCATTACAGCCATAGTTTCACGCCATATAACATCACAACGAGTATTTTGATACAAGGTTTGCTGCTTCGTTCGTTGAAATACCCTTTTCTCCTCCAACGTGCATAAATAAGCTATTTACTTTTGTTTAAGTAACATTATTTTGAAAGTTTTAACCAGAAGTTTTCCAGCTCATCCCGAAAATGGTGGCTGAAGATATGCTCCCGAAGGAGACAGATGCACGCTTCTTCATAGCGCACGCCCGATAAAACTCATTCAAAACTTTGCAGTAGTTTACTGACTACACTGTCGTTTCCCATAATATAACGTTAGTCACAAGAAATGTGGAGAAAGAATCGCTTTTTGGGAGACAATCGTTTCATGGTGATCACTATTTAGCTGCAGCTGTAATGTTAATCACACTGGTCAGTGGTCAGTTTTCACTTTTTGGCAGAACACCGGACCTTGTAATCCGTGGATTTACGTTAGTGTAACAGTGATCATAAAGTAAAATGGATGATACTGGACAATGGACATGTATTGGAATTGAGCCTTCGCTTGTTTCACAACAATATTGTCCGCTCCGAAGCGCTAATGCCATCCATCGGCGATGCTGTCTGAGGTAGGCTTTAGACGTTAGCTTAGCGTCACCTCACCTAATATCACAGTCAGTCAGTCCCTCTCCTCACATGCTCCAGGTAACGCTTTCTCCATGCAAAAATGCAAACGTTATGTGTGAACAGCCCCACACAGCAGATTACCCCTGCTCCGTCATTACCATAGTAATCACACAGACCCCCCCCCCCCCGCGCGCGCGAGAGTACTCGAGTACTCGTTCATAATAGAAGGAGAGTACTCGAGTATTTAAATTGCTTAAAATGCCCATCCCTAATGTTTAATTGTATGTTTAATAAGGTACATGCTATTTGCACTGTATGTCAAATACGTCGAATTTAAAATGTCTGAACACGTCTAACGTATGCACATGACATGTGCACCTATGTGCAATGAATATGCCACTGACTTGTCTTATCGCTATTCTGCCTTATTGCCTATTGCTGCTTAGTATTGCTTATTGATGCCTATTTCTTATTGCCTATTGCTCATTGCTTGTTGCCTATTTGTACTATGTCGTAAACGGAGTCCACAGCACAAGAATTTCACACGTGATACTTGTACCATGGAGTGACAATAAAAATCTTGAATCTTGAATCTTGAATCTATAACTTCGATTTCAGTCGAGCTAACATGTTTACATGCATTTCCAAAGTCCGGTTTTAGGCGGAGTAACGCAATAATTCGATTTTTTTAAGTGCATGTAAACGTACTGAGTGTGAAGAGGAGCAAACTGATCAATGTTGTTTGAAAAACGACAGTGGTTTCTGTGAACTTGTACAGTGTCTGTTTTGTGCTGTTCTGTACCACCGGTACGAATGGTGTGAACGAATAATGATTCTGTGTAAGCGCTTTGAGCCTTGGAAAGGCGCTATATAAATCCAATCATTATTATTATTATTATTATTATAAGTACCGCTACCGGGAGTTGAACCCGGGTCTACTACCCCAGACGCCCCTATACATTCTACTGATCTGCAACAATGCCATGTTGTGCTGTTCTCCAGGCTAGCGTGTGGTGCAGGGCTGACCTTGAGGTGCTCTTGGAGCTGGGCCTGATGCTGACGGGTCAGGTTCTCGTGCTGCTTCTGGAACTCGCTGATCAGGAGCTGCTTCTGGATCTGCTGCTGCTTCTGAATGAGCAGCAACTCCTGCTGCAGCTGCCTCTCCCACATGCCCGGGTCCGAGCCTGGCCCCAGCATCCTCAGCTCGCTACGCAGGTCCAACGGACTTACAGGCTCCACCACAGCCAATGGCCCCTCTGACTTAATGTCCACTGTGGTCCACAGAGAGAGAAGGGAGGAGGGAGACAGACAGACAGACAGACAGAGAGAGAGAGAGAGTTGTCAAAAATCCATAATTGTTGCAAATCATGCTAGTTGATTGTATGTACATGTAGTATTGTTGCCACACAAAAAACTCGTCAATAGCAGGAGAGCAACACAAGAGGATTCTAAAGGAGGGATGTGTAGTTTGCAGAATGAGACAGAGCGAAAGAGAGAGACATAGAAAGAGAGAGACATAGAAAGAGAGAGACAGAGAGGGGGTCAGAAAGAGAGAGACAGAGAGGGGGTCAGAAAGAGAAAGAGAGAGACAGAGAGGGGGTCAGAAAGAGAGAGACAGAGAGGGGGTCAGAAAGAGAAAGAGAGAGACAGAGAGGGGGTCAGAAAGAGAGAGACAGAGAGGGGGTCAGAAAGACAAAGAGAGAGACAGAGAGGGGGTCAGAAAGAGAGAGACAGAGAGGGGGTCAGAAAGAGAGAGACAGAGAGGGTGTCAGAAAGAGAGAGACAGAGAGGGGGTCAGAAAGACAAAGAGAGAGACAGAGAGGGGGTCAGAAAGAGAGAGACAGAGGGGGGGTCAGAAAGACAAAGAGAGAGACAGAGAGGGGGTCAGAAAGAGAGAGACAGAGAGGGGGTCAGAAAGACAAAGAGAGAGACAGAGAGGGGGTCAGAAAGAGAGAGACAGAGAGGGGGTCAGAAAGACAAAGAGAGAGACAGAGAGGGGGTCAGAAAGACAAAGAGAGAGACAGAGAGGGGGTCAGAAAGAGAGAGACAGAGAGGGGGTCAGAAAGACAAAGAGAGAGACAGAGAGGGGGTCAGAAAGAGAGAGACAGAGGGGGGGTCAGAAAGACAAAGAGAGAGACAGAGAGGGGGTCAGAAAGAGAGAGACAGAGAGGGGGTCAGAAAGACAAAGAGAGAGACAGAGAGGGGGTCAGAAAGAGAGAGACAGAGAGGGGGTCAGAAAGAGAGAGACAGAGAGGGGGTCAGAAAGAGAAAGAGAGAGACAGAGAGGGGGTCAGAAAGAGAGAGACAGAGAGGGGGTCAGAAAGACAAAGAGAGAGACAGAGAGGGGGTCAGAAAGACAAAGAGAGAGACAGAGAGGGGGTCAGAAAGACAAAGAGAGAGAGAGAGAGGGGGTCAGAAAGAGAGAGACAGAGAGGGGGTCAGAAAGAGAGAGACAGAGAGGGGTCAGAAAGAGAAAGAGAGAGACAGAGAGGGGGTCAGAAAGAGAGAGACAGAGAGGGGGTCAGAAAGACAAAGAGAGAGACAGAGAGGGGGTCAGAAAGACAAAGAGAGAGACAGAGAGGGGGTCAGAAAGACAAAGAGAGAGACAGAGAGGGGGTCAGAAAGAGAGAGACAGAGAGGGGGTCAGAAAGACAAAGAGAGAGACAGAGAGGGGGTCAGAAAGAGAGAGACAGAGAGGGGGTCAGAAAGAGAAAGAGAGAGACAGAGAGGGGGTCAGAAAGACAAAGAGAGAGACAGAGAGGGGGTCAGAAAGAGAGAGACAGAGAGGGGGTCAGAAAGAGAGAGACAGAGAGGGGGTCAGAAAGAGAGAGACAGAGAGGGGGTCAGAAAGAGAGAGACAGAGAGGGGGTCAGAAAGACAAAGAGAGAGACAGAGAGGGGGTCAGAAAGAGAGAGACAGAGAGGGGGTCAGAAAGACAAAGAGAGAGACAGAGAGGGGGTCAGAAAGAGAGAGACAGAGAGGGGGTCAGAAATGAGGAACACAGCCTTCTCTCCTCTGCCGTGATCGTCAGAAACCTGCAATTACTGTATATGACAGTTTCTATAAACAAACACAGGATCCTGTCCGTCAGCACAGAGTCCTCTGGGAGCGGCTGCATAACACACTCAATGGACATTTGGCACGAAATGTTGAAATGGTCATTTAAAGTATTTACATGAAATCCTATCTGTCCACTTCTATAAATAAATAAGGGGAGTTTAGGGCTCCATCTCCCCCCTGACTCCACCACGACATCGTGTAGATATGCCTTCTTCCCGGAAAAGATTCAAGGAGACGTGGTTTGAGAGCTTGGAACCTCTCCTTCATCTCTCTCTCCCCCCCCGGTGGCGTCAATGCAATGTCTACACCGCTAAGAACTGCCTTTGTCTTTGACAACCACCTCCACATAATAAGTAATTGCCAGATACAAAGTGAGAGGGCATCCCTTTGGTCTCCAAGCTCTATATATAGCCTGTTCCACAGAGAAAATCAATAGCCAGTTTAGAGCATAGAAGACAAGGCTACTCCATCTCTCTACCCCATAGAGGAGGCTTGCTTAGCCAAGCTACAGTATCCTTCTTTATCCTTTTATAGCTCTTTTTTTTGAGCCACACTACTGTATCCGCTTGACAAATGTCGGCCAGAATTATTTTACGGCATCACGTCCATCGTCCCATTTTAAGAAGATATGAAACAAAACAACAGGGTTTGATGTGTCATTTGTCCAGTGAGACACATTGTCCCGACTGCACGATGGTTCTCCCATTTTCAGAGCAAAAGAAAGATTACAACCTGCAGTACCTTAAAGTTCCAGCGGCTGCCGGGAATGTATTGAGTGCATTCATTCTTAATCTTGTGAAGGGTCACATTTGAGGGAACAAAATACAGGCAATGTTACGACACCACCTGTTCACTGGGAGCCTGATTGACACACCACACTTTTTATATTCACAAAATCACATCAAAAAATCTTGTGTTGGTCCTGTCACACATTTATCCTCATAAACCATCATAAAATACCAGTGAAGAGAAGCAGCAGCAGTCTACAGAAGCCGTCCATTAAGAAGCGCTCCTGCTCACTGATCATGTCGTTTGTTTTGTCATGCAGCCTGTTCTTCGTTGCCACCATTCCTCCATGTGTGTGTATGCAGCGCTGCTGATGATTATAAATAGACACATAAAAGCAAGTGGCGCAATCCTGGTCTGTGACAACCCCCGCACCCTCGTATCCACCACCCTAACTTGCCGCTGCCATGGCAACGCTGGCGACGTAATGACGTCTCCCCCATCCTGCAGAGACCAGTCTCACTGCATGTCACCTCCTGCCTACAGTGGATGTGTGACATGTTGACTATTATATGGGCTTTTCAGCTCTTATATAAGAAAGGAGAAGGAGTCCCCTGTGGAGAGAGCCAGAAGAACGCTTTACTAAACATGTTCATACACACTCAGTAGAGACGCAGTGGCTAGGCCATAACTTGTCTTTAAGCACGTTCAGAGGGACAACAGCTAAGGGGGGGGGGCAGGTAAGGGGGGGGACAGCTAAGGAGGGGGGGCAGGTAAGGGGGGGAGGCAGCTAAGGGGGAGGGGCAGCTAAGGGGGCGAGACAGCTAAGGAGGGGGGGAGACAGCTAAGGGGGAGGGGCAGCTAAGGGGGGGAGACAGCTAAGGAGGGGGGGAGACAGCTAAGGGGGAGGGGCAGCTAAGGGGGGGAGGCAGCTAAGGGGGAGGGGCAGCTAAGGGGGCGAGACAGCTAAGGAGGGGGGGAGACAGCTAAGGGGGAGGGGCAGCTAAGGGGGGGAGACAGCTAAGGGGGCGAGACAGCTAAGGAGGGGGGGAGACACCTAAGCGGGGGAGACAGCTAAGGGGGGAGACAGCTAAGGGGGAGGGGCAGCTAAGGGGGGGAGACAGCTAAGGGGGGGGGGGCAGCTAAGGGGGGGAAACAGCTAAGAGGGGGGGAGACAGCTAAGGGGGAGACAGCTAAGGGGGGGACAGCTAAGGGGGGAGCGAGAGCTAAGGGGGGGAGACAGCTAGGGGGGAGACAGCTAAGGGGGAGGGGCAGCTAAGGGGGAGACAGCTAAGGGGGGGGAGACAGGTAAGGGGGGAGACAGCTAAGGGGGAGGGGCAGCTAAGGGGGGAGACAGCTATGGGGGAGACAGCTAAGGGGGGGAGACAGGTAAGAGGGGGGGAGACAGCTAAGGGGGGAGCGAGAGCTAAGGGGGGGAGACAGCTAAGGGGGGACTCCAGCGCTGTACTTTTTCTGTCTGTGTTTCTAAAAACAGCTCCAATCGAATGGCAGAGAGAGGGCAGGCACAGAGGAGCAGGCACCTGTAGCGCAGACCTTCCTCTCTGACAGGGGAAGATTCATCTTAGCTTGTAAGCACTTGACAAAGGACTCTTTTGTTGCGGGCGCTGTTCCAGGGGGCAGCCGTGAACCTGTGAACCATCGAAAGGCTCAGAGAGTCAGACAGCCCTGCTGCTGCTGCTTTTGCCTAATGGAGCTAAATATAGCATGAAAAACACCTGCTGCCTGGGAGAATGTGCCTGTGTGATATCTAGTTCATCTCATCTTTCATTCTGCACCCTCGCTGTGACTGGCATTAAGCAGCTCCACTTTGATGGGCGCATCAAGCTGAGCCTCCATCAGAAGAAGCTCAGACAGTGGTTTAACAGCACGAGCAGGGGAAAGCTTCAGCCACCTTTCATAGCTGAGGCTGGATGAAATGGCCCTCGAGGAAGCAAGATCAGCCTGATGTGCTGATGCTCTATTCTGGGGAAGGAGGGGGGAGGGGGGGGGCTTTATTGGCATGAATCAGGTAGTACTGAGTGTTGCCAAAGGCAGCATATTGTAGTAGTACAGGAAAAAATAGGCTACAAAGATGAATGTAGTACAATAAAACATAAGGCCATTCAGTCATTAGAGGAAGTCCTTTTTTGTCCACATGATAAATATGATTACGCTATAATATGCAATGTCCACTCAGCATCCAGTATACTGAGAGGAATGATGGTTGATGGAATGAGAATGTTGGAGGAAGATAAATGAGGTCATAAAGGCCTTGGAGCTTTAACAAAGCTTCTACCTACATAGAGTTTGCCTTCCTCGCTGTCAAAAAATTATTCTCCGTTACTGTCTGAGGTTAGATGCTCTACACAGTTACTGTCTGAGGTTAGATGCTCTACACTGTTGCTGTCTGAGGTTAGATGCTCTACACAGGAACACCGTTACTGTCTGAGGTTAGATGCTCTACACAGGAACACCGTTACTTTCTGAGTTTAGATGCTCTACACAGTTACTGTCTGCGGTTAGATGATCTACATAGTTACTGTCTGGGGTTAGATGCTCTACACAGTTACTGTCTGGGGTTAGATGCTCTACATAGTTACTGTCTGAGGTTAGATGCTCTACACAGTTACTGTCTGGGGTTAGATGCTCTACATAGTTACTGGCTGAGGTTAGATGCTCTACACAGGAACACCGTTACTGTCTGAGGTTAGATGCTCTACACAGGAACACCGTTACTTTCTGAGGTTAGATGCTCTACACAGGAACACAGTTACTGTCTGAGGCTAGATGCTCTACACAGTTACTGTCTGAGGCTAGATGCTCTACACAGGAACACCGTTACTGTCTGAGGTTAGATGCTCTACACAGGAACACAGTTACTGTCTGAGGCTAGATGCTCTACACAGTTACTGTCTGAGGTTAGATGCTCTACACAGGAACACCGTTACTGTCTGAGGTTAGATGCTCTACAAAGGAACACCATTACTGTCTGAGGTTAGATGCTCTACACAGTTACTGTCTGAGGTTAGATGCTCTACACAGTTACTGTCTGGGGTTAGATGCTCTACACAGTTACTGTCTGAGGTTAGATGCTCTACACAGGAACACTGTTGCTGTCTGAGGTTAGATGCTCTACACAGGAACACTGTTGCTGTCTGAGGTTAGATGCTCTACACAGGAACACTGTTACTGTCTGAGGTTAGATGCTCTACACAGGAACACCATTACTGTCTGAGGTTAGATGCTCTACACAGTTACTGTCTGAGGTTAGATGCTCTACACAGGAACACTGTTACTGTCTGAGGTTAGATGCTCTACACTGTTACTGTCTGAGGTTAGATGCTCTACACAGTTACTGTCTGAGGTTAGATGCTCTACACAGTTACTGTCTGGGGTTAGATGCTCTACACAGTTACTGTCTGGGGTTAGATGCTCTACACCATTACTGTCTGAGGCTAGATGCTCTACACTGTTACTGTCTGAGGTTAGATGCTCTACACAGTTACTGTCTGAGGCCAGATGCTCTACACAGTTACTGTCTGGGGTTAGATGCTCTACACAGTTACTGTCTGGGGTTAGATGCTCTACACAGTTACTGTCTGGGGTTAGATGCTCTACACCGTTACTGTCTGAGGTTAGATGCTCTACACAGGAACACAGTTACTGTCTGAGGTTAGATGCTCTACACAGGAACACAGTTACTGTCTGAGGTTAGATGCTCTACACAGGAACCAGTGTTTCCCATACATAAAGGAATTTGTGGCGGGCCGCCACAATAATATTTTGACCGCCACAATAAAAAAATTTTTTTTTTACAGTGCACCTGAACGCAACATGCAAGATATCCGCTTGTGTCCAATAAATGTTCATGTCATTCTGGCCAATACTTCTGTTATAGCATTTCAGTCTGGAATATGGAATATCTTTCAATAATCTATGATTTAGCTGCTAAATTGTCAAATACCGCCATCTGCTCGCTACCCAAGCACTTATGTATGTACTTAACTCAACTAACTTAACCTAACTAACTATCCAGTGTGCACAACACTGTCAGCCTAAACTCCGGCTGACACCCCAAAAACCTACAATCCGCTACAGAAAAATGTATATTGTTTGTTTATTAACTGGCCCCTCGCCTTCTATCATTTCACGAAAGTGGCAAAGCAAGTTGAGTATCCCTGACCTATAGGGAGAAATTTAGTTTGTCATTGTAAACCCACAGCACAGTAATGATGACATGTTCTTCATAGATCTAGCCTTTTAATTTTGCTCTTAAGCTTTCTCAAAGTACACCAAATTCATGCATTTTACTTTAAAATGTTTTAAAAAATCTCGCTGGGGGGCATGCCCCCGCACCCCCACCACAAATTCTCAAAATCCTGTGGGAAACACTGCAGGAACACAGTTACTGTCTGAGGTTAGATGCTCTACACAGGAACACTGTTACTGTCTGAGGCTAGATACTCTACACAGTTACTGTCTGAGGTTAGATGCTCTACACTGGAACACTGTTACTGTCTGAGGTTAGATGCTCTACACAGTTACTGTCTGAGGTTAGATGCTCTACACAGGAACACCGTTACTGTCTGAGGTTAGATGCTCTACACAGGAACACCGTTACTGTCTGAGGTTAGATGCTCTACAAAGGAACACCGTTACTGTCTGAGGTTAGATGCTCTACAAAGGAACACCGTTACTCTCTGAGGTTAGATGCTCTACAAAGGAACACCGTTACTGTCTGAGGCTAGATGCTCTACACAGTTACTGTCTGACCTGCAGCTACCTGAAACTGAAATCTGCTGTTGCTGTAGTACAATATTACTCCTAAGGCAGAGGAGAATACTCCTAAGGCAGAGGAGAATACTCCTAAGGCAGAGGAGAATACTCCTAAGGCAGTGGAGAATACTCCTAAGGCAGAGGAGAATACTCCTAAGGCAGAGGAGAATACTCCTAAGGCAGAGGAGAATACTCCTAAGGCAGAGGAGAATACTCCTAAGGCAGTGGAGAATACTCCTAAGGCAGAGGAGAATACTCCTAAGGCAGAGGAGAATACTCCTAAGGCAGAGGAGAATACTCCTAAGGCAGAGGAGAATACTCCTAAGGCAGAGGAGAATACGGAACCACCAGTAACTAGGGCTAAATATAAATGCTTTTCTGAGCAGGGTCTTAATATAGACAATGTGCGAAAGACTGTCACACTTGTGAGGCCGCCTGCTCAATTTAACACGGGCAAAAATAAAAAGCGCAGTTGATGCATTTACGCAACTTTTGGGTCACTTTTGAAGCGATCACTTACAAAGTAGAGCTTAATTGCCTTTTTGGAGTCAGCGGTCCAATAGCACCATAAGTCTCCGTGACTCTTGATGTGTATGCTCTTTTTTCCCCAGGTGAAAATGAGGCGCCTCCCGATTGGTGGACAGTGCTAAGAAGTATCTCCGGGCAATGGTAAACAAGAGATTTATGAATGACAGGTCCCATGTTTGTTTTTAGCACAAGAGAGAGACTAGCACCCTGCCTCATGTCCAAATTCCTCCCTGCGGAGGGCCTGCCAAGGGGGATATAGGGTGACTCATGGCCTGTGACCACACTGACTCCCACTGCAGCGCCGCACCGCCGATACGCTTTAAGTGTTTCTTTCTATAAGTGTTTCTTGCTATAAGTGATGTGCCTCTCATTAGCCTTGGTGGCGGTTAGAGTGACGATCGCAGCCTTAATTTGAGATGTTAGATGGCTGTCTCTTTTTTTGCCTGCAGGCCACATTAGCAGGCTTCCCACCCTGAAGACAGAATAGACACACATCACCAGACACGTCATGACATGTGAAGAGCTGAATAGAGACACATCACCAGACACGTCATGACATGTGAAGAGCTGAATAGAGACACATCAACCAGACACGTCATGACATGTGAAGAGCTGAATAGAGACACATCAACCAGACACGTCATGACATGTGAAGAGCTGAATAGAGAAACATCACCAGACACGTCATGACATGTGAAGAGCTGAATAGAGACACATCACCAGACACGTCATGACATGTGAAGAGCTGAATAGAGACACATCAACCAGACACGTCATGACATGTGAAGAGCTGAATAGACACACATCACCAGACACGTCATGACATGTGAAGAGCTGAATAGACACACATCACCAGACACGTCATGACATGTGAAGAGCTGAATAGAGACACATCACCAGACACGTCATGACATGTGAAGAGCTGAATAGAGACACATCAACCAGACACGTCATGACATGTGAAGAGCTGAATAGAGACACATCAACCAGACACGTCATGACATGTGAAGAGCTGAATAGAGACACATCAACCAGACACGTCATGACATGTGAAGAGCTGAATAGAGACACATCAACCAGACACGTCATGACATGTGAAGAGCTGAATAGAGACACATCAACCAGACACGTCATGACATGTGAAGAGCTGAATAGAGACACATCAACCAGACACGTCATGACATGTGAAGAGCTGAATAGAGACACATCACCAGACACGTCATGACATGTGAAGAGCTGAATAGAGACACATCACCAGACACGTCATGACATGTGAAGAGCTGAATAGAGACACATCAACCAGACACGTCATGACATGTGAAGAGCTGAATAGAGACACATCAACCAGACACGTCATGACATGTGAAGAGCTGAATAGAGACACATCAACCAGACACGTCATGACATGTGAAGAGCTGAATAGAGACACATCAACCAGACACGTCATGACATGTGAAGAGCTGAATAGACACACATCACCAGACACGTCATGACATGTGAAGAGCTGAATAGACACATCAACCAGACACGTCATGACATGTGAAGAGCTGAATAGACACACATCACCAGACACGTCATGACATGTGAAGAGCTGAATAGAGACACATCACCAGACACGTCATGACATGTGAAGAGCTGAATAGAGACACATCACCAGACACGTCATGACATGTGAAGAGCTGAATAGAGACACATCAACCAGACACGTCATGACATGTGAAGACAGAATAGAGACACATCATCAAGAGATGTAAATGCATGCAGTGTTGTTGGACACATTAAGCTCTGCATGTATCATCAGCATTAGTCACTAAGTGGACAACCTGCTCGATTAAACAACACATTGACATTTCAGATTTTAGTCTCTCATTTTTATTCATCGGTTTTTACACTGGCTTACTCAATATTGAATATTGCTGCAGCTACCCTTAAGCCTTAACAAGTTAGCTTGCAGCGAGTGGTACCCATTGGTGTCAATAAGTAAGGCTAACAAAGGCAGACAAAAAATGTATACAGTGACAGTAACTACAAAACTGTCAGACTTTATCTAAGGAAAACTACTATTATTTTTCTTTAATATTTAACTTTTTTCAGGTTAAACACATGCACATCTTCATTTGCTGTGACATTTTTTAATGGTACATGTCTATTCAGGCATTTATGCCTATTCAGATGTATTCTTCCGTGACAACAATACCAGATATCGCAACAAATATATCATAAAATACATCAAATAAAGCGGAAATTTCTAATGCAAAATTCTCAATATTGTTATTACACAGATGCAATACAGTTAAAGTTGTAATACCGGTAAATAAAAAAGAAACAACTGAATGTGTATATTTAATCTTTTCTTCAATTTTATTTTAATTTTAGCCTTTCTTTCCTGAATACAAGTCTTAAATCTTTTGCCGTAAATGAATATGTGGTTACAGGTTTTCTGTCTGCTGTTTACCACTTTATACTCATATCTACTTTTTGACGTAAGCAAAGCAAAAATAGCACAGCCCCCCCCCCCCCCACCACAATTTACACATGTTTAGTACCGGAAGATATGTTGCCCCGTTGGTGTTCCACTGAAACACACTAGTGTTTATACTGGAGGGTGTGTTAGGGTGTTCATTCAACAGGATACTGGCCATAGATCATCATCTAAACTAAAGTCTATATTTTATTTCTAAATGGCTAAATACTATAGTTCTTAGCAATGCACCGAATGACACAGTTTGAGTATTTAATATAAATTAATTTATTAAACCAATTGAGCAAATATTATCTGATTTTATGCAAACCCAATGATGTTTCAAGTCCTCTGTAAGTTTTTAGCTATTTTTGCAACTACTACGCTTGTCGCCTAATGCACTTTTTTGTGATGCTTTTAAATGTCTATTTTATCCTCTTCTTTTATTCTTTTATTTTCTTGTGTCATCCATTTTATGTGAAGCACTTTGGTTTGAATTGCCTCTGTGTATGAAATGTGCTATACAAATAAACTTGACTTGACTTGACTTGAGTTTACATTTTGGGGGCATGTGTTGTGTGTTGTATGCATTTGGTGTGGAATGGAGATGTTTGTTAGCTTAAATTCCCGTTTCAATACTATAAATAGGAACAAAGATACAGAAGATGTTTCAGGGCAAAAATAAGCTGATGCTTGGGACTGTAATGTGGTGCTGGATCTCTCATTAAGTGCCTTGTTATTTTGGGCAGCTGGCATGTCTAAAGCAGGAAACAGGTCTTTATTTTTAAGACTCGGGGCTCGTCCTTGCAGCTGAGCCAGAGCTGTGGCTTGCAGGCTATCTTGCTAACAAAGAGAGCTGAGCTGAACCATGGGACTTTTGCTGAGGGGAGCTATAGGAGTCCTCTCCTTCACGTCCTGCTAAACTTACTCACAAAACAACAACTAAATGTTAACCAAAGTGAACAGAGGGAGAGCACACATCTCTGTTGTAAAGCATGTCGCAACATATTGGAGGAGACAATTGGCAAGTCCCACTTCGGAAGACTTTCATCATTATCCTCTATGGACATTATGGAAAAAATACAGGCAGATATACAATCGATGAAATGCCTAATAGATCAATCAGTCAGAGCCGATTACCTTAATGGCCTATATTCCATTCCCCAGCCTCCCATCAGAAAGCATCACTGAACATCACTAATACAAAGCACACTATGCCCTATGCTTTCTATTACATGCATGTAAAGACAAATGCTAACAGTCCTATGTATTTAAGTAGGTTTCTATTTTCCATAATATCTTTCAACATGCACTTATTTGGTTTTCCTTCTACCATCTCAAAATTAAATCATTTATCTAAAAAAAAAAAAAAAAAAAAAAATCATTCATAACAGTCGCGATTTGCTGTCATGTTGAATAATGGTTTAAAATAACTTTATTACTATTGGTGATTGCTCAATCACAAGTGCAATATAATAGTGCATTTGTACAGTCTCTTAAGCAGTGAGTGATATACTGTAGGATACAGGATACAGACAAGAGGACTTGAAAGGTACAGCATTGTTCCTGTCTGAAAGGTTCCTATTGAAAGGAGCTTCATGATATTCTGCACTCAGGGAGAACTAATTAGTTTCCGCGGGGTGGAGAGCCCATCTGAGCGTGCTGTTTTTGTCAGAACTTTGATGATACTGACATGAATCAAAATGAAAATGAGATTGGGTTGTCTATCTTCAAACATAAAAGCAGAGCAGAGTGCCATATCAGATGTTGCTTCAGAGAATCATCTATTTAGCTGGCCACAAGGACCACCTAACAATTAATAACCATCCCAATCATGACAGTACATTCGGAATCATAAAAGACTGCATTGGCGTGATACATAGCACAGTATCAACCTGCACCCAGCTCTGTTGAAGAGAATCTGACTCCCAGGATATAAAAGCATCCTGGAGCAGTATTTTCAGACAGATAACATTAGTCATTGTCAGATGAGAAACGGAAAAAAAGTGGAAACAACATATTAAATAGGCAAATGACAGAATTCTCTATAAATATCTGTTCTAAACCACTGTTGCAGCAGGAGCACGCCGAGATGGAACGATAACGCAGAGACGCCTAATCTTAGCAGGCTAATGCCATAAGCTGAAAATAACTCACCTAAGAATAGCTGACCCACAGAATAAGCAAGGAGCCCGATTTCAGGCGCTTGGAATATCGGTTGTTTGGCTCTTGGGCCTCTAACACATGAAAGAAAGCCCGTCTCCTGTAGCCTGATAGTGAAATCACATGAAAGAAAGCCTGTCTCCTGTAGCCTGATAGTGAAATCACATGAAAGAAAGCCCGTCTCCTGTAGCCTGATAGTGAAATCACATGAAAGAAAGCCCGTCTCCTGTAGCCTGATAGTGAAATATCATGAAAGAAAGCCCGTCTCCTGTAGCCTGATAGTGAAATCACATGAAAGAAAGCCCGTCTCCTGTAGCCTGATAGTGAAATCACATGAAAGAAAGCCCGTCTCCTGTAGCCTGATAGTGAAATCACATGAAAGAAAGCCCGTCTCCTGTAGCCTGATAGTGAAATAACATGAAAGAAAGCCTGTCTCCTGTAGCCTGATAGTGAAATCACATGAAAGAAAGCCCGTCTCCTGTAGCCTGATAGTGAAATCACATGAAAGAAAGCCCGTCTCCTGTAGCCTGATAGTGAAATATCATGAAAGAAAGCCCGTCTCCTGTAGCCTGATAGTGAAATAACATGAAAGAAAGCCCGTCTCCTGTAGCCTGATAGTGAAATCACATGAAAGAAAGCCCCTTCTCCTGTAGCCTGATAGTGAAATCACATGAAAGAAAGCCCGTCTCCTGTAGCCTGATAGTGAAATAACATGAAAGAAAGCCCGTCTCCTGTAGCCTGATAGTGAAATCACATGAAAGAAAGCCGTCTCCTGTAGCCTGATAGTGAAATCACATGAAAGAAAGCCCGTCTCCTGTAGCCTGATAGTGAAATAACATGAAAGAAAGCCCGTCTCCTGTAGCCTGATAGTGAAATAACATGATCTATTCTAGACGGAATGTGTCATCTCCATGTCATCCCCCCCTGTCTTATTTCCACATCTCCTCATGTTCATGCCTTGGGGTGTTTTCAGTCCCCATTATGCTTTGCCTGCAGTCAGGCTTTAAAGCTGTGATATTTTTGTATTATCATGTCACTGAAATAAACCGTGTGCGTGCATACTGCATTACTGTATCTAGAAAGAGGCACAGATTGTGTTGACAGTCAATGAAAAGAAAATTAAGAAGGAAAATCTGAATGCACACAGCAAGTATAAATAATTCAACCTCACGTTGTTGTCTCATGAGTCTGCTTGTAAAGAATCTCAAAAGGTCAGAATATTTTGTCCACAAGTGAGGCACTCATATGACTCAATCCACACTTTCTCATGACACATGCAAAGCGCATGACACGAATGCGTGTCCAGAGTACACAGGGCTTCAACTCTGCGATAGTTTGCAGAGATTAATTGACGTGATTTTATGAATGACAAAAAATGCTGAAAAATAATCTAAAGGGGGGGCGAAAAGGTGTGACTCATCTTTGCGTCAAACACAGTTAAGAGGCATTGCTCATTCTGATGTCAGCCGTGTACTCGTTCTCTCCAATTCAATTCTCGGGTCAAAAATAGAACAGGCATTGTCTGTGGTAAATATCCTGAGAGAAACCTTTCAGATGTCCCCCTCAGTATTTTTGTCACGGTATTTCCTGTTCCTTCAGGCTGACATGGACGCTCATAAAACACAGCCATGCCTTTCATGTTCATGGAGAATCCTCTCCAGTGACTCGAGCATGGGAATAATAATATCCATACACTTCCTCCTTTTACTGCTCAGTAGAACAACAACAACACTGTATGCATGCAGACTATATATTATATACTATATATAGTACACTAATCAACCAGCACGACTCTAGGATGATTTGCAACGCACAGAATCCTGTTCGACACGATTCAGGTGAAAGACAAACCCCGTTGAGAAATACAATTCACAGGGAAGTGTAGCTATATCATCATGCAGCACATCACAAGAGTAAATACCTGGGTGCAGAACGCAGAGCCTGGTCCTA
>NC_139623.1:8503075-8740575 GCF_964638095.1 Poromitra crassiceps
GGCTTGCCTGGTCACCTGAGTTGTTGACGTTGTGCATGTCGCAGATCTGCTCCGGGAGCTGCTGCTGCTGGACGTCTGTTGTGGAGAAACTTGACTCGCCCTCGTAAATCGTCTGCAGCATACTCCACTCAGCGCTCGCGTCTCATCGCAAGCCACCGCGTTTCCTGTCACCGAGAGAGCCACCCCTCAGCCACTCAGGGAGAGAGACCAAATGACAACAGCCAACTCTCTCCCTTCCGCTGCTGCCTCCTCCTCTAGTCTAGAGAGACCACTCTTGCTGTACGGCAGTAAAAACCACACTGTTGTGTATGTGATACACTGTGGCTGTACAACACACACACACACACACACACACTCTCTGCGGGACTCCCACACTCCCGGTGCCCTGCTTCAGTCTGGTCTTAACACAGAAGATGGCAAGACCTGCTGTGTCCCTTATCTGCCCCCTCCCTCCCTCTCTCTTTCTCTATCTAGTCTGTAGATTCTTCTTTTCTCAGTAAAGTGTCTGAGCTGAGATTTGAGAAAATGCAAAGTGGAGTTGGCCAGGAAAGCCGTGTACCGTGTACTGAGCACCTCACCGAGGCTAGTAATGCTGAAGCCAGGGAGGGAGCGAGCTTCATTTGCATGTGAATCAACAACTGCGTGGCCCACAGGTGACAGAAATAGAACAATGGCCAGGCCGGGCTAAAAATAGGTCAGGCGAGGCGAGGGGATTGGAGCAGCATTGATGCGTTTAAAAATACCACACCAAACACAGCTGTCTTCTTCAGCTCCTGCCAGAAGGCATGTCTCCTGACTGCCTCTCTGCCTCCCCTCGCTCCCCTATCTCTCTCTCCCTCTCTCTTCTCTCTCCTTTCTATCCCCTCTCTCCTCTCCGATCTCTCTCCTTTCTCTCACCCTCTCTCCTCTCCGATCTCTCTCCTTTCTCTCACCCTCTCTCCGATCTCTCTCCCTCTCTCTTCTCTCTCCTTTCTCTCACCCTCTCTCCTCTCCGATCTCTCTCTTCTCTCTCTCCCCCTCTCTCCCCTCTTTCTCTTCCGGTTTCAACCAGTCTCTCCCTCACTCACTTTATTTCTGTCATTTTGTTCTCACCCAGGTATGTGGGCAGAATGATCACTTGTTTCTTTTCCCTTGATGTTCCTAAATGCCCAGTATATTTTATGTCCAAGGTTTTATTTAAAAAAAAAAGAGAGAGAAAAAAAGGTTGTCTTTTGTGAGAACTAATCCAATAAATTCCACACAAAAATAGTAGGCTACATTTATGAGTTTATGAAAAAAGAAAAGAAAAAGGAATGTGACAATGCCTGTTACCCATGGTGACATAACAGCGCACAACTGAACTGAAAAAGCATTTGGGTGAAATCTACGTATGAGACAAACACCCATCAAGACGTGTGAAGTCAAGCCGCACACCAAACGAACATTGTGTTTGCTTCAGATTTTAACTGTAACCTCCCTGCATTAGCTCAGTGTAATGTGTGCAAGCTTTTAGTGTGTATCCAGGGCAGTATTCAGGAAGCAGGCTTCAGCTATAGCCAAGGAAGCCAGCTATATAGGATGCCATAACAGCATGGTCACCATTACATAAACCTCTCTCGCACTGTGTCGAGAAACACCTCTCACCACGTATACACGCCGTTTCCTGGCAATAATCCCAATGATGTATTTCAGAAGCTACAGTGTAAACCAACGTCCAACACATCTCAAGGATTTGAACACAGAGTAGAAAATATGACAAGGAATTTTGAGCATCCAATAGCTATGATGGAGGATTGTGAGGCTGTTTCAAGTAGCATATCGTCTCAACTGACCAAGATCCATAGCTAATATAATCTCACTCCATCCATAAAAGTCAAGTCAAATGTTCTATCTGACCACTGATGCAGGGCTGGGTTTGTGGCCAAGCAGGCTGTGCGCCTTTAAATTTTTCATCTTCCTTCATAATTTGACCTGTCCCCCAGCAGGGGCGTGGAGCCAGCACAGCTATTTTTAGGTGCGGAGCTCTGACGACTCCCGGCTAGAGACAGAGACGGAGTTTGACTGTGTTGTTTCAGCTGGACAAACATTTAACCCCTCAATCCTTTTATCACAGCACAACAAGGCAGCCAAGGAGGAAATGCACAGCTTGCAGGCTTATCCCAGACATAAGACATCTCTGGAGCTAACGTACCATTGGTGTTTTGATAGAATTATAATACTTGATTGCTTATATGGGACACGGCATTCATTCATTTCAATTCCTTGTTACTTTGTGGTAGTATTTTTCATCTTTGTTGACTCTATGGAACTATATAGTTGAGAGAATGTTTTTGCAAAAAATGCCATAAGATTAAAAAAAAACACATCAACAATGACAATGATTCAAATCCCCCTTTTGTGACATACGTAGTACAGTTCAATGGAGGTAGGAAAATCCCAATGTACGTGTGGTGGTTTTGGCTGCCATGTTGGATAAGATGGTGAGGTTAACAGGGATAACAAGCCTCCAAGTCCAAGGTAATAATAGCTAAAGACCCAGAGCTCCATCTGCCACATATCTGTCAGGCTCGGGCAAGCTCTGACCCCATGGGCTGACCTCAAAACAGGGCAAGGCATGCTGGGTAGAAGAGGAAGTAAGGGTGTCACACTCACAGGGATGACATTTGATTATGACAATGGAGTCCCTATTTATATGACCTGACAACACAATCTTGTCAATCTTGAACCAATCCGAAATAACTAAAAGGCACATTTCACGCATTTCACAATGCTCCAAATGCCATTGCTATTTTCCACTATTACACAATAAAAACATACTGTGTTACAAAATTCAGAGACTATTTTTGGCTCTCAACTCGATCTGGTTATTCTGATGTAAATTAGCTTATTTTATTCATAAATGTTTTTATTTTACTCTTTATTGGTTTGTTTGATTACATTATGGTCTATATGGTGTATATACTATTTGTGCTATTTGGCTTACAAAGGTATAAGAAGTTGGTCACTTTATTCCTGTCGCTCCACTGTTAAAAAGAACAGAAGCAAAGAGTTCGCTGGCAGCATCATCTTAAATAACCCTGGTCAACCTGCCCCACTGCTCACCATACCAGAAAAAAACGCCACATTTCATTGGGCCACGTTAGCAGCGATTAACCTACACTTTTTATTTATAACTAGCTTCCTGAGGCTGATGAGGGATTGTGGGATTGGAAATAGCCCCGTCCAATAGGCAGGGTCCAGTAAACCTGCAATGTGGCAAGCCCATTATAGCTCCTACTGCGTCACTGGCGGCCTTTGTCTACTTTAGTCCTATTAAAGCATTAAAGTGTGAACGCCAGCGTCCCTGCTGGAGAGGCCAGGGTTTGACTGTCTGTCACCTCCCTCATATCAGACACAAACATTGTGTGCTGTGTGTGTGTGTGTGTGTGTGTGTGTGTGTGTGTGTGTGTGTGTGTGTGTGTGTGTGTGTGTGCGTGTGCGTGTGCGTGTGCGTGCGTGCATGTGTGCGCGCGCACACACACGCGCGTGTATGTGACAGTGTGTGTTTTGACATCAGAGCACAGGGGTATGTTGGGGATATTAGAGATGAGGGAACAAGTGGGCCAGACCGATGAAGAGCCCCTGGCACTTTCCAAATTTAAATGAAGGGGCCTGGATAACCTATTTCAAAAAACAAGGGATGTAGAAAGAGAAAGGTCAGTGCTTACACACATACGCATGCACCCGCGTACACATACACACACACACACACACACACACACACACACACACACACACACATACACACCAGTCCGTGCCAAACATGATGTTGTTTTTTTCACCAACGTCATTTTCACTTCCCGGTTGGGAGCAGAAATAAGCACGAGGAGATACTTTAGCCAGACACGGTGCTGCAGGTCTTTCTGTTCTATTCCGGGAAACCACGGTCACAACCTGTGGACTCTTTTTTTCCCTACGCAATAAGCCTACTCGCATGACCACAATTACTGTACCAGTTCCAAAACAACTCCCTACTTCTGTGGCTTCATCACCATAGCACTGCTGTCTGCTCACACAGTGTGCACGATGGAACCCAGCAGGGAGGCAGACTTGAGAATGAAGGGAGCTGAACCTAAAGTGTTGCAACAGATACGAGGGGTGGACAAACACTGCTCTCCCTTATAACTCATTTGATCCGACTAGAAAAATGTTTTGTTCCTCTTAATAGTGGATTATCTGTATGTGGGAGGAGATGAGTCAACCCTGTTTTTTGGTCCCTTGTTCTTTGTACTTCAAAGCCTCTTTATCTCTCAGAGGGAGCTTGTCTAGTGTCAAAGACATTGATTACGAGGAGTGTGTCTCCGAGCGCCCTTACATCATTTTGATCAATATGCATTTATAGTATAAAAAGGAAATTAAAAGTATCTGTTTGATTGTCGTTCTGCCTACCTGATTGCTTTAATGCCTGTCTGTCTCCCTGCTGGTGTGGATGCAGGTCTAAAGGCCTAAATACACTTCCGTGTCAAACCACTCGGGCTGCGCCACGGCCGGAGAGCCTGCCTGCGTGCAGCTGCTCGGAAATGTGAATTGACGCAAATGACGCGAACAGCGCAAGTATACTATGATGTCGATGGGGAGACAACAGGAGAGAGTGAAAGCTATCACCAAGTATTATGCACTGCATTCTCTCCTTGGACTAACTTGTAGTCATTGAAAGTGAAATCACACAATTGTGGACTCACTTTGTTGGGGACTCCCCGGTGACCCCCTCTCAAGCTGACGTTGGAGTATACAGGACTAGCTGCCACCGGCAAGGCTCCAAGTTGAGGCTGGCGCAGAAGTAGCTATATCTCAGCCTTAACTTGGACAGAGTTTCATCACGCTGTACCCCAGGAGGGCTGTGGCGGATGTGATCATTGTCAGCTGCTGATTTCCCCAGTCAGAAGGGATGTTCCTCCCAACAGAGGGGCTGCATGGTAACAGTAACCAACCGCCCCCCTCTCCCCCGGAACCGCTCTTCTCTAGTGGCCACCTCCAGCTCCGAGGCTCTTCTCTAGTGGCCACCTCCAGCTCTGAGGGGAGTCCTGGCACGGGAAGGAAATTACCTCTCCACACCAATTATCTCAACGCTCAACGCCCGCCATCTTACATCAGCCGCTGATGAGTCACCAATGCTAACCGTGGAAGAACTCCTCCTAGGGCCCTATCTTCACAACGGCGGTAACTTTGCGTTAGCGCCCGTCTTGCGCTGGAATAGCGCAGTGCAAAGCCCTAATTGTGGGCGTGCCGGCCCGCCGCGCTTCACGTCATCTCGGCGCAAACCTCATATACTGTAGGCGTGTTTATGCCCATAACAGGATTCACAAGGTGAGATCACTCCCATTAAAAGCCACAGCGTCACCGCCATCACGTCTGTGACAGCAGCTTCTTTCTTGCTCAGTGCAAGCAGAGTGACAGAGTGAGAGAGAGAGAGAGAGAGAGAGAAAAGAGAGAGGGAGAGAGTCAGAGAGAGAGAGAGAGAGGGGGGAGAGAACGAGAGAGGGAGAGAATTGGAGGATGAACCAGTTCGGATTCGTAACGAAAATCTATGCTTTTGTAATTAGTAGCCTATTAATTAGTCGTTTCGCTCATATAGGCTATAACACACATTTAAAAATATTCGTTTCTTTAATAGGTAGGGATGTGTGAGATTTTAATTCTAGCCTATTTCAATAGCCTATACCAGAATTGTCCACTCGGGTTAAGCTATTGTTGCATGGTGCAATTGCAGGGAGAGACGTTACTGTATAGCCTACTGGCCGGTGTTGTGTCAAAAAGTGATTTGCTGCCAGAAACTGATTTCGATCCGCGGGACCGCGCACAGCGCTGCCTCAGTGCCTCTACCCACCCTGTGCACCGACGACCGATCCACCCGGCCTGCCTACCCGGCCCAGCTCACACCTTCTCCGGGGAGACCCCCCTCCAGGACCCGGCACACTAGTGGCCCATTTCCACCGCTGGTATCAGCGCGGCCCCGCCCAGCTCGTCGCGCTTTTTTGTCCGATTCCACCGATAAAAAACCTGGACAGCCCGGGTTGAGTCGGGGTTGAGTCGTGCTAGTTTTGGTGCCTGCTCTGTTGAGGTTCCAGCGCTGTAGACCCGGTACCATACGGTGACGTGAAAACACTGCAGACGACTGATTGGTCAGGCAGAATCGTGTTTACTGTATCTACTGTCAATGCTGGATACAAGTTTAGTGGGGCTTACATTCTCTTCTGTTATTTCCATCAGTCTTTTGTGTTGCTGTAGAATCGATCTCCTTGCTCAGCTTTAACATGACGGTGGTTTTCAATTGTTTTGAGAGAGAAAAAGTCCGCTCCTCGGAAAGCCCTTTGTAGTTGTGTGCAACGTCGGCTCCGCTAGGCCGGAGGCGGGGGTTTAGCGAAGCCGCGGTCTTGCCTGGTGAGTTGCCGCTGGGGTAGAGGCTTCCCTTCTGCCCGTAGCGCAACTCCCGTCCCCCGCGCAGCGCATGCATGTGAGTTTGAGTAACAACAAAGTGATATGGGCGGAGGCGAGTAAACTTGCTATGGAAACAGAGTCTATATCAAGTAGAGACGAGTAAGACCAGGTCGAGTAGAGCTGTACTGTGCTGTTATATGTGGTGGAAATGAGCCATAGCCGAACACTTAAAAGCACCCCTCCCCGCGCTACACACAGACTCCCGCTTTTTGGCACAAAACCATGACAAACGAATTCTCATTTTTAAATCAAGGCGTGTTTTTTCTGCAGTGTAGGTTAGTTGAAAATCAACGTGGCATTCTGAGGAGGGAAGTGTGTCCGCGTGCGAGCCGTGCGTAATGTAGGCCTATCCAAGCGAGGATTTCCTGCACTGCGCGGAGAATACTGTCTGCTCTCAGGCGTACGCATGGCATAGAGGTTTTTTTTGCGCTAAGACCAGCTATTTGGTGGCGTTAAAATTGAGAGCACCCAAGGCCTTTTTTTCTAACACATTGCGCTGGAACGCCTATTTTGGCACGGAGAACGCCCAAACTTCTGTTTACGCCCGGAACATAGTGACAGTATCTTCACCAGAGTGCAAAATGACACTTGCAGGAGGGAGATGATAGGCTAGAGGCCCACGGACACGCCTGGGCCACGCCTACACCTGTCTCTGCGCTTAGATCCCAGCGCAAAACTGGATGGTGGAGGCAGACAATAGCTTAAGACGCTGGGAAGATAGCAATAAAAGGCGCGAGAACGGCAGCGCAAACGATAGCGCCGTGCGAAGATATAGGGCCGCTAGAGTTCAATTGGATGACTGAAATTGCTGTAGCCTCACCCTGTGCTATAGCTACTGAAAGCCGCGGCCCGTGGGTAAAGCTTTTGTCACTTCAAACACTCCACACATTTGACCTTTACGTTGTGGTCAGCCTCATAAAAGCACAGAGGCACTACAACTGTTGATTTGATGGTGAAATCCAATTAGCTTGTACATCTGGACGTGTTACGGGAGTGAGTTTCCCCACTAATGATTTGGGCGCTCTCGCGTTTATTAGGTTACCCTGTCTGGCGTCCTGTGGTATTTCCTGTTGGACTTTCAGGGTGATGCAGAATGCACTTAACAGGTTGGATCAAATAACATACAAAAGCTTTCAAAGGCAGTCATGTTTGGTTCTTAAATTGAAAACGATGTTTGGCAATGCAGATAATAATAATAATACAATCAGATGGAGGAACAAAGCCTACAGCTGCAAGTCTCAACCTCTCTGTCACAAGAGAGAGACAGCAAGACTATAGGAGTGAGAGAGGCTGATCGGAAGAGACAGACAAATTGATGCACAGTATATCCTTGAAAGGATGAAACCTTTCAGAAGCGAGATGTTCTTTTACGTGCCTTCCATCCGAGATGAGAGAGACAGGCTGCACCGCAGCAGAGTTCCAAAAAAGCAAGAATACAATTTCAAAAGCATCCAGTTATTGTGTACCGACCTTGAGGTCAGTTTACTTTCTATCTTTGAATAGGTCCCTGATGCCGTGCCTTCAATCCGCTGCCGTAGGGCTTTCTAAAAATAGATTGTGGACCACAAAGGCACACTGGAAACAGAGGGCAGTGCTCAGTGTTCTAAATGATCAATCTGTGCTCATCTCTGCTGGAAACCATCCATCCACTGTTTCTATCAAATTGACAATGTCGTTGTTAGTGTTGTTGTTGTTGTTGTTGTTGTTGTTGTTGTTGTTGTTGTTGTTGTTGTTGTTGTTGTACAACTTCCAACCTACATTCAATCATCAGCAGACGGCACTTTGTCTCCTTACCTACCTTCTCTCAAAACAACATAGACCATCCATCCTCTGATCTACAGTATTATGATATTATAACACTAATATGTTTAGCATTGATCACAGCCTTGGAAAGATCAGCTGGCATTTCAAGCTAAAGTACTAACCAACAAACATGACGCAGCAGGGTTTTCCTGGCTCAGAATGGGTCTTGGGGGGAGGGGGGGCGTGACAGTAAAGCATGATGGGACCAATCATGCTGTCGTGCGTACATTTGACTTTTGGGTTGGTGTCTATAGTCAGGGTTATCCAGTCATTGTGAGAAATGTAATATGAAGCAATGTGTTTTCAGACAGCATCCCACGTTTCACTATAGTCATTTCAAAGTACAAATGTGAGATTTAACTTTGAAATGATCTAAATTGATACAGTAAAAAAGGGCTTGATTTTGAGCTGGTGTGTAGTCAGAGTTGTCCTGATATCAAATATATCAGTCATTGTCAGAACTTATGGAGCAATGTGTTTTTACAGCACTCCAAGTTTTAGAAAGGAAGCCATTTGAAGCTACAAATGTGGGACTTTAACTTTGAAATTCTCTAAAACGATACAGTAAAATGCTTGATTTTGAGTTAGTATGATGCAGTCAGTATTGTCCTGAACTCAGACATATCCGTCATTGTCAGGGTTTCTTGGGCCTTGGGCCTTTGGGGGGGGGGGGGGGGGGGGGGCTAAAACCGCTTTGGGGGGCAGCAGAAATTCCTCTGTGCTGGAAAACCCCTGCAGGAACCAAAAGGAAAAAGAGTGAGGCAGCTCTTCTGGTCGCAAACTTGAAAAAAGCCTTGGCTAGTTTGAATGTTTGCTAGCAGAAGAGCTGCCTCAGTGCTGCAGAGTTTCCCCTTTTCATATCTGCAGCTCCATAAAGAGCACCTTCTGCTTCACTACCTATCAGGCCCCTGCTTGAGTGCTCTGTTTGCTGTTTTTCTTTCAACATGGAGCAGAGGTCTGGAGGCAACATGGCTGCATGGGATGCACCGATTTGAACATTTTGTCCGATACCGATCAGCAATATTAAGTTAACATTGCTGTTGATGATGTCTTTCTTTATTTCCAAAACATTTGGAAAAGCCCATCAATTATAGATTACCGCATTGTTTCCTCTTGATATGATTTTGGCCAATACCGATGACTGATAAGCTGCTGTAAGCAATATGCTTTTGTTAAATAGCTCAATATTCTTAGCCTGGTAAACCATCCGGTCATCCGAACTCACATTCTGTTTCATCCGCATTCATGGATCCGAATGGTTTGAATCAGGCTACTATATTCTGAAAACAATCACTGATAAAGTGTTTGATGGTTTGAATCAGGCTACTATATTCTGAAAACAATCACTGATATAGTGTTTGATGGTTTGAATCAGGCCACTATATTCTGAAAACAATCACTGATATAGTGTTTGGTGGTTTGAATCAGGCCACTATATTCTGAAAACAATCACTGATATAGTGTTTGATGGTTTGAATCAGGCCACTATATTCTGAAAACAATCACTGATATAGTGTTTGGTGGTTTGAATCAGGCCACTATATTCTGAAAACAATCACTGATATAGTGTTTGGTGGTTTGAATCAGGCCACTATATTCTGAAAACAATCACTGATATAGTGTTTGATGGTTTGAATCAGGCCACTATATTCTGAAAACAATCACTGATAAAGTGTTTGATGGTTTGAATCAGTCTACTATATTCTGAAAACAATCACTGATATAGTGTTTGATGGTTTGAATCAGGCTACTATATTCTGAAAACAATCACTGATATAGTGTTTGATGGTTTGAATCAGGCTACTATATTCTGAAAACAATCACTGATATAGTGTTTGGTGGTTTGAATCAGGCCACTATATTCTGAAAACAATCACTGATATAGTGTTTGATGGTTTGAATCAGGCTACTATATTCTGAAAACAATCACTGATATAGTGTTTGGTGGTTTGAATGAGGCTACTATATTCTGAAAACAATCACTGATATAGTGTTTGATGGTTTGAATCAGGCCACTATATTCTGAAAACAATCACTGATATAGTGTTTGGTGGTTTGAATCAGGCTACTATATTCTGAAAACAATCACTGATATAGTGTTTGGTGGTTTGAATCAGGCCACTATATTCTGAAAACAATCACTGATATAGTGTTTGATGGTTTGAATCAGGCTACTATATTCTGAAAACAATCACTGATATAGTGTTTGATGGTTTGAATCAGGCCACTATATTCTGAAAACAATCACTGATATAGTGTTTGGTGGTTTGAATCAGGCTACTATATTCTGAAAACAATCACTGATATAGTGTTTGATGGTTTGAATCAGGCTACTATATTCTGAAAACAATCACTGATAAAGTGTTTGATGGTTTGAATCAGGCTACTATATTCTGAAAACAATCACTGATATAGTGTTTGGTGGTTTGAATCAGGCCACTATATTCGGAAAACAATCACTGATAAAGTGTTTGATGGTTTGAATCAGGCTACTATATTCTGAAAACAATCACTGATATAGTGTTTGATGGTTTGAATCAGGCCACTATATTCTGAAAACAATCACTGATATAGTGTTTGGTGGTTTGAATCAGGCCACTATATTCTGAAAACAATCACTGATATAGTGTTTGATGGTTTGAATCAGGCTACTATATTCTGAAAACAATCACTGATATAGTGTTTGGTGGTTTGAATGAGGCTACTATATTCTGAAAACAATCACTGATATAGTGTTTGATGGTTTGAATCAGGCCACTATATTCTGAAAACAATCACTGATATAGTGTTTGGTGGTTTGAATGAGGCTACTATATTCTGAAAACAATCACTGATATAGTGTTTGATGGTTTGAATCAGGCTACTATATTCTGAAAACAATCACTGATATAGTGTTTGTTTGAATCAGGCTACTATATTCTGAAAACAATCACTGATATAGTGTTTGATGGTTTGAATCAGGCTACTATATTCTGAAAACAATCACTGATATAGTGTTTGTTTGAATCAGGCTACTATATTCTGAAAACAATCACTGATATAGTGTTTGATGGTTTGAATCAGACTACTATATTCTGAAAACAATCACTGATATAGTGTTTGATGGTTTGAATCAGGCCACTATATTCTGAAAACAATCACTGATATAGTGTTTGATGGTTTGAATCAGGCTACTATATTCTGAAAACAATCACTGATAAAGTGTTTGATGGTTTGAATCAGGCTACTATATTCTGAAAACAATCACTGATATAGTGTTTGGTGGTTTGAATCAGGCCACTATATTCTGAAAACAATCACTGATAAAGTGTTTGATGGTTTGAATCAGGCTACTATATTCTGAAAACAATCACTGATATAGTGTTTGATGGTTTGAATCAGGCCACTATATTCTGAAAACAATCACTGATATAGTGTTTGGTGGTTTGAATCAGGCCACTATATTCTGAAAACAATCACTGATATAGTGTTTGATGGTTTGAATCAGGCCACTATATTCTGAAAACAATCACTGATATAGTGTTTGGTGGTTTGAATGAGGCTACTATATTCTGAAAACAATCACTGATATAGTGTTTGATGGTTTGAATGAGGCTACTATATTCTGAAAACAATCACTGATATAGTGTTTGATGGTTTGAATCAGGATACTATATTCTGAAAACAATCACTGATATAGTGTTTGATGGTTTGAATCAGGCTACTATATTCTGAAAACAATCACTGATATAGTGTTTGGTGGTTTGAATGAGGCTGCTATATTCTGAAAACAATCACTGATATAGTGTTTGATGGTTTGAATCAGGCTACTATATTCTGAAAACAATCACTGATATAGTGTTTGTTTGAATCAGGCCACTATATTCTGAAAACAATCACTGATCTAGTGTTTGTTTGAATCAGGCCACTATATTCTGAAAACAATCACTGATATAGTGTTTGATGGTTTGAATGAGGCTACTATATTCTGAAAACAATCACTGGTATAGTGTTTGATGGTTTGAATGAGGCTACTATATTCTGAAAACAATCACTGATATAGTGTTTGATGGTTTGAATGAGGCTACTATATTCTGAAAACAATCACTGATATAGTGTTTGATGGTTTGAATGAGGCTACTATATTCTGAAAACAATCACTGATATAGTGTTTGATGGTTTGAATGAGGCTACTATATTCTGAAAACAATCACTGATATAGTGTTTGATGGTTTGAATGAGGCTACTATATTCTGAAAACAATCACTGATAGTGTTTGTTTGAATCAGGCCACTATATTCTGAAAACAATCACTGATCTAGTGTTTGTTTGAATCAGGCCACTATATTCTGAAAACAATCACTGATATAGTGTTTGATGGTTTGAATGAGGCTACTATATTCTGAAAACAATCACTGGTATAGTGTTTGATGGTTTGAATGAGGCTACTATATTCTGAAAACAATCACTGATATAGTGTTTGATGGTTTGAATCAGGCTACTATATTCTGAAAACAATCACTGATATAGTGTTTGATGGTTTGAATCAGGCTACTATATTCTGAAAACAATCACTGATATAGTGTTTGATGGTTTGAATGAGGCTACTATATTCTGAAAACAATCACTGATATAGTGTTTGATGGTTTGAATGAGGCTACTATATTCTGAAAACAATCACTGGTATAGTGTTTGATGGTTTGAATGAGGCTACTATATTCTGAAAACAATCACTGATATAGTGTTTGATGGTTTGAATGAGGCTACTATATTCTGAAAACAATCACTGATATAGTGTTTGATGGTTTGAATGAGGCTACTATATTCTGAAAACAATCACTGATATAGTGTTTGATGGTTTGAATGAGGCTACTATATTCTGAAAACAATCACTGATATAGTGTTTGATGGTTTGAATGAGGCTACTATATTCTGAAAACAATCACTGATAGTGTTTGTTTGAATCAGGCCACTATATTCTGAAAACAATCACTGATCTAGTGTTTGTTTGAATCAGGCCACTATATTCTGAAAACAATCACTGATATAGTGTTTGATGGTTTGAATGAGGCTACTATATTCTGAAAACAATCACTGGTATAGTGTTTGATGGTTTGAATGAGGCTACTATATTCTGAAAACAATCACTGATATAGTGTTTGATGGTTTGAATCAGGCTACTATATTCTGAAAACAATCACTGATATAGTGTTTGGTGGTTTGAATCAGGCCACTATATTCTGAAAACAATCACTGATATAGTGTTTGATGGTTTGAATCAGGCTACTATATTCTGGAAACAATCACTGATATAGTGTTTGTTTGAATCAGGCCACTATATTCTGAAAACAATCACTGATCTAGTGTTTGTTTGAATCAGGCCACTATATTCTGAAAACAATCACTGATATAGTGTTTGATGGTTTGAATCAGGCCACTATATTCTGAAAACAATCACTGATATAGTGTTTGATGGTTTGAATGAGGCTACTATATTCTGAAAACAATCACTGATATAGTGTTTGTTTGAATCAGGCTACTATATTCTGAAAACAATCACTGATATAGTGTTTGTTTGAATCAGGCTACTATATTCTGAAAACAATCACTGATATAGTGTTTGTTTGAATGAGGCTACTATATTCTGAAAACAATCACTGATATAGTGTTTGATGGTTTGAATCAGGCCACTATATTCTGAAAACAATCACTGATATAGTGTTTGTTTGAATCAGGCTACTATATTCTGAAAACAATCACTGATATAGTGTTTGATGGTTTGAATCAGGCTACTATATTCTGAAAACAATCACTGATATAGTGTTTGATGGTTTGAATCAGGCTACTATATTCTGAAAACAATCACTGATATAGTGTTTGTTTGAATCAGGCTACTATATTCTGAAAACAATCACTGATATAGTGTTTGTTTGAATCAGGCTACTATATTCTGAAAACAATCACTGATATAGTGTTTGTTTGAATCAGGCTACTATATTCTGAAAACAATCACTGATATAGTGTTTGATGGTTTGAATCAGGCCACTATATTCTGAAAACAATCACTGATAGTGTTTGATGGTTTGAATCAGGCCACTATATTCTGAAAACAATCACTGATATAGTGTTTGATGGTTTGAATCAGGCTACTATATTCTGAAAACAATCACTGATATAGTGTTTGATGGTTTGAATCAGGCCACTATATTCTGAAAACAATCACTGATATAGTGTTTGATGGTTTGAATCAGGCCACTATATTCTGAAAACAATCACTGATATAGTGTTTGATGGTTTGAATCAGGCTACTATATTCTGAAAACAATCACTGATATAGTGTTTGATGGTTTGAATCAGGCTACTATATTCTGAAAACAATCACTGATATAGTGTTTGTTTGAATCAGGCTACTATATTCTGAAAACAATCACTGATATAGTGTTTGATGGTTTGAATCAGACTACTATATTCTGAAAACAATCACTGATATAGTGTTTGTTTGAATCAGGCCACTATATTCTGAAAACAATCACTGATATAGTGTTTGTTTGAATCAGGCCACTATATTCTGAAAACAATCACTGATATAGTGTTTGGCCAGTCAGTAACATGGGTCTCCCACTCGTTCTGCTTTGTGGTAAACAGAAGAGAAAATGGTCTGGTATCCCATCCCACTTTATCCAAACAGGAGAGAGAACTCAACAAAGAGGATCGAGTCAACGCGGCTCTCATTCCCAAGTAGTCAAATACTGACACTTTGGGTTGGTGGTCCGATCCAGAACACCAAACCAACAGCACCTTTAAAATTGCAGTTATTTTGCTCATCAGAACCGATACCAATATTATTGAAAAATGACTAATACTAATATGAGCAATACCGCGATATGATTGACGATATATCGTGCATCCCTAATTAGAGATGGGGCCGATCCGATCCAATATCGGTATCGGGTGCCGATATTGGCACTAATTCACGGATCGGAATCCGGAAAAAATTCCAGCGCACAGCTGGCCGTAATTTGCCCATGTATAATAGTATCCTTCTTTGCCTTGTATATTTTCTTAATTTTGTTTGCTTTTTGCAAGGTATATTTAAAAAAACATCTTTAATTGGCCAAATCTTTGCCTATACTGTATATTCAAGAAGAATATTGGTATCGCCATAATATCGTATCGGCACATATAATTCAGGTATCGGAATCGGATCGGAAGTGAAAAAAGTGGATCGGTGCATCCCTATCCCTAATGGCTGCTGCCTGAAACTGCAATGTGCACATATGCATCAGCAGTTAAAACACATAGAAGCTCAGGTCATTCAAGGTGGGGAATTCACATAGAGGTCAAAAGCCTTCATCTGCATGATGCAAAACCACAGGCCAAAAACTGTGTCATGTGGCTCTGATGGAATCCATCCAAGCTTTGCTGACTTTAGACAATCCCCGAGGGATTAATCAAAACAAAGGTCTCTTTTCAGAGACGTCCTTCCAATCCACTGCCTGCCTGCTAACCCATTTATGAGTGGATAATCATAACATCATCCGTCCGAAGTGCCTTTGCGCTATTATCTTAATTTGATAACAAAAATATATTTCGATCATCCCCGCAGATTTGGCGAAAACGACATTTTTATCAATGCTTTTCCTATGGCACAACATTTTTTCAGTAAGTTTAGTTTCAATAATGGAAAAAGCACAGGTTTTCCCACGCATCACATGTTTGTTTTTGTTTTTTTATGGGACAAACCTACAAAATGGTACAACCTTCTATAACAATATGAAAATGATAACAGTCACTAACTGGATATGCGTATTACTTTACTACTAGTCTAGTTCATTCTTCAATGACATTTAAAGCAGCAAAAAACTCAATTCATGGATTTAAAAGGTCCAGAAGTGTAGCAGGAAATCCAGTTTACTATGGGAAGGGCGGGCTGACGCTTATTGTCCAGGCCACTTCCCCCTACGCCACTATTTCTTTTCTTGACCACACTGCTGTAAATGCTCTCTCCTCCTGTGGTGTCTCAAAGGTCTCAGACACAACAATACCCCTGAAAAATAGCTCTTCCTCTGATTATCAATGCAGTGCTATGTGTACCGGGAATATCCTCACCCACCACCTCTGGAACAATGTTCACGTCTGGGCAGCTTCATATGCATAGACCTGTTTCTGATGTATTTTTAAATGAGGTGACCTTGAGTTTCTGGATGTTATTACAGTATCATCATGTATCATATTCTTCCACCATAGCTACAAATTCGCCCCGCTGAGCTATCAGATTTTCATGCTGTATAAGTTACTGGCTTATATGAACTCCAAGGTAAATTGCAAAGATAGCATTCTAATTTTGCAACTCCTGTGAGAGTGTCTGACCATCTATTTCAAACAGCTCCATATTTCCTTTCTCTCCTGAGAGGCCCAGGCAGAGGTCAGAGGTCATCCCACTTGTTTGGTAGAAAAACAATGGCAGCACTACAAAACATTTGCTCCATCACTGATGAGTCCCTTGTGTGGTGTATTCTGGGTCTGCTTTCAACCGAGGGGGCAGGCTTACTTGGTCGCATAGAGAACCAAAGTCACGCCCTATTCCGGTTTAGGCATATGAACCAAGGGATTTCATCCACCATTTATTTTAACGTCTATGGAAACATAGACGTTTCATAAAATGCTCATAAAAAGAGTTTTACTTGGTCAAAGCAAGCGATTCAGCTATATTTAAAATCAGGAGAGACCATATAACATTTCAGTTGAACCAAAACTATTTTCATAAGCATTTTAGAAATAAATGGCACAACTGTTTTGGTCTATATAGCTCATTTCACCTTTCATGACCACTGTACGGGGCGTGAATTATGATATATAGCTAACTCATCCGTTTAGAGTCAAATAGACAATAAAGCAGACTATGTTTTGATTGACAGGACACCTGTCCAGTGATCGTGCAGCTCACCGATTACAGACCAATAGCAGGCAGCGCTGTGGGAAAGCCCTGGTCTCGCTCGAGCTGTGCAAGAACCAAGATGGCAGCAAACGCCAATCTAGACGCTTCAAAACGGAAGTCCACAAACCAATGGGTGACGTCACTCTCTCTCTCTCTCTCTCTCTCTCTCTCTCTCTCTCTCTCTCTCTCTATCTCTCTCTCTCTCTCCACTGCTTCATTTTGAGGTTTGCCATATTGTATTTCATTTTGGCTTCTTTATTGCATCACACTGGCATCAGGGTGTTTTATTGTGCTTTGTGTCGTTGCAGGGATTGTGACAAAGATATTTTGAATCCAAAACCTCTCTTTCTATCTCTACATTCAATTTGGCTATTTGTGATTTGTGAATGTCATTATTGCGATTGTTGATTGGGAAGCGTAGAAGTAACTAAGGTAGCAGGACTTGTAATTGTAGGACACTATCAAAGTGGGGTTAAAAGCCCTGGCTCCCTCTGCAACAGTGCACCCTGCAGGCAGATTAACAACAGCTGCAAAGCACTAAACTAACTAAACTAAGAATACTGTATTACACCGTCCACAAACTCTGGGACTGGGAGGAGGAAGAAGAAGAAGACACTCAACTGTGCTACAATGTGAAACACAAATGAAAAAATAACATGCAAGCAAATAAACATGCACAAATATAGTCTCACTCACACACACACACACACAACACACATGCACACACACACAACACACATGCACACACACACCACAGGCACGCACGCACGCACGCACGCGTGTGTGCACACACACACACACACACACACACACACACACACACAGCAACACCACCATGCTGTGCTTGGGAGTGGCTGCAGCGTTCCTGACCTCTTCCCTTTCATCTGGGATCGAGTAACCAAGCTGACTTTTCAACCCAGCCCATTCAACAACACAGGGCCTAACAAGCTTTGGCCTATCATCCTCCTTCTTCTTCTGCAACATGCAGCCAAAAAAACATTAGGCTACAACTGCACAATGTCCTTAGAGCTACTAGCAAAAACAGTGTTATTTTGTGCTGCTCCTCGGAACGACAGACAACAACAACAAGCGTGTTGTGCCAGAATCAAAAAGGTGTAATCAAGTTTGGAACTTTGATGCTTCCTTTTGAACCACAAAGCATGGAGGCTCCTACCTTTACTATCTCAAAATAGATCTGAGGAAGGAGACATGCAGAGAAAGGCAAAACATCAAAAGGGTCTTTATTCTGTTTTTGGTGTGCGTGCTGATCATAAATGATGTTGAAATGTGCTGTATACTTGACACAAACCTTTGTTCTGTACTTGTATATAATATTGTAACGGGTTGGGTTTGTGTGCTGCTGTTGTGTGTTGTACTGTTCTGTGCATGGAGAGTTACGAGGGGTCTGTGAAGGCGACATTTAGCCAGTGGGGGGGGGGGGGGGGGGGGGTGAGAGAGGGATTCACCTGTGATTGGCTGGGGGGAGGGGAGCTGTGAGAGCGGGGGACAGCTCGGAGAGTTGGTGTGTGGAACCTGAGAGGGAAGGTGGTGTGTGTGAAGAGCGGAGAAGCTAGGAGGAAGCTAGCGGGGGTTTTGGTGTGTGTTGTGGGGTTGTTTTGGCGTGGGCTACGGCTGACAGTAGCCCCGGACCTGTGTGTGATAAAGAATAAAGTGCGGTGACTAGATCCTGACTCTCGCCTCGTTCCTGACAATGCTACACTGGCGTCAGAAGAAAAACTAACGACTGGAAGGCTCGAGCGCGACCTGGCGTTCGCAGTTAGCTGTTTGTGTGCTAGCTGCTACAAGGACCACGTGGAATGGTGCGCAATGAAGAACGCCTGTCGGTGGACGGGGGGGAAGAGGAGCTGCCGACCCCGGAGTTTGGCTCGGTGCTTGCTGGCATGGAGGGCCGCCTGAAGCAGGAGCTCAGCGCGGTGCTTGCCGGCGTGGAGGCCCGATTGATGCGGGAGATCGGACGGCTGTTGGAGGCGACGCCTGCCTGGGCAGAGGGGCTTATGGAGCTACTACGGGAAGTCGCGCAGCGCGGAGAGAAGCGGACGGAGGAGCCGCAAAGAGCGTGTTGGACCTGTGGAGAACCGGGCCACGTGGCGAGGTGGTGCCGCAGCGGTTCCGGGGGACAGACGGGGTACGCGGAGCAACGATACTGGGGACGGCCAGATGTCTGCTGGTCGTGCGGAGCCTTCGGGCATCTCGCCAGGGGGTGTCCGGAGGCTGTCGGGGAGCAGAAGACGGCGGGAGAGGAGAGACGTGCAGGCGGCTGGCAGGTGAGACTCTGCTGGTCGTGTAAGAGGCCTGGACATTTGGCCAGAGACTGCACTGAGACAGTGGAGGTCAGGGAAGAGACACGGGTTGGGGAGAGTGTGGAAAGCCGGGGGGAAGAGAACGTTGTGAGGATCGGGAGAGCGAGGCTCATATTTCCAGGTGAGCAGGTGTCGCTACTAACGCCGGAGGGACCGGCACAGCCGAGCTGCGCTACGCCCCCCACGGTTGCTGTACGGGAAGCCGAGGTGGTGGTCGCGGCCGTTTGTGTTCTCCCTGCTGTCCTGGGCACGCCGCCCCCTGGGGGAGGGGGACGGGAGGACGGGCGAGTGCGAGAGGCGGAGGAAGAGGAGTACTGTTCAGATGAAGAGGAGTTCTGTTCAGATGTGGACCTGGAGGACGACAACATGACCATCATGGATGTCGACGCGGATGAGTGGCAATACAGGCAGGCGGAGGACGCGGATATCGGTCCCGCGTATACGTGGGTGGTGGCCGGACGCCGGCCCCCTGTGGAGGAGATTCACAGGTGTTCCGGTGTCACAAAGGAACTGTGGGAGATGTTTACCGACCTGCATCTGGATGAAGACGGAGTGTTGGGGAGGGGGGAACAGGGGAAGAGAGAGTTCCGGGCGGTGGTACCCAGCTACCTGCAGGAGTTGGTATTACGGTGGGCACACAGGGGCCCGGGACCCGGTCATCAGGGGACTGAGGAGGCGGTCCGCGGTGTTCGGGCACGGTTCTATTGGAACCAGTACGAGGGGGATGTGCGGAACTACTGCAGTGCGTGTGATGACTGTGGGACACAGGGGGGGGCTGAGGAGAGTCACCCGGCGGAGGAGTGACCCCACTGGGGGGGGAGAGGGACTTGTGTGCTTCTGGTGGGCCAGAAGCTTTGATGTGCGGGGGAAGTGTAACGGGTTGGGTTTGTGTGCTGCTGTTGTGTGTTGTACTGTTCTGTGCATGGAGAGTTACGGGGGGTCTGTGAAGGCGACATTTAGCCAGTGAAGGGGGGGGTGAGAGAGGGATTCACCTGTGATTGGCTGGGGGGAGGGGAGCTGTGAGAGCGGGGGACAGCTCGGAGAGTTGGTGTGTGGAACCTGAGAGGGAAGGTGGTGTGTGTGAAGAGCGGAGAAGCTAGGAGGAAGCTAGCGGGGGTTTTGGTGTGTGTTGTGGGGTTGTTTTGGCGTGGGCTACGGCTGACAGTAGCCCCGGACCTGTGTGTGATAAAGAATAAAGTGCGGTGACTAGATCCTGACTCTCGCCTCGTTCCTGACAATGCTACAATATATATATAATATATATATAATACCTTTGAAGACCACAAATAAAACTGACCCTTTTCCAGCATGATTGATTGTCACTTCCCTGTTTGAATGAGAACATGATGTACCTTCAGTCCTGCTTTTTTAAACCCTCAATTCTGTCAGCACCACAGCTTTGCTGAGGAAACGCCACTCAAACAAACCAAGCTAAAAGGGGGCATTGGGAGTATGCTCCAGGGTTGTCACCTCAAAGGCAGCATGATTTTGTTTGGAAACAGATGGGCTGCTAACCCCTTTCACGCCTATCTGGACACAGGGGCCTTTACGAGGGCTCTGCTCTTGGATATCCAGCCAGTGTGTCCAATCCCTGTCATTCCTGTCCAGTGTGTCCAATCCCTGTCATTCCTGTCCAGTGTGTCCAGGCCCTGTGTCATTCCTGTCCAGTGTGTCCAGGCCCTGTGTCATTCCTGTCCAGTGTGTCCAATCCCTGTCATTCCTGTCCAGTGTGTCCAGGCCCTGTGTCATTCCTGTCCAGTGTGTCCAATCCCTGTCATTCCTGTCCAGTGTGTCCATGCCCTGTGTCATTCCTGTCCAGTGTGTCCAGGCCCTGTGTCATTCCTGTCCAGTGTGTCCAATCCCTGTCATTCCTGTCCAGTGTGTCCAGGCCCTGTGTCATTCCTGTCCAGTGTGTCCAGGCCCTGTGTCATTCCTGTCCAGTGTGTCCAGGCCCTGTGTCATTCCTGTCCAGTGTGTCCAATCCCTGTCATTCCTGTCCAGTGTGTCCAGGCCCTGTGTCATTCCTGTCCAGTGTGTCCAATCCCTGTCATTCCTGTCCAGTGTGTCCAATCCCTGTGTCATTCCTGTCCAGTGTGTCCACTCCCTGTGTCATTCCTGTCCAGTGTATCCAATCCCTGTCATTCCTGTCCAGTGTGTCCAATCCCTGTGTCATTCCTGTCCAGTGTGTCCAGGCCCTGTCATTCCTGTCCAGTGTGTCCAATCCCTGTCATTCCTGTCCAGTGTGTCCAGGCCCTGTGTCATTCCTGTCCAGTGTGTCCAGTCCCTGTCATTCCTGTCCAGTGTGTCCAGGCCCTGTGTCATTCCTGTCCAGTGTGTCCAGTCCCTGTCATTCCTGTCCAGTGTGTCCAATCCCTGTGTCATTCCTGTCCAGTGTGTCCAATCCCTGTCATTCCTGTCCAGTGTGTCCAGGCCCTGTGTCATTCCTGTCCAGTGTGTCCAATCCCTGTCATTCCTGTCCAGTGTGTCCAGTCCCTGTGTCATTCCTGTCCAGTGTGTCCAATCCCTGTGTCATTCCTGTCCAGTGTGTCCAATCCCTGTAATTCCTGTCCAGTGTGTCCAGTCCCTGTGTCATTCCTGTCCAGTGTGTCCAATCCCTGTGTCATTTCTGTCCAGTGTGTCCAATCCCTGTGTCATTTCTGTCCAGTGTGTCCAATCCCTGTCATTACTGTACAGTGTGTCCAGTCCCTGTGTCATTCCTGTCCAGTGTGTCCAGTCCCTGTGTCATTCCTGTCCAGTGTGTCCAATCCCTGTCATTCCTGTCCAGTGTGTCCAGTCCCTGTGTCATTCCTGTCAAGTGTGTCCAGGCCCTGTGTCATTCCTGTCCAGTGTGTCCAGTCCCTGTGTCATTCCTGTCCAGTGTGTCCAATCCCTGTCATTCCTGCCCAGTGTGTCCAATCCCTGTGGCATTCCTGGCGGTGTGTCCAATCCCTGTGTGATTACTGTCCAGTGGGTCCAGTCCCTGTGTCATTCCTGTCCAGTGTGTCCAATCGCTGTGTCATTCCTGTCCAGTGTGTCCAATCCCTATGCCATTCCTGTCCAGTGTGTCCAATTGCTGTGTCATTACTGTCCAGTGTGTCCAATCCATGTCATTACTGTCCAGTGTGTCCAATCCCTGTGCCATTCCTGTCCAGTGTGTCCAATCCGTGTCATTCTTGTCCAGTGTGTCCAATCCCTGTCATCCCTGTCCAGTGTGTCCAATCCCTGTGTAATTCCTGGACCTGTTTGTTCTGCACATTTCACGCCAAGTGGGGAGGGGGTACGGCCATGCCCTCCCTCCCTCCCTCCCTCCCTCCCTCCCGCTGTCCCATAACTCAGTGGACGGGTGAGAGAGGTGGCAGGTATCCGCAGATGAAAGCAGCACAACAAAGAGGTGTTTAGCATGGAGTGTGGCAGTCCAGGGCCCAGAGGATGAGAAGATGGCACCAAGTGACAACTGATGGGTCTGTGAAGTCTGGTGTCTGTCTGTTTCTACCATCAGGGAAAAGGGCCCCGCCCTGTGACAGTTAAATGACAATCTGCCCATCAGGCTGGACATACCAAGAAGACTAAAGCAAAGCTCATTTATCACCTTCAGTCTTTTCACCGTGCAGATTTGACAGAGCAGGATGGAGCCAGGGCAAGGGCACTCTCCATGGTGCCTGTCAGTGGGCTTACTGACAGGCAGGTAAGCAGATGGATGAGCAGATAGGCAAGACAACAATACGCACATACCCCAGCTAAAAATAGCCTGTGAAAAATAGCAGACATAAATAAATAAAAAGTGTCAGTTGACATATTCTTCCGTGAATAAAGTATGGAAAAATAAAATATCTCCATGTTGCTTTGGCCTATATGCAATAGACAAAAAAACAGTAACTTGACAAAAACCATAGCATATTAATCTATCTTAAACACGCAGGACAGCGGACTTAAATCTCCCCATTTTTCACCCACACAGGAGGCCTCTCCGAGACATGAATGATTCATCTCTTCAAGTCCACTTGGACAGGAAGTGAAAACAAATGGAAGCAGGTCCCCCCCCCAGAGGGGCCCGGGGGTCTACAGCGGGGCGGGACGAACAGGGCTGAGAACAGCAGGCTAAACCCAGCCCGAGCTCTCCGTGCCTCAGCTGCTCCCCCAGCACTCTGTAGCAGGGAGACATACAGCACTAATGTGCCAGAGGAGCACGGCTCTGCACTGTGACCAACACTCCACACAGTGGAGCTGCACGTTTTAGCTGCCAGTGGTAGAACTGAAAACGACTTGTGATTAGAATATAATACGACTTCAGGTCCAGCAGATGGATTATTTGATAGGTGTGAAGGATTGGATTAAAAATCTTGAATGCAGAAAAGAAATAAAGTGGAAAAACTGCAATCTAATCATGCACAGTTAAGTGTAGCATACTTCTCTGTATGCGGTGTTATTGCATTGAATACAGTTCCTGGATGGATGAATAACAATGTCAAAAAAATTAAACAGAAACAACCACAAATAAGAGAGTGTGAGTGAGGAGAAACCGAACAGAATAGTTGTGTGGCACTTGGGGTAGGTTCAGATCGTCTGCACAGTGTCCGCTGTGCAGCCACACTGCTGCTTCCACTGCAGCAGCAGCAGCAGCCAAGAACAGCAGAGTAAATAAAGGTGTGAACATGACTCTTTTTCATGACAACACACTGAGATAAAGGCCAGGACTAGGCTCCACATGCTTCTGTTTAAGCTCCAAAACACATGCAGCACACACACACACACACACACACACACACACACACACACACACACACACACACACAGAAGAGCCCGATCAACAACAGCGCAGAACAGAACAGTTAAACACTGAATAAACACGCTTCTCTGCTCGCCCAAAAAGCCAATATGAATGTGATGACTCATGTGTATGAATATGAATACTAAATGGTATTGTCCAAAATGTGCCTCTTTGGTTTGACCATAAAGATAACCAGATGGTTTAATATTTTCACATAACCATCTTGGATGGAGTCGCTCAGGAAACCTTTTTCAAAGGGCAGGCACTTTCAAAAAATAATTGGCAGGTGATTGGACGAACCATCTGTCTATCACAGTGATACTCAACTTGCGGCCTGCGGGCCACATGCGGGCCGCAATGGAAATGCAAATGTTTTTTTGTTTTTTTTTACAGTGCACCTGAATGCAACATGCAAGATACCCGCTGAATAAATGTCCAAATGTTCATGTCACTCTGGCCAATACTCTACTTCTGTTATAGCATTTCAGTCTGGAATATGGAATATCTTTCAATAATCTATAATTTAGCTCCTAAATTGTCAGATACTGCCGTCTGCTCGCTACCCAGGCACTTATGTATGTACTTAACCTAACTAACTTAACCTAACTAACTATCATCCGGTGTGCACAACATTGTCAGACTAAACTCCGGCTGACACCCCAAAAACCTACAATCCGCTACAGAAAAATTTATATTGTTTGTTTATTAACTGGCCCCTGGCCTTCTATCATTTCACGAAAGTGGCCCCCGGGCAAAGCAAGTTGAGTATCCCTGGTCTATCACATTGATCACGGGCTCGCTGTTGTCACACCTAAAGCCCGCCTGTGAATGTAGCTGCCTCTGGACGCTGATTGGTGTGAACCACTGGCGGTTGGGATTCAAACTGATAGATTGGAGCGTGGCGAGATGGATTTGTCTTGTGATCGTGATCTCATGATCTTTTGCGTGAATCCAGCCGCCTCACAAGGTTGCCATAAAGAAGACCTGATTTAAAACATGATATGACAATACATGCATCATATAGAAAAATAAATCAATACAAATTCTCAGCAAAACTGCAACAAAGTCGAAGGAGCAGCAAACAGCCTGTATCTGCCAACCTACATTACCTTAATCTAGGACCTGAATTGGGACAAAATATTTCTTGTAAATATTCTCAATAGGCCCTAGTAGTCTACCATCTCCCTGAAGTAGCACAACACAATGTAAAATGAAAAAGAATGAAGATCCTCTACAGCCTAACAGGTCATAATGTCTGAATGATAATACAGATGTTCAGTGCATGTACTGGTGAGCACTCGCTCAGGAGGAATGACCCATAGACAGATGAAGATCACTAGTGAATATACTGTGCTGCAGCCAATGAACACGGCCGATTTCTAAGATCACTAGCGAATATACTGTGCTGCAGCCAATCAACACGGCCGATTTCTAAGATCACTAGTGAATATACTGTGCTGCAGCCAATCAACACGGTTCTCAGCTCCACTCCAGATCTGCCCTCCACAGAGTGACACTGTGCCGTACCATCCTGTCACATGTACAATGTGTACGAGCACTGTGTGTGTGTATCCTATATTGTATCACAAGGTGTCACATGAACACTGTTATCCTGTCGTTTAAACGTCCTGCACAGCACAGATGAAGAAATCATGAGACCGAATCACTGTGGAAGGAAGAGCGGCACCTTCCTCTGGGCATCAACAACGCCCCGCCCCCCCTCCCCTCTCAACAACGCCCCCCCCCCCCCCCCCCCTCTCAAAAACTCACTGACCCAATCCCATTTTTTCACATTCTAAGAGAAATGTCAAGTCCAGACCTAGAACACCTAGAACACATCTCTCTTGAAGAGAACATGGAAGCCAAATATAGCCTGCTCGCCTCTGCGCCTCCTGACATAGATCAGGCTCTACGGCGGTTCATTTTGGCTTGCTGCCATGTAGTCACTTACTATAAAACATCATAACTAAACAAAGAGAATTATAACCGGGCAGCACACTGTTGCCTGGTAACCCAATGCCATGTTGAGGACTCATCTCGTTGTGAAGCACAAAAACACTTATAGCATGGTCAATAATAGATCCTGGACAACAGAAATAAATAGCACAATTGTGTCAACAAACATTCCCAACATGAAGTTGAGAAAGACATCATAAGAAATATGATGTATATGTATAGGAAAAAATAAACGCTGTTAAAACTTATTCAGTGATCCTGTAAATGCAACGTCTGGCATTCCAAAACTGGAATTGGTAGAATGAGAGCTTATTTCCAAGTGTGAAATTCAGCTAAAGAATACATTATGCTGACTGGCACAGGGCACTTATCTGAATTGCAGAATAACACAAATTGTTCCTTTCCCAGAAATATGTGGATCATGACTACATAATTATTTCAAGAGCAAAAATGCATCATGGTGTTAGAGTCACTATTTACACCTGGCGTTAACATGCATTTTCTGTGATCAGATTGCAATCAGATTGTGTTTTATCACTTGAAAGTACAGGTGTAAACACCCCCAAAACGCATTGAAGAAGGATTGCAATCTGATCGGCCAAACCACCTCCAGAGATAGTCAGGGATGCATTGTGTACACATTGAACACAAGTGTAAATGCAATGTGTACTCTCAATCTGGATACAGCAACTTTATGTGGATTGAGAGGACACCCATTTCTGCAATCAGATTCCAATCAGATTGCAATCTGATGGCAGAAAACGCATGTTAACGCCAGGTGTAAATGGAATCAGGTTAATGTGGTCAAGCCTAATCTGATTGCAATCTGATGGCAGAAAACGCATGTTAATGCCAGGTGTAAATGGTCTCTTACTTCACAGCGTTACAGAGTCATTATCATGGTTCAGGAAAAAAACAAGCAGAAACACTCTACTTCAATTGTTGGTTATAATAACAACACATTTCTAAATCATCATGCATGCATCATAAGCACTTTGGAATAATACTGGAACCATAGTATGTCATAATACACATTATAATGCATTATGAATTTGGTTTGACCAGGCTATAGTGCTGTAAGTAATGTACGAATCAATATATTTCTTTTGTTTATATATTTCATCCATTATGAGCTGTGGAATGTGTTTTGTGCCACAATGCTACAATATCAAATCATCTGTTATTAAAACAAAATTGAATCATCCATGACTTTTAATGTGCTAAATTACAACCAACACCAAAAGTGTTACCAGTGAAGTCTCCAAAGTTGAACTCAATGTATTTTTGGGGGAGATCTAATTCAAAATTTCCTATTTTCTTCGTCATCTATAGAAGCTCTGGCTTTCTTAACCTTACCATCTAACTAACTTGACTTACCGTATACCAATACCTTAAGAAAAACAAAAATGACAAATACTAAGACTACCACTTTTTAGTCGGTAAGAGAAAGGTTCTCCATATCTGATATCAATGAAGAATACAGTATATGGAGTAATATTAAAATGCTATCCATTATATATGACAAATCTGTGACTTTCTCACACATAGCTCCCTCACAAACACTATTTGAACACAGGAATACACACCCATATCCACACGCACACACACACACGCGCATGCATGTGTGTGTGTGTGTGCGCGGTGCGTTGACACCTTAATAACACCTTCATTGGTGCTATGAAATCATGTGTTAGGCTAAGTGTCTTAATAACACCTTCATTGGTACTATGAAATCATGTGTTAGGCTAAGTGTCTTAATAACACCTTCATTGGTGCTATGAAATCATGTGTTAGGCTAAGTGTCTTATTAACACCTTCATTGGTGCTATGAAATCATGTGTTAGGCTAAGTGTCTTAATAACACCTTCATTGGTGCTATGAAATCATGTGTTAGGCTAAGTGTCTTATTAACACCTTCATTGGTGCTATGAAATCCTGTGTTAGGCTAAGTGTCTTATTAACACCTTCATTGGTGCTATGAAATCATGTGTTAGGCTAAGTGTGTTATTAACACCTTCATTGGTGCTATGAAATCATGTGTTAGGCTAAGTGTCTTATTAACACCTTCATTGGTGCTATGAAATCCTGTGTTAGGCCAAGTGTCTTATTAACACCTTCATTGGTGCTATGAAATCATGTGTTAGGCCAAGTGTCTTATTAACACCTTCATTGGTACTATGAAATCATGTGTTAGGCTAAGTGTCTTATTAACACCTTCATTGGTGCTATGAAATCCTGTGTTAGGCCAAGTGTCTTATTAACACCTTCATTGGTGCTATGAAATCATGTGTTAGGCCAAGTGTCTTATTAACACCTTCATTGGTACTATGAAATCATGTGTTAGGCTAAGTGTCTTATTAACACCTTCATTGGTGCTATGAAATCCTGTGTTAGGCCAAGTGTCTTATTAACACCTTCATTGGTACTATGAAATAATGTGTTAGGCTAAGTGTCTTAATAACACCTTCATTGGTGCTATGAAATCCTGTGTTAGGCTAAGTGTCTTAATAACACCTTCATTGGTGCTATGAAATCATGTGTTAGGCCAAGTGTCTTATTAACACCTTCATTGGTACTATGAAATCATGTGTTAGGCTAAGTGTCTTATTAACATCTTCATTGGTACTATGAAATCATGTGTTAGGCTAAGTGTCTTAATAACACCTTCATTGGTGCTATGAAATCATGTGTTAAGCTAAGTGTCTTATTAACACCTTCATTGGTACTATGAAATCATGTGTTAGGCTAAGTGTCTTATTAACACCTTCATTGGTACTATGAAATCCTGTGTTAGGCTAAGTGTCTTATTAACACCTTCATTGGTACTATGAAATCATGTGTTAGGCTAAGTGTGTTATTAACACCTTCATTGGTACTATGAAATCATGTGTTAGGCTAAGTGTGTTATTAACACCTTCATTGGTGCTATGAAATCATGTGTTAGGCTAAGTGTCTTATTAACACCTTCATTGGTACTATGAAATCATGTGTTAGGCTAAGTGTCTTATTAACACCTTCATTGGTGCTATGAAATCATGTGTTAGGCTAAGTGTCTTATTAACACCTTAATTGGTACTATGAAATCAAGTGTCTTATTAACACCTTCATTGGTGCTATGAAATCATGTGTTAGGCTAAGTGTCTTATTAACACCTTCATTGGTGCTATGAAATCATGTGTTAGGCTAAGTGTCTTAATAACACCTTCATTGGTGCTATGAAATCATGTGTTAGGCTAAGTGTCTTATTAACACCTTCATTGGTGCTATGAAATCATGTGTTAGGCTAAGTGTAAGGAGCTGTGCAAACGACTTTCTCTCCCTGACACAGCTCAGATGGTAGCTGCCCCCTCAAGACATCTGTGAGCCGTAACCTGCCAAGAACAAGTCTGATGTAAAAATATCATAAATATTCTCGAATGGAAAGACGACTGAGGGGTCATTTGGCGTGGCCGTGAAAGGCTTTCATGTCAAATGTGAGCTGTGCATGTTTCTTGTTTGGCTGTCAAAGTGAAAATGTCATGTGTATACACTGGAAGGGACGTGCTGTTTTCTTATTACCTTTCGTGGAGAAGATTGAAGCGCTGTCAGCATCTGCCCGTCCTGGAAAGAGCTCCATAAGCCATCACACAAGTGCCATTTCAAATGTGAGAGATCTGCCTAAACGTTTTGCTTGAGTGAGCGGGTCTGCAGCCAAAGTCATAGGCCTATCTATACTCATCTACATCCACATGTTGACACAACCCTCAATACAACAGTTGATATGCCCAAATTATTCTCAATTAACTTGCTATTTGCCATCTGTGACCAAATGATAAAGTTAGATTTGACTTTCTGAGACCAGTGCAATGCTGAGACTGATTAATGAGAGTGAAGGAAAAATAAAAACTGTTTACCTTACTTTTCACATCCATCCAGCCTGTTCGTAGTCTTGTGTGTGTCTGTGTTTTCTGCATTCGTTCTTCAGTGTTCTTGTGAGTTTCTCTGTCAAGATGGCCACTGCAACAACAACACATGTGTGAATCATATTGTTCAATGTACATTAGAATCTACTGATAATATCTTATAGTGAGTTCATATGCAATTCATGACTGGAAAAGTATTTATTTCGGCTATTTATTTTAAGTTAATGTATTATAAGCTCTTCATTAGGTAATATTTTGAAGGTTGTGATGGATTCTGTTGCCACAGTGTTACTTGATGACTTTCTTGATTCAACTCATTTCGTACTTTAACCTCGTTTGGTGAGACCATACATTTTGTACGCAACAGTCTATTTATAGATGGAAGTCTGCACTAGTAGCCTACTTGTCTGTGCTAATAGCAGTCCTCCTGAAAGCAATGTGATGAGGCCAGTTAAGTTTGGGCACCAAAGGCCTTGCAGTTCCCGACATTCAAATGTTCAATGCTCAATGTCAATCATGACATTTTTGAAAAAGAGTATAACAGTCATATATCACAAAGCATTTGCTCTACCTGTAAAAACAACAAAGGGACAGCAGTGGAAAGGTCAACAGAAATGGTTGTCTACCTTCAGGACAGAGTTTCGGGTTTGGCGGGTGGGTATACTGCATGTAGCCTAGTATGTTTAGATTGGGACCAACGCAGTGCGGATATGATCGATGTCTGACTGAAGCGGTGTGAAGAGTGAGCTATAAATAGCTCTGGTTGAACAAATTGACGTTATCGCCAGAGTCAAGGTACTGGCAGACATAGCAACAGACAGTCATTGTTAATCTCTTCCGCTGTCCTCTCTGATAATCTCTGGAATGGTCCCCTACAAACACAAACACGTCTGAAAGACGTCTTATTAACGTCTTCGTCGGCCGTTCAAAAGACGTCCCCCGAGGAGCCGGAACGTAAGTTTAGAAGACGTCTTTTTTGGACGTCTTCTGAACGTTAAATATTGATGTCAGTTACACGTCGATATTGAACGTCTTCTGCACGTTCAATATTGGCGTCTAACTGACGTCATTATTGAACGTTCAGAAGACGTTCCTTGAGGAGCCAGAGCGTAAGTTTAGAAGACGTCTTCTTTGGACGTCTTCTGAACGTTAAATATTGATGTCTAACTAACGTCATTATTGAACGTTCAGAAGACGTTCCCTGAGGAGCCAGAACGTAAGTTTAGAAGACGTCTTTTTGGACGTCTTCTGAACGTTAAATATTGATGTCAGTTACACGTCGATATTGAACGTCTTCTGCACGTTCAATATTGGCGTCTACCTGACGTCATTATTGAACGTTCAGAAGACGTTCCCTGAGGAGTCAGAACATCAGTTTAGACGGCGTCTTTTTTGGACGTCTTCTGAACGTTAAATATTGATGTCAGTTACACGTCGATATTGAACGTCTCCTGCACGTTCAATATTGGCGTCTAACTGACATCATTATTGAACGTTCAGAAGACGTTCCCTGAGGAGCCAGAACGTAAGCTTGCTTAGGCATGTAGGCATGCATGCGTCTGCCTACAGTGTTGCCAACTTGGCAACTTTGTCTCTATATTTAGCTACTTTTCAGACTCCCCTGTAAACTATTTCCAGCGACTAGCGACATATCTGGTGACTTTTTCTGACCATGAGAAGCAATGTTAATGTCTTGATTCAAACACATTTACCAATGAATTCAAGTCAAGTTTATTTGTATAGCTTTTTTTTTACCTTTATTTACCCAGCTTAATCACATTGAGATTTCCATCTCCATCTGTTAATCACAGTCTCAAACATTGGGAAACAGAAACAATAAATTAAAATGTGTGAAAACTAGGGATGGGGCCTCAAGTCTATCAAGTCTATTCACCTTATTCTTTGCCCATACAAGACGCTTCTGCATGACGTCATTTTGTAATCGTCTTTCTGTTTTAGACACGGAAGTAGATGACACCTACCGTAGTCATTTTTAGACTTGCCAAAAAGCTGTTTTCAAGCAAAAAAAAAGAACGCTTATATAAAGTTTTAATATTTTTTCGGATGAGAACATTCCAAATATGTGACCAGTTTATCAGAATAACGCCTATTATATTTAATAATAATAATATTTAACGAGCAGCGAGGATTGGGAGTGCTGGCTGTGCTGACCGGTCGGACTAGCTGACGCTAGTATCTGTCAAACCCTACTGTAGGCTACTGGCAGTTAGAAAACACTATCGACGTGCTTTTGTAACTTTGTAACCATTGGCTCCTGACAGCAGTAATGCTTAGAACATGTAACTTAAGTTGGCCGCAGTGTAGCTTCTGAATGTTGCCAAACGTCATTCATAGTGACGTTTTGTTTTGAAATTGTCCGCCAACTAGCGCTGAACCAGAAGAACAAATACAATTGCAGATAACACGGAAGAGAGAAAAAGTGGGCGTGGTGAATAAGGTGAATACCACTATTATGGATTCAGCAAAGAGCTGCCGGGTGGAACGTCAGCGAACCATCAAAAATAAAACAGTAAAATAAAACAAGTCAGCCTCCAAAAAAGAAAAGGAAAACAACTTAGGATGCTGAATGGCCCAAATATAATTTCCAAACATAAGCAGTAAATGAAACAAACAAAAATAAAACCGTGAAATAAAACAAGTCAGCCTCCAAAAAAGAAAAAGAAAACAACTTAGGATGCTGAATGGCCACCACCTCCCTTCCTCCCTGGAGCGTGCTTCAAGTGATCCGCCGTGTGGTTGCGGATCTCTGCCTCAGTAGCAGTAGCATCCCATTTCAGCACTGCCCCTGCAACAGTTGAACAAAAAACTAAATTGGAATATGCAAAGACAACCAGTGTAGTTACATGGCAGTCTGCATGTTATTATACATATTTGTAGGTCAGAAGTTCCTCATACATATTTATTATTATTCCATCAAGTGCAAATATCGAATGTGATGAATTTAGAGAACTACAGAATAAAATGGCTCATCAGGCAACCACAAAGTAATGGATTGGGGTAATAGAATATCTATTTTAGCAAATACTTGTTTAATTGTATTTGACTTTTGATAGAGGGAAGACAGCTGATCGTTGACAACTTATAGTCAAGTGAAATCCTTTTCAGCCAGGTAAGACGCTACCTCCCATTGTTTCATTCCACGGATCAGTCTAGACTTCTACCCGCCCACATCGATTTCCTGAAATTACAATGTAAACCGGCTAATCAGTTCTTACACCAGGTCACTCATGGACGCCGCTGGCAAATGGAGTAACAAATGTCATAAGTGCAGATATAGTTGCACAAAATACTCAACAATGCATTCGCATATATTCTCAGTGGAAAAGATGTTTGTCGTGCATTTGACAAAGTTTCATTGGCACCGTTCGGCTGAAGGAGTTTGTCAAGGAAAGTACGGCCACCGAAGCAACATTTTTTTCTACCACTGACCATTCGGTTATAAAATGTACTTAATTCAGAAAATGTTGACAGTGAATATGAGTGAGATTTGGTGATGGCTTAAATGGCATGGGGAAAATGCTGCATACCTTTAATTGCTTGAAAAACCCTCGTCGTCTCCAGAGGCTGTTTTTGCAGCTTCCCCTTCCCCCTCATGTTGAACTTCGCCATCAGGTTGTTGGTGAAGAGCCTGGAGAAATGGCATGATTTAGAAATGACATGTGTATGCTGTAATCTACAGTAACTGTACCATGGGTGAGGATGCCAAGAGGTGTGGTTCTGGGATACTGTGGTTGTATGGAACCAATCATACAAAACCTGATGAAAGGTGACCATTTGACAGCTCAGATTACATACTGTCCCTGCACAAAACCCTGCCTCTTTACCATCCAAGTCAGGTTTCTACTTAACCTAGGCAACTCACCTTAGATTAACTTATTCACATTCCTGCCATTTTGGATGACTGTGAGACCTATTCACTTATACATTCATTTTTAATTTAACCACACTAGCTTTCATGTTTTGAAATGTATGCAAGTGAATTCGTCATCTGTTGATCAACAATCTGGGAACCCAGTCTATTTTTATTGGAAAAAAGACTCTGGGACAGCCCTACCTTTTTTTCCAGCTTCCTGTACCCTCTCCTGCCACCATCACTTTATTTTCCGCGTCCGTGCTCCACTGTTTACTGTCTAAATAGCAACTTGTGCCGTGACTTGAGAGTAATTTTCCACTGTTGTTGTAAGACGAGTTGACGTCGTCTATGCAGTTTTAACGTTATTATTGAATAGCCGAAATGGACGTGGAAAAGGAAGTGACGTGGCTTTTCCGTCACTTCTGCTTTCCTTTTCCGCATCCATTTCGGAAAAGGAAGTGACGGTGGCAGGAGAGGCGCTGTACAGGAAGATGGGAAAAAAGGTAGGGCTGTCCCAGAGTCTATTTCCAGATTCCCAGATTGGCTGATCGATTATCTGCTCATCTTTAGATTGATCTGGAAAACACCACAGAGGCAGCAAATATTGAATCACTAATAGTCGCCCGCAGCCCGGCTGCTGCGTGGCCTCACCTACCGTATTGGCGTGCGGGTGCTCACTATTGCATCAGTGATGTCACAATTCCTGCTTGTGTGTGCCCTATTATGACATTACTGACGACATCTGTGTCTGTACCCCCTTGTGACATCACTGATCAGTCTTGTCACAATGCCTCCTTATGTGTGTGCTCCCTTATGACATCACATAAGGGACATGGGATTCAAACACAGGTGTCATCTACAGGAAGGGATTACAACGACTCTACTTCCTACGGAAGCTTCGACAGTTCGGAGTGGACAAAGATATAATGATTATTTTCTATCGCTCATTTATAGAGAGTATCCTCAGTTTTTGTTTTATTGCTTGGTTTTTCTCATTGTCAATCGCTAACAAGAACAAACTAAATAAGATTGTTAATATGTCTAGCAAGATTGTAGGCCAACAACAACTTAGCATGACGCGGCTCTGTGAGTCTCGTGTAATAAGGAAGGGGAGGGCAATCCTTAGTGACACATCACACCCTCTCAGCGCTGAATATAAACTGTTGCCATCAGGACGGAGGTACAGGGTACCGCCTTTGCGGACCTCCCGTGCCCAGAGATCTTTCATACCATCCAGTATTGGTCTGCTTAATAAGCTCTGAACACATGAGCTCTTGTAATTTATTTATTTACCTTTTTTTTCCACTGGGGTGGGGTTGGTGTGAAGCACTTTGTGATCATATCCGTTGTTATTGTTTGATGTATTGTCGTGGCATTGTGTTGTACTGTATTGTATTGTATCTTGTTTGTATTGTATTGTCTTGTCTTTTGCTGTGTTTTGTCTGACTGCTACAGATGCAGGACAACTTTCCGAAAGGACAAATAAATACTACTAATACTACTACTACTACTACTACTACTACTACTACTACTACATTAGAGATGTAATGATAACTGGTTTTAACGATAACCGCGATAAAATTCCTTACGACAACGTACCGTTTAAAATTTGCATTATCATTAAAACCGTGGTACCGTGATTACAGTGCTTTGAAAAACATGGTAAATACTGTCCATCATCATTAAAAGTTGACAACAGTTTCCCAGATGCAAATGTGAAGCCTTGGTTTCAGTGAGTGCATCAATCCTTTTTGGGTCTGAGTTTTCAATATAAAACATAAAATGATTTCAGTGAGTCTCTCAGTACTTTTTGAACATTTTCAGCCTTGTTTTTACAAATACTGTGATAATACGATAACCGTGATCAGTTTTTGGTCACGATAATTGTGAAATTTTCATACCGTTACATCTCTACATCACATCATTATCTAATTAGGGGCAGTCACCTAATTAAAAAGAATCTGGCTCCGTCAGGTCACCCGCACGGATGCTTTTTTGACCCCCTGAAATGTTCAGCCCGATTGCAATGCAATTCGGCATGGCTGCGGCCGGACACAAAAATTTTAACAGACACAGACAGAGCCCACTTCCTTCCTTTTATATAAGAGATGAATGATTGCATTTCAGATAATTAAATACAAATTATAGAATTTAGATTTTTGATCAATTTTCCTTCTTATGAAATCTAAAATGTCACTCAACAGTGTCACTACAGTTCTCTTTTTCCACGCTATCTTGTAGCACAAAGGATACGTCTCCAGGAATACTGACAAGTAACATTCTGTGAGAGGTTCTATAATGTATGTAGGGATACATACCTGTCGAGACTTTTGTGTACACAGTCCCGTACATCTCGCCCACCAATTCTGGCAAGTTGCAACACCTTTAAATGAAGATGAAAGAAGATCATTGCCTGACCAGACCCCTGGGCGCAAAGGAAGCTGCCCACTGCTCCTGGCTGCCCCCCAGTGAATGACATGCCTTGGATTGGTTAAATGCAGATTTTCACTGACCATCGTCAGTGTGTGTGTGTGTGTGTGTGTGTGTGTGTGTGTGTGTGTGTGTGTGCGCGTGTGTGGGGTCGCTGCATGCAAGTGTTGTGGTGCGTTGTGACAAAAACAATATTTATTCTAAAATGAGAGGGGGTAATTATTCCTGTCAATGTTTGAAAAACACGCTTGAAAATCATACCAGGGTGTCAAAGGCAGTTCTGTCATTTAGCCGTTCCTCCTCTGCATGGAACTGCTCCATGCTGTCGAGCTGCTCCACATGCGAGGAGGAATGAGCTGGCTCACTGCGTCCCAGCCTTTTCACCTCAAGGATCAGCTCAGCAAATTTTGTCAGCACCTTTTTCTGAAATTCTGACAACAAAAACACATGTGCTTGCATTCATATTTCCGTCCCTCATACCACACCACACCACACCACCCTATAGCGGTTTTCCACATAATAAAAGCTTATCAAAAGGACATGTCCAGTCCAACAGGACTGGATTAATGTTGTATTTTTCCCCCCCCCCCCCAAAAGTGTTGTACCATAACACCAAGTCAAATGAGTGTTACTTAACTCATTGAGTGCCAAGGACGAGTATGTTCGTCAATTCGTTTAGTAACGTAGAGTGCCAAGGACGAGTATGTTCGTCAATTGCGTTTTTTGTCGGTGGGACGTGGATCAAAGCCAGATCCATCTCCTATGAAAGTATGGGGCATGTTGAATGTGTAAAAGCTATTTTAGGGACCCATTAGGTGGCAACAGTGCTCTCCAGATTAGAGAAAGGCGAGGAAAAAAGAGAGAAGAAGTAATGGGGAAACGGAAATCGCATCGATATGCATGAAGCATAACGTTAGCTGTGCCTGTGAACAGCAGTCAATCTGCTGCCACAATTGAGCCCCTCCGTCTCCGCTGCGATAGCCCCTCCATATGATTTAGTTGCCGACACCAGCGTCTTTCTGAAAAGTTCCATTATTCTCAGCTGGGAGCCGGCGACAGGCTGTGAAAAAGCGGGGTGCAGCGCACTTTTCAGTGCAGAGCAAACGCAGAGCAAACGCAGCAGAGCCCCAGAGACACTCCCACGGAGGAGGAGGAGGGGGGTGGGGCACGCAGGGCACTACAGCATACAACCATTGGCAGTAAACACAGACCCAGACAGCAGGCTCGATGCACAGAGACAGGCAAACAAGCTAGAATATCTGATGCCCACCTGCAGTAAATCAAGACCAGCAAGAAGGTGTAGGGTCTGCGCACACAGGGGCCAGCGCTGCTGGTTGCAGCTAAAAAATATTATTTGGCCAAACAAAATTCCTTTGTTTTCACTGTTTTATTGAAGGAAATTATTTTTGAGGTGTCATTACATCAGAAAATATTAGCTTCAGAGTCAGTGATGTGCTTGAAATGCTTAATTTCACAAAAGGCTGAATATCTCAGATTCTAAATTGCAACGTGTGTTTTTGCTGAAATCAACCTATCTTCTCCGGCTGATAACTAAAGAACGGAAAATGATATCAATAAACGTTTTTTTGCAGATGATAGAAGAGAGTCTCATCGTTCTTTGTGCGTGTTCGGTGTTTACATAGTAATATCACACAATATTCTGTGGGCCTCGAGAAATCACTGAAAACGCTCTGAAACTCTGGCACTGGGAGCGTCCGTTCTCCAAAGGTGGCTGGCACTCAATGAGTTAATACTGTGTATTGTATTTTTATTATTTCAATTAAAATAAAATACGTACGATTTTTGTTTAACTAGATATACTAACAGGGATATCATTTTACAGTTGCCTGATTGCCAGCATCAGATAAATTAAAAACAAATGACTTGCATTCATACATTTTGTTAATCTCATCTGTTGCATTCAAAAAACAGGCTGCTACAATATATGTCCCGTTCAATTAATAGCGGGTGGTGTTTGAATTGATACTGGCACCAACACTTCAGCACTTACTTTCTTCGGGCATTGGAAATGTGAAGTCCTGATGCTTCGGAGGAGCTGCAGAATCGGAAAAAGAAAAATTGTTGAATGCTTGATCAATGTAGAGAAACAGAAATAAGATCTCAGATAGCACACTCATGTCTGCTACTGTAAACAGCCAAAGTGGTGGGTGATGTGACACAGACCCGAGTGAATGGTGCTCCCCCCTCCCAATTCAAACACACACATATACACGTACAGTTTATACACACACCTCTATATCTATATACATCTATATCTACATATCTAAGCGCTGCAGACAGTAAGAGTGAAAGTCGTCTCATCCGGTTCATTTTGCAATATTCTTCAACACAGCGGCTCATTACACGCTGTACACTTAAACTGGTTCTGCCTAAGCACTCGCAGCTCTCTGCTTCTTTTAAAAAACGTTCTCACTAAATCACACGGCTGTTTACATACTTTTCTGATCGGCTAGTTATTAACGAAGCTGTTAGGGATGACTGCTGCGTGTGGCTCTCTCTCCAACTCTAAGATGTTTATGTTGAGTGGGTGAAGTCTAGTGAGGTGAAGGCTAGTGTTGATGTCCAGTGTGATGGCAGATAAACCCGTGCTTGTTTATTTGCTGCATCACCCGTTAGTTGGACAGGAAAATTTGCAACTTCCCTTTGTGGCTGTTTAACAAAAAGTCTCGTAATAGTATAAAAATGTCGGTATACCGTGCAACACTAATATCTATCTATCCATCTACATATAACCTTCCCCACACACAGCATGGTTGAATGAGATGATTACTCACCGCCTGTGGACCTGTCCCTGGACCCAGCACCCTCCACCTGGTGAGACGTGGCTGGAGTAGATAGTCTAGAGTCTGAAGATGAGCACATGTAATGCAACATTAATATCTATCCATCTACACACACAATTTATATATATACATACAGACCTGCCAACCTTGGGGAAGTAGTTTGAGTACCACACACCGGCACCGCGATGTCACACCGCATCATATGGCGCGGTCCATATGTCCATATATATATATATATATATATATATATATATATATATATATATATATACACACACCTCTATATTAGGGCTGCTCAATCGTCCTTATTTTCATATCATCCAATCGTGGTCATTAAAGATTGGCGATTGATGATCAAATCGCAATAATCTTAATTGGCCGTCATTTTAATTATTATTATTATTTTTGATAAAGCGTTTTCCAATTTAATGGCATTAATAATTTGGAGGGGGGGAAACAATCAATCATATTATTGAATACAGCGAGCCTGTAATGTAGATCAAGCGTAGATTATGCATTTAGAAGAGAAAAGATGAAAGAGAGGCCGACCATGCATTTGTTCTGAAGTAGGGCTGTCCCAAACGATTATTTTCTTATCGATTAATCTAACGACTATTTCTTCGATTAGTCGATTAATCTAACGATTGTTATTATTATTAAAGAGAGAGAAATAATAATATAATACTGTAGGGACATATTTAAAATTAGTCTAAGTCTAATTTCCATGTCTGTTATTATGATATGATCATATTAATTATTATTATTATTAATCTTATTATTATAATAGATAGTGCCTGCCTATTTGTCAGTTGCCTGCTCTCATCACGAAAATACTGGACCACCTGACACATAGATTAAATTGATCATCATCATGATTCATCACTGTATGTATGAACCCTTTCCCTAAACTGAGGAGGATCAGTATTTTTACAGGACATGGATTTATTTTATCACTGGAGTAATGTGCAGCTAACTCAGCCAAATGTATGTTTGCATCAGTGTGGGGGTAAGGAAATAAATAATACAAACGATTTACAGACTAACAGTCACAGACTGTAACAATGGTCTGTAACGTTAGTTTTGATTAGGGATGCACCGATCGATCGGCACGTGACCGGAAATGGCCGATTTTCACGTGATCGGCCTCGATCGGTGATCTGCGCCGGTCACTCTAAATAGCCGATTCTGTGAGCCGATTTTCACATGACGTGCGCGCACCCCAAAGCACCGAGACAGGCACCCAGCCACCACACCACACACGCCAGCATACCTTCCTCGTTGTGGATTTTTTTCACCGTCAGTGAAGTAGACAAATCTCGCAGTTTGTCACACATGCAAGTCGAAAATAAGCCGTGGAGACAGAGATGCGGCCGAGTCCCGCTCGGCTGGAGTCAAGTCTGAGCGGCTCGCTTCACCTCACTGGCCCCCCTCTCTCTGCTCTCTCTACCCGGGAAGCAGTGCTGCTGCACCCGGCCACAGTGCACAGCCGACTTGTGAACGCGTCGGGCTCAATCCACCTGTCGGTCATTATTTCCCCCGTAATCACCGCCTCAATATACATTATCCCTTACATATATATATATATATACATATATATATATATATATATATATATATATACATATACTGTATATATATATATATACTGTATATATATATATATATATATATATATATATATATATATACATATATACATATACTGTATATATATATATATACATATATATATATATATATATATATACTGTATATATAGACACCTATCTATATACAGTATATCTATATAGATCCACGATTAACCCTCCCCGCACACACACCATGGTTGAATGAGATGTTTACTCACTGCCTGTGGACCTGTTCCCAGCACCCTCTGTCTGGTGAGGCCTGGCTAGAGTTGATTGTCTAGAGTCTGAAGATGAGCACATGTAAATGATCACTACTTATGATGTAACCATCTTCATCTTTGACGCGAATGTTGAACACAAAACCAGTAAAACACACAACCTCAACATGACCGCTGCTCCAAAGGGACATGCCAACATTTTTTGAGATTCGCTATTTGCTGATATTCAAAGAAGAATGTAGATGCCTTTATCTTCACTGTGCATGCAGTACAAACTGTGCTATACCCCTCACTGCAGACATCAGCACAGCACATGCTCCTCGGGCAAATGAAGTAACTTTGTTTGCAGATATTTACTTAGAAAATGGCAGTTTCCTGTGACATTTGATTATTATTTCTTCACGTAGTGAGTACACGAGTCACAACATCTACATGTGAGTAGGGATGCAGGGGTTAACCGGTTTGACTATTAACCGCGATTTAAAACATCACGGTTATATAACCGCAGAGGCTCCGCTACACCGAGTGTTTTGTTTCACAACAGTCCGTCAGTTTAAACTCCCATGCGGCGCAGACGGCGCTGGAAGGAGAGGAACCTGTCTCTCTCGCTTCGTTTCCGCACGGACTATTTAGCGGAGGCACCAAACACAGGCAGCTGCCATGTCTCCCAGTAGTAGCCAGTCTGTAGCAACATCATCTCGTCTGTAGCCTAGCCATGGATGCCAGCCCAACATAAATGTTGCAATACATGTCCCGCAAGGTTTCTGACATTAGGGGAAAGTCTGAGCTGGTGTTACGTTAAACCAAACGTGGGGAAGAGGCAGCGGATTTGTTTAGCGTTAACATACAGTCATTGACGTTAACGTTAGCTGTTGTGGCTAATGTTAGCTAGCTGGCCATGGCCTAGCGTACATAGTTCCTCGAGCTCGTTGTGACCAAACATCCCCGCATTTAAAGCACTTCATGCTCCCAGCGCTGGCCTAAACCATAGAGAACCTCATGCTTTACACGAAAAGAAACATCAAGGGTTTGTGTCAACTCCAAAAGCAACCCGCTAACGTTACATGTAGGCCTAATAACGTGAAGCTAACGTAGCTAGCTGCTTGGCAGTCATGATCTGACTGAGACAAGGAAAACAAATGCGCACATTTACATAACAAACACCAGTCAACACCACAGAGTGTCCTTTCTTTAATCCAGAGGGAGCATTTTCCAGTAAAAAGTGAAACGACACATGATGGCTTATAGTGAGGCTTTCCATGCCTGCCCCATCATCACTTCAATAGAACTGACCCCAATGCAAAATTCATTTCAGACGGCACATTTAGTTGCCAGTAACATGCCAATAAGAGTCTAAGTTACTATGCCTTTTGTGTTTTTTTCTGCAGACTAAGCAGCTATAGGCTTTCGCTTCTATAAAATAATAATAAAATATTTTTTGTATTGACTTGAGTGATACACTTTACTAATACAATCATATTATATCAGAAATGTTGTTTGTTTTATGTTCACAATAGTGATGTCAGTTAGATTTGATTAGGTCAGAGCCATGGAATATTAAATCATCCATCTTTGCTCACTACATCTGCCCTTTCTTCTTTTTTTAATCCCAGGTGTGCATAAAATACAGGTTAAGAACTTATTTTTTTAAATACAAAAATGTGAAAAAAGTAACATAGTATGTTTATCGTATCGGTTATTGGCCAGGAGAATATTTATCGGTTAGCGTAGGCCTATACTATCGGCTGTAAAAATCCATATCGTGCATTAGTATTCCGGAAGGCAGCAACTGTTAACTCATTCACCGCCAATGACGTCTTTGACGTGTTATCAGCAATGGCCTTCCCCGCCAAGGACGTGTTTGACGTGTTTTTGTTTTTATTGGTGCAGCGCCTGCAGCAAACACTTGCCCAGCCTGTCACACGGTCCCTGCCTTCAAAGGGTAGCCGACAGCACGCGATCAAACACATACCGCAGCTGTTGTTTTGAAATTGAGCAAGAGGAAAAGCAGAGAACGGGTAACGCTTCCTTGTGCAGACAGGAGAAACGCCATTGAAACGCCGAGCTGGAGTCGCCTTCCTCTGTGCCAGCCAGGAGAAAACGGGAGAAAGTAATCAAGAGATGTGTTTGATCATCGGAGGAATGAGGAAATGATCGATCAGTTTGCGAGGGCGGTGAGGACGTGTTGAATAGCCGAGGGGAAAACGGGAACGATCATAGATATGACAGGGAGACATGGACGAGGACGGTGTACCAGAACAAATCAAAATAAACACAGGAACAGCTAGGCAGCAGCGGGCAGAAGGCACTCACAGCAGCCCGCTGTCCTTCTCAAGAGCTCTTCAGTTGGTTCATGAAATCGCTGGGCTGCTCGCCCTCCAGTGTTGCTCCTGGCCAATCCCAGCGCCACAGGGCGTGGTTATTGCTTATCCTATGTTGGGTTAGAAATCTAAAAGGGGGATCGTGTGTGTGTGTGTGTGTGTGTGTGTGTGTGTGTGTGTGTGTGTCTGTCTGTCTGTCTGTCTGTCTGTCGGTGTGTCTGTCTGTCTGTCTGTCTGCACACTCACACCGAGTAAACTGTATTGTTGAATGTAAAAAAAAAGCACTTCATGTGTGTATATATATATATATATATATTTTTTTTTTTTTTTTTTGGTCATTTGTGTCCTAACGAATAATATTTACATGTCTGATGTCAATACAGTTCAAAATAAAAGAATTGAGAGTGAGTTATGCCTGAGATTGTGCCCTTTTACAAAAATGCTTTTTTCTCCCTTTTCTCTTCCCAGACAGGCTTTTTTGGTGAACATGGGGTGTATAAAAAGGGTTATAAGTAGAGTACAGAACATGCTAAAAGCTAACTTTCTTTTTGGGGGTGAAAGTAGAGACTTAGATCTTCATTTCGAGGTATTGGACATCACTGTAGTCCTAGTACAGAATTTACTGTGGGTCTTGAAAGATGACCAAACATTATGGAAATACTTGGCCTGTGCCAAAAATGCCAGTCAGATATTGGCAGTGAATGAGTTAAGATTGTGGGGGAAATACAATAAAACCTCTATTTAGAGAATGCTCATGTGATTTTTATACGTCCATAACAATAATCGTGAAACCGTGATAATCGTGGTTTTTTCTCAGACTATAATCGTACATCAAAATTTATAATCGTTGCATCCCTACATGTGAGGCAGCAGCTGTACCATATACTGCCATTAGTTCTAAGCAGCAGTGAGGGGTGTACCACAGTTTGTACTGCACGCACAGTATAGATAAAGGCATCTACATTATACTTTGACTATCTGCAATATGGCAAATCGGCGAATCTCCAAAAAGTTTGGCGTATCCCTTTAAAACATTTACGCTCTTGTCACTGTTCTGATTAATACTTACGTTCCTTGGACAAGTTGCTGTGCCTGCCACGTCCCATCTGGTCATGGGACCGGCCACCAACACTGGCTGAGGCCCGAGGGTGAGAGTGGGACTGGTCGCGTTCACCGTGTCGGGAGTGGGACCGTCGGGGGTCAGACGATCGGGAGCCGGACCCTCGGGAGCGGGAGCGTTGGGAGCCAAACCGCAGGGAGCGGGATCGCCGGGAGCGTCTGGAGATGGACCGTCGGGAGTGGGACCGTCGGGAGTGGGACCGTCGGGAGCGGGACCGTCGGGAGCCAGACCGCAGGGAGGGGGACCGCTGGGAGCGGGACTGCTGGGAGCGGGACCGTCTGGAGACGGACCGCCGGGAGCGGGACCGTCTGGAGACGGACCGCCGGGAGCGGGACCGCAGGGAGCGGGACTGCTGGGAGCGGGACCGTCTGGAGACGGACCGCCGGGAGCGGGACCATCGGGAGGTGGGAGTTGAACGTCCAGAGTCTGAAGATGAGCACATGTAAAATGATTAACCATCTTCATGTTATGATTACACAATAACACATTATGTACATTGTCATGAAATTATTATGGAGTGCGTTCACAATAACGGAGTAGCACATTGTCTGGCAAAGCTAGCTACCGCAGTACAGGGCTAGGATGTTGTGCAAATAAATGATAGTTGTGTAGTCTAAGAGAGAAGTTGTCAGTCTCATTGTTCCTGCCTCACCTCAAAAACAAGTGATGTGTACTTACTCCTAGATGCAGCAGACCCCTTTTGGAAGGACTTTTGATGTTTTTCTGGTGGTTTGGGAAGTCCTGTGCTTGAAGAGGATGCCTTGCCAATAGCACCTAAACAGATGCAGTACATAAAATAAATTAAGCATCAGTCATTACAATAATTAGCACTACCGTTGTAATGAATCGTCACATTGCAAGTATTTAAACGCTTGAGATGATACCAGTCCTGCTCTCTTCTTCTCCACCAAACACGGCCTCCAACTCCTCAGACCCTGCATAATTATCCAATTTAAAAAAGAGAGAACCTTTTGCCCCCCTGTATATAATCAGTGAATAGACTTTGATAGTCAAGATTCAACTATTCTCATAGACGCATACCTGCATCAGAATAAAAATCTGCGTGACGTCGCGGCTTAAACTTCCTTCGGACTTCCTCCTCTTCCTCCTCTTCCTCCTCTTCCTCCGCTTGCGTAGTGTCACTGTACGCCTCACATTCTTTGTCATCATCTGCATGGTTAAAATAGCAGACAGCACAATGACACTAAAAAATAATGCATTTAGATGCCTCATTTGGCCTCATTAAAGAAAATATTTCTGAGAAAGAGTAATCAGAACAGTAATAAAAACTTGCCAGAGCTAATTTTCCGTTTCACCAATGGGAAAGTTCTCCAGTCCTCTGCTGGAAGAGCTTTTTCTTGCATAGCTGAAAGAGTTTTTTTAGCTGACCATTTCCTTGGTGGCCATCTAATAGTTTTTTCAGAGTCTAGTATCCATGAAGTCGGGATGACTCCCTCTATTTGGACGTCCTCACCCGCAGGGTCTTTTTCAAGCCAAACGGCCTTTGTATATGCCATGATCTGAAAAGTATAAGCACATCCATAAAGTTTAACCAAGTTTCCATGCTAGTTAACCCCTTGACTAAGCGCCTACATAAGCGCATGCTCTATAACGGCAACCTCATAGGCTTTAATGTTTACATGGTTCCGCGTCAAACCCCTCGCCGAATGTGCGGCGGCTGGTCGGTCTGTCATCGCAGCAGGGGACGTACAGGAAAGTGTTTGAAACACATTACCAAAATAGTCATTGCAATGCAACAAAAATGCTGTACTGCCGGATGAAGACCCGTGAGGGTCGAAACGTTGCATTTTTGTAATTAAAAACTCACAGTGGGAGCTTCAAAAACAGTGTGCAGATTATCCTTTCCTTTTTCTGTAGCACCTAGAATCATAAAATAAAGCATTTGAGAGCTTAATCCTTTGGCTTTAAAAAAAAGTATATTTGCCCTAATGTTGGTTAACATATATTTTTTGTGCATCTTTAACCCCCCCTCCCACAAAATATTTAAAATAAACGGAACGGAACGGAACGCATCATTAGGGCAAATGCAACCATTCCAAATGAAAATCCAAGGGTTTTTGGTCTCAAATGCTTTTCATTTCATGTTTCTAGCTACTACATGGGCTGAGAAAATAAGTTTTGGTTAACGTTGACAATTAGTGCAGCAACAGTAATGTTTAGCGATCCTTATTTTCCAGTCACTCACCCAATAAGCATTGGCGTGTCAACAGTCACGTCATAATCTAGGTCAAATCTTCTTATTCATCGATATCTTCCCTGGCTTGCGGCAACAGTGGCTCTTCCGACGTGAGTGAGAGTAGTTATCCAGTCCGCTTGAAATCCATCAAACACAGACTCCTCGTACGAGTCCTCAAACATGTCCCTTATCCACTGATCCCTATCCATCGGGTCAGCATGATAATCTGGGTCTGAAATTAAGTCATCATTGTTTTCATATTCTAAAAAGCTGTCCACATCTTCACTCGCATCGTAAGCCATGGCTAGTTGCAGTTCAGCTTTGAAAACTTTCCGCTCCATCCAAACAAAAAGATAAAAGAAAAACAGAGGAAGCTGGTTCAGGAAATGTGGAGCAGGGTCAAGAAAATGCTCTATGTGCGGTTTTTTTAGGGGGGGTGGGGGGTGGTATGGTCATTACCACCCTGCGAGTGATAGGTGCTCATGGGAACATACGGGATGATTAGCTCAGCTATGTACAGGGGTGCGAGCCTGTGTAAAGGCTAGGCTTGACTGCCAGTGGGGAAAGTCAATTTAAAATCTAAATTTAACGAAAAAATGATCTGACAGGGATGGAGGGTATGGCAGAAGTATCGAGAAATGTGCGCACATCCGCTGCTGCATCAGGTATCAATGATTTAAAGAAATCTGTATCAGTAGCACCTCTTCATGGATGTTAACTCAGCTGAATAGCCAGCCTTCAAAGTCAGTGTTCTATACCATGGAGGAGAGGGATGAGGACAGAACCACCGTTTTCATGAGGGAGGTAGGCCACCTTACGGAACAGATCAGTTTCGAGCAGCTGTCGTCTTTTCATCCTTTGCTGTTGATTTCTTGTGTACACTATATTCAGGAGTTTGGAGCTGCATGGCTTTTCAAACAATGCTGATGTGTAACGCTGGTGCAGGACATCACATAGCACAGTGCCGTCTTCCCTTCTTTCTCTGACGAAAGCAAATCTTTCATCTCGCAAGAGAAAACAACTGTCTTTTTCCTTTGAGTTAACGAACATTTGAAGCCGTGTTTTGCTCTTGTTGGCGTTTGCATATTCAATCTCAGACAATCGCCTGGCCACCTGTGCTAGGGGATTTTTTCCACTCCGTACATGTTTCTTGATTTGTTGGAGATGGTTTTCAAAAGGAAACCCGGAAATATCATTCAGTGAGCAATTGAAGTGGCGGACATCCTCATGAAGGTGAGTCAGTCCATGCACATTGTACACTGAAAAGTACTTTCCGTACAGGTCAGCACAGCGGGTAACAAAGTGTGACATGAGTTCCTGGGCATATTGAAGATATGCACTGCGAGTGTTGTCATCCGATTCCAACATTATGGACATGGCTACTGTAAAGGACAAGAAATGACAGTATCTTTCAGGAGATAACACATTCTTTAGTACAACTGGTCCTGTGTACAACAGAAACTGCCGAAATTCTGTGGCCTTCCACCTGTCCAGCTCTTCTAAACCCCGGGGTTGCCGAGCAAATTCACTAGGCATCTTTCCTCTCAGTGTCTTTAGCTTTTGTGATATTTCTTCCTTTTGCCTGGCAGATAAGCGGCAAATTGTTGGGCCCCGAGTCAAGAATATTAGCATCCTTCGTACTACTCCCAAGTTGACCATATGCATATAATCTAAGACAAATGAGGTGACACAAGGAATTCCTGCAGCAATTAAGGGGCTGGTACCAGTTTGATGGTTCTTGTATTCTACTGTACTGAACGCTTCATCTGTTCGCAAGGCGCATCCCTGTTCATTGTATACCACTCTTCTCATTATGTAATCACCTTTGGTGATGCACCTCTCGCAACTGTGATAGGCATTATGGTTTTTGATGCACTTCAGATAAGCCCTTGCTGGTGCGTCACAGATCAATGCTTCAATATGGACAGTGTAGGTCTTCCCCTCATAAACCATGCCATTGTCTGTGAGATGTTTACACTCCGTTAAAAAATCATCAAGGTATTCCGCAAGAGGAGATGGTTTCTTGTCCCCACAAAAGAGAGCTACCACAAATGGCTCAAAGTTGTGAAACTGAGCTAGTATTGGCCAGAACTGGACTTTGCTGCTTTTGAAGAGCGGGACACCGTCAACATTGATGCTCAGGTTTATAGAATCATGATCGTGTTGGAAAGCAATTGTCTGATTCAGTAAACTGCAAATCCCTTTTTCTAACCCACAATAAATGTATTGCCCACTACACTTCTGCTCAGATCCTACAGTTCGTGGTGTGGCGAGGAGTGTCCTTGCATCCTTTGGTAGCAGGTGCCCTTGCTTTCTTAATATTCCCAGTAATTCATTTAAGGATCTTTGTGTGGTTTTGTTGTTTGTAGACCATTCTCTTAAGTCAGCTTGTAAATCGGGCAAATCCAAATCAGCATCATCATTTAAAACGTCTCTGTCCGAGTCTGAAGACACATACTCCAGGTCGGTGTCAAAGTCTGTGTCATCTGTTGTCAAACTGTCTGTTGCCGAATTACTGCTTTCCAAACCTATGCCAGCCTGGTTGTGTGATCCGCTAGTCGATGCCTCAGTCAATGACGTCCGTCTTTCAAGGTCATCATCAGTGTCAGATTGCAGGATCCGTCTGTCAACGTCATCATCACTGTCAGATTCTAGGAGCCGAGCCATTTCTGCATTCCGTTTGCGGTAGTACTTAGCATAATCCGCCATCTGAAATACATATTTCCAGAGTCAGATTCAGAACAGTGCTTCAGTGCGGATGGAATGGCGGAATTGACCGATAATAACGGAATCAACAGTAAAATGTGAAATAATGCATAATTTGCAGTAATTGGGCTGAAATTAAACTATTGAACAGGCTAAACTCAAACTGTAACAATTTTACAAGTTGGACGGTGTTCTATGCATTTTGGCAGTTTTTGAACTCTTTGTACTGGTAATACGGCTTCAGTCCAGTTGGTCACCACATTTGTAGTCTGACTCACTGGAAGCAGGCTACAGGAATGAGCTCTGCCATTGGAACCGACCATTTCAGTCGCAGCGGAAGGGAAATGTCTTTCCGCTCCGTGCAATCTATGCTATTGGCTCCAACCATTTCAGTCAGAATGAAAGGAAATCCATTTCATTGTTGCTGATAGGGAATAGTTGTTGATATAGTAGTGTCACAGTAGCCTTATCAAAAGGCTCATTTGAGATGACTAGCGTTACCTGCTTCCTAATCAGTCTGATTCTTTATCAATTCCTCATCAATTCGATGTATGGAAAAAAGTATGCCTACACAGGTTTGCGGTGTCAACACAACAGTTTCGTTATATCCACTGTTTATGTATGACCTTACAAGCTGATGGTATTATGAATTTTTTTATTTATGTTTCCTCACCTCTGAGTTGGTTAACCAAGTAGCAGGTCACAGCAGGTCAGTCTAGTAACAGAGAGAGCAGCAAGAAGCATATATTAGTCCACTAAAGGGTCACTGTTATGTCAATGTAAAATTTGACTATTAAAATTAAAATGAGGAAACACCCAGGGTGTTTCCTCATTTTAAATTGTTTCCATCATTAATGGATTTCTGTTCTGTGAGTGCAGCATGGCTTAAAGGGACAGCTCACCATCAAATCCAAAATACATATTTTCCCCCTCACCTGTAGTGCTATTTATCCATCTAGATTGTCTTGTGTTAGATGTCTGTTTTGGAGAGATGTCTGCCTTCTCTCCAATACAATGGAACAATACAATGGAACTATTAATTTTCTTTCAACTGAACTAAACCCATTAACTGCTAGCTAGTTCCCACATGAAACTAGCAGCAGCTAGCTATCGGGTGTAGTTCGGTCAAAAATAGTTCATACATAAAACTGCTCACAACAAATCTGGATTATCTAGAGTAACCAGGTCATGATTTCTCAAAAGAGACATTGCTGTTTTTCATTTATTTATTTTTTGGCGCTTTGAGCACCACAAGCCAAGTGCCATCCAGTTCCATTGTATTGAGAGAAGGCAGAAATCTCTATGGCTGATATCTCCAAAACCCAGACAACTAACGCTAACCAATCTAGATGGATAAATAGCACTACAGGTGAGGGGGGAAATGGATATTTTGGTTTTTAGGGTGAGCTTTCCCTTTAAAATTCATTTTGGAAACTAGGGGGGAATTCCCACTTATGTTCTTCATATAGGGGGGAATTTAGAGACTTTGGAAGGGATTTTTTCAGCCAATACCATAACCGACAAATATTTGATTCTCCTGTCCAATAAGCGATAACAATTTCACATTTTTGTATTTAAAAAAGGAAGTTCTTAACCTGTAGTTTATGCACACTTGAGTCTAAATTACTATGGCTTTTGTCATTGTGTTTTATCGGCAGACTAAGGAGCCATAGGCTTTTTTATTTTTTGGATTGAGTGATACACTTTAATAAAACACTAACATTATCAGAAGTGTTCTTTGTTTGGTGTTCACAATAGTAATTTCATTTAGATTTGGTTAGTTCAGAGCTATGGAATATTAAATCATCCATCTTTGGTCACTCCATCTGCCATTCTTACTGTTATGTTACTGGCAACTAAACCCGTTCAAATTTTGCATTTGAGAGAGTTCTATTGTCAATGTCATGTCTGGACTAACAACAATATTATATAATATTATATTCCATGATCCAGAGGAGAGACATTAAAGGAGAATTTCGGTTTTTTACACCACGGTCCTCATTTCCAGCTTAAAATATGTTGTTTTCTACCCACAAATACTTTTAGGTTCATTCGGATCGCCACAGAAGATTTGTCGCACCGAGTACACTCCTCAAACACTCAAAACAGGCTAGAACGAGAGCCTGCGGGGCATGCTGCTTACCCTGCGTAAATGACACTTTTTCGGTCACATCGCGGTTCGTTATGGTTGTAAATATAATTATGAGAACATAAAATAGATCTCTAACTAACCGTCCTCTGCTCCCGAGTGCCGACAGCCCACTCCGTTTGCTGTCCGGGTGTCCATCACATAACATCTCCCGCTGCTGTTGTTGTCGATATGTGGCATGATTCCACACGAGCGGTAATGGAATTGAAACGTCCATAATCTTGACATCAGATATCTATAATAATGCCAAGCTAGAAGCTAAGCTAACAACATCACCGAGCGACTCAACTCTGATCTGCCCCGGATGGGCTTGCAGTGCTTATGTACTTCTTCTGTGGTTTCTCTTCTTCTACTGTAAACAAACAGAAGCGCTTCTCACTGCATCTTCCCAAGCACATCCGGGGCACCCGGACAGCAAACGGAGTGGGCTGTCGGCACTCGGGAGCAGAGGACGGTTAGTTAGAGATCTATTTCATGTTCTCATAATTATATTTACAACCATAACGAACCGCGATGTGACCGAAAAAGTGTCATTTACGCAGGGTAAGCAGAATGCCCCGCAGGCTCTCATTCTAGCCTGTTTTGAGTGTTTGAGGAGTGTACTCGGTGCGACAAATCTTCTGTGGCGATCCGAATGAACCCAAAAGTATTTGTGGGTAGAAAACATCATATTTTAAGCTGGAAATGAGGACCGTGGTGTAAAAAACCGAAATTCTGCTTTAATACTATCCTATATTGAGGAAGGAGGCGATTCGGGGATGCGCAGAGTCCGATGGGGGCTCCATGACCAAACATTTTGTAAAGTCTCGGTGTATACATGAAAAAGTCAGTGAGTAAAAAAACATTCTATGTAATGTAACTACTAACAGATGACAATATTTGAAAAACGAATATGGTCATAGTACTAAAATGTGTTACTAGCCCCAACACTGACGATAACAAAATATCTTGATTCAAGAGAAACTGCAAGTTGAGATATCCGACTCATTTTGATAGAGCGGGTCACATATTGTTGAAGCTGCACTTCCCTGGCATGTGTCCAGTGGCATAGTACGACTTTGCTACTGCTAACGTTATCTCAGCTGCAGCAGCAGGCAGATGTAGGCTAGTGGGCGTGCCTGGAACTCACTGAATTCACTTCTCACAGACAACAGAAACACAGCGACGGTTAACGTTACGTGCCGTGCCAATTTACGCTATACTATTTTTATGATCTGATTGCAATTTTCCATGACTTTTCCAAAACCTTGTCGGATTTTATTTGTTTCCAAAACTTTGCCAATTTAATTGGCAAAGCAATTTAATTTAAATTTCCATTGAAGGTGTTTGTGAGTATAATCAACTTTCCATGGTTTTTTCCCTATGTAAATTTATATTTTTTCAGAACTTTTGCAAACTTGAAAACACAATTTTGAACCTCCATGACCTCTGTACCTGAGTGGGCAGTGAGATGGGGCAGAACTCTTCGATGTTGAAGTGAGACCTCAGCCCCTCCTCCAGCTCTTCAATCTTGTATGTCAACACTGGGGAGGAGAGATGCGGTTGGCTTAATTATGAGCGATTATGTAAATATTATTTATCAATAACACGAATGCTGAAATAAATGGTCAAACATCAGTATTTCTATTCTCATTCGATTTACACACGAGCAGGCTATTTCCTTTTCAGTTCTCACCGCTTCGAACGTCACAGAGCCTCTGGAACATGAACTTGTAGCTGCAGCGGAGCGTATCTTCAGGTCCTTCCAGCAGATCCAGCTGGGACCCCGAGCCCAGACCCTTCCTCCACGCCCAGCGAGTGCCCTGGATGCCCCACGAATGTAACCACCACCTCTCCTTTAGCCCCACGCTGGCTGTACTTCTGGGAGGAGTTGCACTGCAGAGAGAGAGAGAGGAGGTGACAGAGTTTAGTCAAAGCAAACTAGACTGAAAGAATAAATCAATCCCAACAGTCGCTAACACATTACATTCCAGCGATGTCTTGTCACACACATGCTCTATGGGTCAACACCGGGCTGGCGGAGATCTGCACTCCACCGAGTGCACTTTTCTAGTTATTGTTTGTGTGCACACAGGTTCATCCCCCAGCTTGATGTCATCACCAGCACTGATTGCGACCATGCTAGACCCTCGCCATAAACACCTTGGATTTCTTAGTCCAGAAAATAGACTGCTTGCGAATAGCAAGCTGGAAGAACTAGCAGCAACAGTGCCACTGCCACCTGCCGTTGCTGCCAGTGCCAGCCGAGATGAAGACCAAGGAGGGATAGAGATCTCTGAGGAGGAGGAGGACAGCGTGCCGCCGCCCACAGCGACGCCACCCGCAGCCCCCCCCACCCCAGGCGAGGCGCACCACAGCTTCAGCCATGGCACTACTGCTTGGAGAGGAGTACACGTCGGGTGTATCCCAACACCGCCGAGGCAGAGATCAAATACGTCCTTAGGGACAACCCTGCTCTTCTGGAAGTAAACCCCATTGACTCATGGAAGGCGAGCACAGCACGATTTCTGAGGCTGGCCAAGTTAGCCAGGCAATATTTGTGCATCCCAGCGACATCAGTCCCATCAGAAAGGGTTTTTTCTACCGCTGGACTTACAGTGAACAGGCAACGCACACGACTCACCCCTGAGCACGTAGATATGCTTATTTTCATGATTATAAAAACCAGTAAGTCTTACACTGCTCTCACACAACAACCCACTCTAGGCTGTGTTCATAGCTAGTGGATACAGTAATGTTACGTTTAATGAAGAGAGGTCTGGACTCTGCGCATTTATTATTTAATTTTATACAGCAGAACAGCACTTTATATTATTTATTTTAAAATATGTTTGGGCAGTCAGTCTGTTATATACAGTAACAGTAGGCTATGTTGTTTAACTTAGACCAGGTTATTTTTATTTTCCTTTAAATGCACTAAATGCACAGCACTTTTATTGTTTGTTTAAAAAGAAAGGATTTTTCTGTGCTCACAACTTAGTCTGAGTCCTGCCGGGTCTGTCATGACCACGCAGATTAATGTGGTTGTGAGTGTGACTACATTTTGCAAAAAGGGTTGGCCTGCCTTGTTGTTATATCTCTAGAGAAATGTCAGAGCAGGGGGGGGGGGGGGGGTTCTCTTACCTCTCAGACACCAGTCTTGGTGTGTAGCGATGCTCTTTCACGTCTGTCACCTATCGCAAGTAGGATGAACCTGTAAAAAACACACCACATTAAAATTAATATTTTAATGTTTTATTTACCTTTGCCCATAATTTTCTTTTTGTCAAGCGTGACATAGGCTATATCAAGAGTACTTCTGGTGAAATATCTTATCAAAATAATGTGACGAAAGTGGTAAAAAAAAAGGGGGGGGGGGCCTTGATTTTATTTGTATTTTTTCAAAGTCACAAACTTTCAAGGACCCCTGGGAACTCTGGCATAAGCTTTTGGAATCAATGCATTTGAGTTAGCCTACACTTTATAAGTTAGCCAGCCAACACTAGACACTAGCCAGCAGCTAGAGTGGCACTGGGCTAGCATACCAGAGGCAACTCAATGCAGTTGAATAGGCAGATTCATTGTTGGTTTAGTAGCCAACACTAACGCTACCTTTCAGTTATATGTCACAGCACAATTTCGGCAAACATAGGACTTCATTTGGGCTATAAGCAAGCATGGAAATAATCTACAAAGCGAAATCCAAATTGTTATTCTGTGCATGCAGCATTGCCTCTTGTTAGCCAGCCCATAGCAAGCTAGCTACTACTAACGTTAGCTATGCTGTAGTTAGCGTGAGAGCTATAGCCAAAGTCGAGTTGAGAGAACTGCATGCTGAAACTGCTGTTATAAATCTAATTAACGTTATGTGTTGGAACCATGGCAGATAACGCTCAAAATCACGAACTTTATTGGAAATGGTCGAGTTTAGTCATTACCTTATGCTGATCACACATGTTTTTCCCTCCAACTCACGGAAGGAACGCACAATGAGTCTGCTTCTTCTTCTTCTTCTTCTTCTTCTTCTTCTTCTATTGTTTTATGGCGCTTGGCAAACAGCTTTTTGTGCATTACTGCCACCTACTGGTCCGTCTATTGCCAAAGGGAAGTTTCTTCTTCTTCTGACAGCTTTCCGGCAGACTAGATGCCTTACGGCACATTGCTGCCTCTCACTGGTCGGAAATACTACTGTTTATGGTGAGAAACGGGAGGTAGCCACGAGATAGGGAAATGTATGTCACAAGTTGAAAAATTATATTAAATCATATTATATTATAGAACACATAAAATAATAATAAGATAGATAGATAGATAGATAGATAGATAGATAGATAGATAGATAGATAGATAGATACATACATACATTTATAGCCTACATACATACATACAGTACATACATACATAGATAGATAGCTCTATCTATCTATATACACACACACACACACACACACACACGCACGCGCACACACACACACACACACACACACACACACACACACACACACACACACACATATACATATATATAACCCAGAAAATATAGCTATATAAATGTGTAAAATATGTAAAGATAAATGAATACAGAAAGAAAGACAGACAGACAGACAGAAAGAAAGAAAGAAATTAATAAATAAATACAGTATAATAGTGTAGAAATGAGAAAATCTGAAATATATCAGGACAGGATATACAAATCTTTGCACATCACAACATGCGCTGGATGATGACCCTGCCAGTGAGTTGGCAGCAGAGACCAACATGTGGCACCAGATGGTGATGCTGCCAGTGGGCCGCGTGACTGTTGGAACAGCGTTGGTGACCCCGCTGATCGAAACAGCGAAGCTGGATCCGGAGGAAATGAAGGAGAGTGCGAGCCTGTGCAGACCGGATCAGGCTGGCAGACTGTTCCAACCCGATGAAGAGACGTAAGAAGTGATGCCGGTGCCCGGATGGAGTGCCTGTCCTCCATTCATTCAGGATGGTGGCCAACTCAGCGCAGCGGGTGGGTGCCTGTGGAGTGGGTGCCCCCTTCGTGGACATTTTTTGTGAAATCGGTTGTGTAATAGTGAATTTTGTTTAGTTATTTCTATATGCAATTCAGTTATGTGACATGTATAGTAAACTTTTTTAAATTCCAGTGAATGATACAGCCTACATGTAGTGTTACATTTTTTATTTTATTTTTTTGTGATTTGCTTCACTGACTCACAGACTGTGCATAAAAAATAATGCTGTAAATTGTACAAGGAACCCTAACCTCTAAAAATATTAATGTTTAGCCTGCAAAAGCAGTTACATTAATGAGCCTACTTAGTGTTAAACATGACCAACACACTACAGCAGTAAAAATAATAATAGGCTATAGCCTATGGTGTGAGGAAGTGTAACCTCTGTAAACAGTCTGCACTATGGTAATTATCCCTGCCTGCCAGAGAGTACTTTATTGTTGTTGGAGTGTTTATTTCCAAATAACCTAGCATGAACAACAGTAATGATATCAAGAAAATCCTCATGATTATTATCATGATATTGATTTCAACCAGATCACCCAGCCCAATTTTTGGTATAGCCTACAGCCCCCTGGACAAGAATGCACCAGCTGCCCCTGGATACGGTAACTCTGTCTACAAACTATAACCGCCAGTCAAGAAAGACTTGGCAAGGTAGCTACTGTATGCTTAACAAACAACAGGAGGAAGCAAACAATCTGCACCAGTGGTGTGAGGAGCACTTTCTCCAGATAAACGTGAGAAAAACAAAGGAGCTCCTCATAGACTTCCGGAGAAAGGTCGATCATGTCCCACAGCTGAAACTCAATGGAGAGGTTGTGGAGAGGGTTAGCAGCTACAAGTACCTCGGGACCACCATTGACAGCGGGCTGACCTTCAATGACAACACACAAATCATCTTCAAAAAGTGCCAGCAACGGACCTACCTTCTACGAAGGCTGAGGCACTTGAACGTAGCCCCTCCCATCCTCCGCAGCTTTTATATTTGCCACATAGAGAGCCTCCTCACCTTCTCCTTTCTGGCCTGGTACGAGGGTCTCTCAGAGGCCAATAAGGCCAAACTGAGGATGATTAGCCTGGGGTCCAAGCTCTGCGGGGCACAATGCTCACCCCTCCAACGGCTTTATGACCAGAGGGCGTGAAGAAAGCAAGTCAGATCGCGAGGGACTCAACTCATAACCTCAGCACCTGCTTTCAGATCCTGCCCTCTGGTAGGAGATATGCTGCCCCTATATTTAAACGAACAGGGGGAGGGCCAGCTTCATCCCCTCTGCTATTAGGCTCCTTAACAGACCCCCGCTAACCCCCCGGCCCCCCTCTGCCAGGAAAACCTGGCCCTGTTGTGTGCTACCCCCCCCCCCCCCCCTCCTTTTTTTTAGGTAGGCATACAGGTGCACAGAACTTTTAGAACTTTTAGAGTCATATATGTATTTTTTTTTGGTGATATTTTGTATGCTGTGATCCTATCCACTTTTTTATATATAGTCTTGTTTCGCTGTACTGACCTTAACAAAGTGAATTTCCCTTGTGGACAATAAAGTACAACTTGACTTGACTTGAAACAACATTATTGGTAGAATGATGCAAGTAAGGAGATCTGCTTATTGTGCACCTCCTTCAGCATCTACGAGAGAGCAGGAGAGAAAGAGCAGAGGGGAGGAGAAAGAGAGAGGGGAGCGCAACGCATGAGGCTCAGTCTACTGAACGTAATGGTATTCCATTGACTTTAAATTGCATTTCATTGACTTTCTCATGGGCCATTCACTGTACTGTGAACAGTGGTGCAGGGAGTGCGCCCCCAGTTTGCGGAGCTCCGCCTCGCGCTGGCTTAATTCCTGTCCTAAGCTTAACAAGTTTTTCCCCGTGTGCATATCTCTCTCTCCGCTTTGTCTCTCTCCCCCTCGCTCTCTCCTTCCCTCTCTCTCAAATTTAGCTCGAAGCCAAGGTACGGCGGCTGCCATAGCTTGCCATACTGAATTGAGGCCCTTGTTCAAGACCATGTCAGCAAACCGCCGGTGGCGGTCAGAGCAGACCGCCACAACCATACGCATGTTTGAGAAGGCAGGCCACCCGGTTCAACGACAAGTGCCAATTGGGCAGCCGTCTGATTGACAGGGCTCGTGGCCCTGCCGCTTTGCGATGGTGCGGCTTACAGTACAGGTTTCTACACTATGGCATCACTTTGGTAAAAACTGGCTCAAATGGCAGGGTAGACCAAATGGCATCACTTTGGTCAAAAGTGGCCCAGAGTTTTTACCAATGTGCCATTTAGCCTACTTTTTCCCAAACAGCTCCCTGTGGGCAGGGGATGGGATGATGCCCCTTGGCCTCGCCCACTCCAATTTAAGGGGTAGAGTGAGCTCCAGGCATGTGGGGGTCAAAGGTCAAACCAGCAGGCCGAAAATAGTGGCCCAGGCCCGGGTAGAAGGGCTACATTGGGACACATGCACACGTGATGCGTAGGTGCCTCTAAGCCGGTGTGCCAAAATTTGGCTCATTCCGTCAAGCAAGGGCCGTTTAATCGCAATAAAGCAGTTTAGGCCGAAATGCGGCCTTTTGGATTGCTATATTGGGATCACGCGGCCCCCCGAAGGCGGAAAGACTCCAGATTTTGCAGATGCAATGCATAGATGCCTCTAAACCAGTGTCTCAGATCTTGGCTCATTCCGTCTAGCGAGGGCCATTTAATCGCAATAAAGCAGTTTAGGCCTAAATGCAGCCTTTTGGATTGCTATATTGGGATCACGCGGCCCCCCGAAGGCGGAAAGACTCCAGAGTTTGCACATGTGATGCGTACATGCCTCTAAACTAGTTTGCAAAATCTTGGCTCGTTCCGTCCAGCGGAACCAGTATAGGGGCGAGAGAGCAGTTTGGGCATGTCCTCGCTTAGTGACGAAACACACTATATTGGGATCACGTGGCCCCCCGAAGGCAGAAAGACTCTAGATTTTGCAGATGCGATGCATAGATGCCTCTAAACCAGTGTCTCAGATATTGGCTCATTCCGTCCATCGAGGGCCGTTTAATTTCAATAAAGCAGTTTAGGCCTAAATGCGGCCTTTTGGATTGCTATATTGGGATCACGCGGCCCCCCGAAGGCGGAAAAGACCCCAGAGTTTGCACATGTGAGCAGTGTGTGCCTCTAAACTAAAATCTTAGCTCATTCTGCCCAGTGGAGCCAGTATAGGGGCAGGAGAGCAGTTTCCACATGGCGAAACACGCTATAATGGGATTACGTCTACAGAGTCCAATAGGGGTCCTAGCCAGATGCACAGGTCTATCTTGAACATATCTTGAACATCCTCAGGCATCCAGTAGGGGTCCTAGCCAGACATTTAGATATTGAAATCATTTCGGACATCCATCGACGTACAAAGTGGACCTAATATAGATGTTTAGATATTGAACCTTGCTTGAACATCAACAGATGTCCGACAGGGGTCGTAGCTTGACGTTCATATATCAAATCTGTTTTGAACGTCCACAGCCATCCGACAGGGGTCCTAGCTTGAAGCTCATATATTGAACCCATTATGGATGTCTACAGACGTCTAATAGGGGTCTTAGACAGACATTCAGATATTGAAATCATTTTGGATGTCCATCAATGTACAAAATTGGCCTAATAAGATGTTTAGATATTGAACGATATAGAACCCGTCTTTAATGTCCACAGACGTCCAAAAGGGGTCTAGTACAGACGTTTAAATATTGAACCCGTCTTGAATGTCCACAGACGTTCAATAGGGGTCCTAGCCACACATTCAGATATATAACTTATTTCGGACGTCTGCAGATGTCCAATAGGGGTCCTGCCCAGACATTCGGATATTTAATCTTCTTTGGACGTCCACAGGCGTACAAATGGGGTCCCGACCTAACGTTCAGATGTTGAACCCGTCTTGAGCGTCCACAGACATCCAAAAGGGTCTTACCCAGACGTTCAAATATAGAACCTGTTTCAGACATCCACAGACGTTCGACAGGGGTCTTGGCCAGACGTTGAGATATTGAACCTGTTTTGGACGTCCACCTGAGGTCCAATAAGGGTCCTAGCCGGACGTCCAGATATTGTCCTATTTGGGATGTCCACAGACATCCAGTAAGGGTTGTAGCTAGACGTTCATAAATTAAACCTGTTTTGGACGTCCACAGACGTACAACCGTGGTCCCGACCTAACGTTCAGATACTGAACCTGTCCTGCATGTCCACCTGAGGTCCAATAAGGGTCCGAGCCGGACGTCCAGATATTGACCTATTTTGGATGTCCACAGACATCCATTAAGGGTTGTAGCTAGACGTTCATATATTACACCTGTTTTGGACGTCCACAGACGTACAACCGTGGTCCCGACCTAACGTTCAGATACTGAACCTGTCCTGCATGTCCACCTGAGGTCCAATAAGGGTCGTAGCCAGACGTCCAGATATTGACCTATTTTGGATGTCCACAGACATCTAGTAAGGGTTGCAGCTAGACGTTCAGATATTTAACCTGTTTTGGACGTCCACAGACGTACAATCGTGGTCCCGACCTAACGTTCAGATACTGAACCTGTCTGGCACGTCCACCTGAGGTCCAATAAGGGTCCGAGCCGGACGTCCAGATATTTACCTAATTTGGACGTCCAGAGACATCCGGTAAGGGTTGTAGCTAGACGTTCAGATATTGAACCTGTTTTGGATGTCCACAGACGTACAAACGGGGTACCGACTTAACGTTCAGATACTGAACCCGTTTTGTACGTCTACCAACGTCAAACCAGGGTCTCAACCTGACGTTCAGAAGTTGCACCCGTTTTGCACGTCCAGCAGATGTCCAAAAAGGGTCCTGCCCAGACGGCCAAATATTGAACCCGTATTGGACGTCCACTAGACATGCAATATGGGTTCTGGACTGACGGACGCTATATAGACATGATCTGAACGTCGGATTGACGTTCGGTGTTTGCTGGGGTCGGAGGCGGGGTCAGTTTGTCCTCAGCAGGTGCACCGACCTGCTGGCCTGGCGAAAAATATAACCGCAGGTATCCATTTATAATTTATATCACAGCAAAACTATAAACTAGCCAACATTAGGCTACAGATTGAGGAACGACCAGCGTGAACCTCAGGTTAGGCAAATCGAGTTTATATCTTTTTTATTCATTCTTTATTGTGTATTTTATTTTAGCACAAGGCTATATCAATAAATTGATTGTTATTATTATCATTATTATAAGGACGAATCAGCGTGACGTCACTTGACACCCAGAAAGGCTGAACACCGCGGCAGTTGTGCCAAACAAACGTTAATATCTCAAAAACTATAGGCCTACATCACATCGCTTATGGTGCCATGGCACGAGTCCGATACCTCACGAGTCCGACACCTCACGAGTCCGAAAAAAGAGGCTAACTTCCCCCAGACCCTAACCCAAAACCTAACCTCTCCCACCCCCACGCCTAAACCTAACCTCCCCCAGACCCTAACCCAAAACCTAACCTCTCCCACCCCCACGCCTAAACCTAACCTCCCCCAGACCCTAACCCAAAACCATGAGGTGTCGGACTCGTGAGGTATCGGACTCGTGAGGTATCGGACTAGGGGGCAGTCCCCTCGCTGGTAGCCTAGTGCAGAAGTAGAAGCAGAAGTAGGCTAGCTCAAGAGTTTGTCGTGTAAAAGTTGTGTGAACTGTCGCAGTCTTTAAAATGTAAACAGAGTCAAGCCGGCTAGAGCAGACACTCACGCCTCGTGCCACTTGGGCTCCATAGGGTTCCATTGCCGTTGCCACCCAGTGACGCGGTTTGTTTACCAAAATGCTGCTCGGCTGATCCCTCGATAGCGGCGGGGGCGGGGCCACTCAAGTAGGGAGGTAAGTAAACTAACCTATTTGAAAGTTTCATAACTTCAAATTCCAGTGGGCTTATGTGAATATCATGACAAGCTTAAGATCATTAAAACGGAAACAGTGCCATCTACTGGCCGTACTACAGGTTGTCATCAAGTTAGGGAACAGCTCAGGCAATAGACCCATTTCACGGGGGCCTATTTGTGTCGAAAAGGCAGAATAAACACAAGTGCAAGCAAAACACTAATGAGGGTTTCCAAATTCCAATGGACGTTTGAAACCCTCATTAGTGTTTTGCTTGCACCTGTGTTTACCCTGCCTTTTCGACACAAAATGGCCCCCGTGAGAAGGGTCTATGGGGGCTCTAGGCCTCTAGGGAACAGTTTGGTCTCCTCCACATCAGTGAGAGAAATCAGTGAAACATTAATCCATGATCAATGTGTGCAGATTAGCTCAAGTACAATCAATCGATATACAGCCTTAAGCTGACCGTGTGCATATATTCTGAGCCTGACTGTGTATTTCTATTTTGACCTATAACTGTAACTTTGATGTCTTGTAATTTCACATGTGGATATTTGATGCTCCTCGTCAGTGTATTTAGTGCCAGGTATCAATACTAGGAGTCTCCTCCAACCCCATGAGAGAATGGGTGCTGTCTGTCACTGCAGCTCACTTCAATAGAAGCTGTGAGTCTCACCGGCTGAATGCTTTCCCACTCTTCTGGTTACATCACTGCTCATTGGTGGGCGTTTTGACCAAAAGGAGATGCTTTTATCTCAACCAGGAGCAAGGCCTGTGCGATTAGCACAGATTATATGCAGATTTGTCATCGTCATAAATCTACAGCTGTCCACAGGCTCACATTTTTATTTGTCACTTCAAAGCATTCTTCAGTGTCTCTCCTGAGTTTACTGTTTGGTGCAGTGGACAAATGTCTTTCTAGTGAGAAGAACAAAGCAGCTCGTTTGTCTCTTCTCACCTGTTTCCCACATCACTGCTCACTGAACATTTTGCGATGTGTTTGGATGTTTTGACATATTTCTGTCCAATTAGGGCCTGTTGCACAGAGAGATGTGTGGCTCTTGATGCAATACTCATTCGAGCCCATGTCTTAGGGCTGGTCGATATGACTTCAAATCAATAGCACGATTCATTCAAACTTTTACCTTGATTACAATTAATTAACGATTATTTATTGTATAGTATACACTTTTTTTTAACACTGCCCTCATAGTACTCTGACAAGGTCTGTACTGTACTGTTTGTTGGCTCTGTGTTTTCGCTCGTGTCATCCTCCATGCCAACAGCTTCGCTATATATATACTGTATGTGTGTGTGTGTGTGTGTGTGTGTGTGTGTGTGTGTATATACAATATATATACACATATATATATATATACACAGACACATAATATATATATACACATATATACACACACACACACACACACACACACACACACACATATATATATATAAACTACATAACTTCATAACTATAACTATAACTACATTTCTCTGGGGATAGCTTCAATGTAGTGAACCTATATTTTAATGTAGCTTACTCACTACATTTTCCAAGTAGCTTGCCCAACACTGTAATAAATCTAGAAATAGGTTCCGTTCCAAAAGTGTTTTCTTAGACATAATGATCCCTACCTCTAGTATGGGCCGGGATGACCACGCCCACCCCTTACTGATTACACCCCCTGTCACCACCCACTCCACCCCTCCCGCCCCTACAACATGGGAGAGAGCACGGGTGGGTGGGGGAAGGGAGCAACGTCTCTTAGTAAAGTAGATGTTATCATCTTCTCTGACCGATCGGCGATCGATAAATTATCATATAACAAAATGGAATATCGTAGGCCAGAGGTGCTGGAATTCCCTTTTCTTGATCACTGAGATAAAATAGATTTGGCAACAACAACAAAATCTTTGATGTAGATAACTACTTTTATTTTGGCATGTAGCTTAGCTTGCTACATTTCGCTGGGGATAGCTTCAAAGTAGTGAAACTATATTTTAATGTAGAGTAGCTGGTAGCTTAGCTTACTACATTTTCCAAGTAGCAATTGCCCAACACTGTATGTATATATAATTCGCTGGCCGCCCCCCGGAGCATATTCTGGGCCTACGAGCCCAGCTAGGTCCCTGGAAGCCGTGATGACATCATCACCGCTCCGATGACATCCCAATGGGAGCTATGACATCATTGGCAGTGTGACGTCACCAAGCTGGGATGAGAGATGTGAGTTATGACATCACACCCCCAATGCCAGCAAGGCTATAAATACCAACGCACTAGCTCTGCCACGACACAGTTCGACGTCCACATAGCTTTATAGTGGGGCTCAAAACAGCACCTATAGGTCGCTTCCGGAAAGAAGCGCCAAAATTGGCACAAATACTCCTTGTGGACTGTTATTTTGATAAAAGTAACTGGCCATGCAGAAATTTTATTTTTTTCCAAGATGGCCGCCATTTCCAGCCTGAAAACACTATTTTGGGGGCAACTTTGGGTAGAATTGTCCAATATGAATGATCTTGTTATCAAACCATACATTTATGACCACAGAGAAGCCAGATTTATTCCATGAAAATTTCAAAATGGCTGCCATTTTAAAGATGGCTGCCATTTCTGCTATTTTTACCATAGGATTTCACTGTCCAGGGTGATTTTGATGATTCTGATGTCAAATGACAGGTTTTTAACTATGGAAATTTCAAAATTATACATCAGAAATGATTTGTATATCTCCTTTTGCCATTTACTCTGCATATATTTTCAAAGTAATGTGAAAATATGCATAAACAACAGTATTTTAGAGATTTAGTGTTTTAGAGTAAATGGTAAAAGGAGATATACAAATGATTTCTGATGTATAATTTTGAAATTTCCATAGTTAAAAACCTGTCATTTGACACCAGAATCATCAAAATCGCCCTGGACAGTGAAATCCTATGGTAAAAATAGCAGAAATGGCAGCCATCTTTAAAATGGCAGCCATTTTGAAATTTTCATGGAATAAATCTGGCTTCTCTGTGGTCATAAATGTATGGTTTGATAACAAGATCATTCATATTGGACAATTCTACCCAAAGTTGCCCCCAAAATAGTGTTTTCAGGCTGGAAATGGCGGCCATCTTGGAAAAAAATAAGATTTCTGCATGGCCAATTACTTTTATCAAAATAACAGTCCACAAGGAGTATTTGTGCCAATTTTGTCGCTTCTTTCCGGAAGCGACCTAAAGGTGCTGTTTTGAGTCCCACTAATGGTAAAAAAATAGCTGAAATGGCAGCCATCTTTGAAATGGCAGCCATTTAGAAATTTACATGGAACAAATCTGGCTTCTCTGTGGTCATAAATGTATGGTTTGATAACAAGATCATTCGTATTGGACAATTCTACCCAAAGTTGCCCCCAAAATAGTGTTTTTGGGGCGGGAAATGGCGGCCATCTTGGAAAGATCGAGATTTCTGCGTGGCCAGTTACTTTTATCAAAATAACAATCCACAAGGAGTATTTGTGCAAATTTTGGCGCTTCTTTCCGGAAGCGACCTATTTTACATTGAAAGTGCATTTTTTGAGCCCCACTATTAGGAGAGCAAGCAGCTATAGAAGCAGCTACAGGAGCAGACAACAACCGGAAACAACCGGCTATGGAATCACCTGACAGCCAGTGGTGCTGTGCGCTGGAGTGATGAAGAAGGCCGGTGGATCCTCCATCGGAGTGATACCCCAGGCCCACATCCAGGATGAGACGACGACAGAGGTGCCCTAAGACCAGAGACCCTCTGGGTGTAGGGCGGGACGGACGGCGGAACCTCAAAACCATCTTATGACATGACTGATAATGTCATAGGCACTGATGATGTCATAGGCATTGTGACATCAGTGGTTTTTGGTTACACTCGGGCAATTGTAACATCACTGATGATGTCATAGACATTGTGACATCATCAGTGAGTGATGTCATCAGTGAGGCAAAGTTGGGCAATTGTGTGCGCTGCGCATGCCAATAGAGCCCACGAGCCAATAGAGGCTGTGCAGCAGCTGAGCTGCGTATGCGAGCTGCAGGGCGGGCGATAGCGAGGCCGCGTAGTGGGCGAGCCTAGGAATCGACCGCGCGAGATGCGTAGTATATATATATATATACAGTGTGTGTGTGTGTGTGTGTGTGTGTGTGTGTGTGTGTGTATACACACAAGTACAATGAAAGAAAATTCATGTCAACTTCAGCTACGAGCAACTTTTTCGATTGTTATTAAACAGTCTAAATTTAATATCAATGCATCACATCTTACCTCTAATAGTAGACGAGACCAACGCAGAGTAGTCTCGCTTGAACCCCGAGTGAATCGGCCAGTGTTAGTCTGTCTGTGGCCAGGGCAGATCAGGAAGTGAAATGAAACGGTTTGCAGCAGCCACTTCGGCCATAACCACAAAATAACTTCCAAAAAACCTGTTAGAATATAACGAGAGATGTTCGCGAGAGTATGCATGGTGTTCACATTGTTTATGCTATGTTGCTAGGCAGCGCAAACGGGGTAGGCAGGCAGCTGCGTTTCACTTCCGGGTTTCACTTCCGGGTTTATCCGGTCCGGCGGTAAGGAGAGAGAGAGAGAGAGCCCCCTGTTGATGCGGGTTTAGACAGACACAGACTTAATAATCATCTAAGGGAGCAATCTCCGATTCACACGGCTTTGGTCTCAGCTACTATTATAGGTAAGATGTGATGCATCAATATTGTAATTATACTGTTTAATAACAATCGAAAAACTTGCTCGTAGCTGCTTTAACAGTTGAGTCAGATTTGTGCGTGAAAAAAGTGTGTTAATATAATATATAATATAAGTGTTAATATCAGTTACTGCTGCCATGTAGGCATAAATATTAGACCACGGAGAATTTGAGAGGATTACAGTGAAATGAAGAAACATATATATATATATATATATTATATATATATATATATATATATATATATATATACACACACACACACACACACACACACACACACACACACACACACACACATGTATCTCCTTTTGACAACTAATGTAATGTTGTTTCACTTCCATTCACTGAGCCTCGCCTGAAACGGCTTGGAGCCCCCCTGGGAAGGCCCGCCCCCTACTTTGAAAACCCCTGCTATAGAGGATTATTTTGAAGTTAGCTACCAGTCTAGATGATGCCAGGTATTTGGTTATATCTACTGATTATTCTGCTCTACAGCAGCAGTCCACGAGCAAGGGTGGGAAACAGTGAGCTGGATTCCCCCCCACCCCCACCCCCTTCCCATCTTCTCGCCACTGTCCTGCAACAGCTGGGAATGACTCGCCGGCCGGGTGACACCGCTTTCATGGCCGGACCTCGACTGTCCAGCTGTTTGCTATCGCTCATCCTGATGGCCAGAGAGACAGGGGCACAGACAGCCCAGCGTCGCTGCATCTGATGCGTGATCCTGCATGCATGCCAGTGTGGCCAATCTCACGACTACACAAGACCCCGCAGCTGGCACCTGGACGCTAGTAAGGACCATGTCATTTTCCAGCCAGAGCTTTAGGTTAGCAGCAGCTAAAAGAATGCCTAGACTAGAGCATTGCAGTCTCCACACAGGGTATGTGTCGACGTCTGATTGCCGGTATTGTTCCATGACAGTTTTGCATAGTTGCGAAACAGTAACCCATTTATCAACCAGTGCAATAAAATAACTGGTCCCATAAACTAGCCCAGCGTGAGAATGAATAAGCTCTGGAAGTCCAATAAAAAGCACAGGAGCGGTAGGTCTGCACACGTCATCTCTCTCTCTCTCTCTCTCTCTCTGAATCCTGTAAACAAGAGGGGTAAACACACTGCTGGTATAGAGAGAGGTGAAGATCAGGGGGGGCATGTGAGAGGGCATCTGTTTTCTCTATTTACTCCCTTTTCCCCTCTGTTTCTCCCCCCCTTGATTTAATTTGTGGGAACCCTTACAGCTTCCCCCGGCGAGAAAGCATTCCAGCTGGAGTTACTGAGGCCTTCAGGAAGCTTAGCGACAGATCCAGGAGGATTACCTCCAGCAAAGGCCATCAACCCACCCAAAATCATCAACGCACCGTAGCTGCTGCCTGCCGCTACCTCTTCCCTCTCCCCTCTCTTTCCATGCGATACCTTGAAATGCGAGACTAGCCTGGTGAGCATAACATTCCTTCACCAGATTCCTGCTACCTCCCTCGCTCACAAAGTCACTTTGCTGTGCTGCTGTTTCCTAATGGAACAGATGTACATTCATCAGAAGAGTAATCACAGGTCTCTGTTCCTCAGCAGACAGATATCAGCTCTGGACGAGTCATTCACCATTCATGACCTAGGGTCAGGCCCGACGCCACGAGGGGGCCTAAGGGGGCTTAGCCCCCTCAGTTCAATTTTCGGCCCCCTCACTTGAAAAAAAATTAAAAAATTAAAGAATAGTTAATCTATAAAGGCCAGTTAGGCAATGTTTGTACCTGACATGTTTAGGCTGCTGTTTCTGCAGTCTTCATCAAATTTGATCAGTTTAAGTTGATGTAGGCTACCCCCTGTAAACATATCTCTGTTGTTTCAGAATTGGCAGGGAAGCGCTATTTGCTGTGCTTTGGTTGTCACAAGGTGTCAGAGATGTAGCTATTTATTAAATTTGAACCTATGAACCCTTGAACCTCTATTAATGCCTTAATCTGCTGCTGTGAAATAAATGTTTTATTTGATTTTGAATAGTAGTCTTTCTTGTGTTGTTATTGCGCTTTTCAGAGGTTATTATGGTTAAAAAGTCCAGAAATAGGCATAGCGGGTATATAACCTATGTTTTACGATATAAAAATATCATATAAAAAAAAAAAAATCAGCCCCCTCGCCAGTTATAACAGCCCCCTCAGTCATTTCATCCTGGCGCCGGCCCTGCCTAGGGTGTTGCAGGTAGTCACTGAATTGTCCGAAATATAAAAAAATAATAATAATATATGAAATATACAGATCAATAAATATGAAATATGAAATATACCGAAGTGATATATGGCAACAGTGTAGTCATTCCTGAATGTATTGGCTAATTTGGCTTTGCGTCTGTGAGAGAACCAGTCCATTGTGTAAACCAGGGGTGTCCAACCCTTTTTGAATGGGGGCCAGATTAGATAATGTGAAAATACGGGGTGTTACGGGGGGGGTTATAAAAAATAAAAAATAAAGAAATCACATACAATACAATTGTACTCTAAGGATTTTGTTTACCGTCTGAAAACATTAGTTCCACTTGGTGCTTGTCTAACTGTATGAGAGTGCTGTCGTCGTTAGGTGAATGGAAAAAATGCTTATTGAACTTGCTTGATTAACCAATACTGTGTGGAGGGCCACATGATAGTATATTTTGAGAGACAAGACGAGGGCCACCTAAAATCGTTCCGCGGGCCGCAATTGGCCCCGGGCCGACCTTTGGACATGCCTGGTGTACACCATAAACTGACAGGTTTTGTGTCCAAGCCCCTGCTGGCACTCCTCCACTATGTGAGATTACTGTGCTGCATCATCAGTATCATTCCACGAGTAAAAAGATCCAACAACACAAGCACCAGACACCCTTATTATTCTCTTTATTAATCGACATTATCATGCTTGATTTTAGTTTACTAAATAATCAAAAGAGGAACTGACCTTGTAATCTTGCACAGAGTAACTGAAACCACCACGACTTGCTGTAAGTAGTGTGCTTGTGTGTGTGTGTGTGTGTGTGTGTGTGTGTGTATATATATATACAGTATATATATATATATATATATATATATATATATATATATATATATATATATATATTAGTATGTGGGCGATATCTGTCTGTTTCAAGTTCTGTGTTTGGCCACAGCTATGCCGTTTTACGTGTGATTGGGCTGAAACCTTCAGGGTGTGTAAAGGGCACCCGTGCGGGTGAACTGACGGCACCAGATTTTTTTATTAGGCTAATTAGCTAATGATGTGATGTCATCAGTGATATCATCAGTGATGATGTCATCAGTGATGATGTCAAAAGTCATGCGCACACACACGCACACACACACACAAGGAGGAGGCAAGACTGATCAGTGATGTCAGACACACACAAGGAGGCATTGTGACAAGACTGAGTGATGTCATAAGGGGGCACACACACACACTTTTGATGTCATCAGTGATATCATAATGAGGTACACACACACACATTTAGTGAGCAACACACACACACACCCGCGCGCGCCAATAGGGCAGGCGAGGCCACACAGCAGCCGAGCTACGGGCTAGCTAGTATATATATATGATATCTGTATGTATATATATATATATATATATATATATATATATATATATAGGTAACCTAAATGTTCCTTTGTTTTTTTCACACGTTTCACTGTTTAATAACCCTCTAAAATTCTCCACAGTATGCCTACATGACAGCACTAACTGATACTAACACTTTTCATTTTTTTCACGCACAAATCTGACTCAATTGTTAAGTTGAAATGAATTTTCTTTCATTGTACTTCTCAGTAAAGACCACTGACCTAAATAATGGTAAAGACTATGATCAAATTAAATGTGTCAGCTTTGGAAGCCTGCCTGTAGTATACATTACTAGTCAATAGAGGGCAGTGTTATACCACAATCACACTGCGCACTGAGGTTGAATATAATATATGTTTTACTTTGGCATAAACTAAATGCTAGATTTGGAATCTGATCACATAAGTGTGTTCATCTATGACATGGATGCAAAAGCCAAAATAAACATGTGCACAGCAATTCAGCACTTAAAACTGCCATCATGTAAATTGCGTGTATAATGGAACTGACCTCAGTAGAAATGATGGACAATCAAGTCATGATAAAACCAGGAGTGTAATCCCTGGGTACACAGCCTCATCCTTCACTACCCACCTGTGAGACTGAGACTTACAGCAAAATCACAAAATGTTTTTCAATACTCACATTTGTAGCTGTCCAACTCCAAGTTTGCATGCACAGTTAAAACCGTATAGTATCACTTTACAGTCTGGACAAGCAACGGTCTGACCATTATCTGAACCCTCACATTGGAGAATTAGTTAACCCTCATACTGAGCTCAGCCTCCCAAGACAACTCTCCACTTCACGTCAACCAGTATTTAACCCCTTGTTGAACTGTTTTCTATTAATCCTCACCTGCAACTGAGCATTTAAAATCTGTCAGAGAAATCACACTCTGGGGATCCATGGGAATTCAATGAAATTCAATGAAATATCTCATCTCTAGTGCAATATTTTAATTAACTTACAATAAAACAGAGGAGTTGTCCAAGAGCAGAGATGTAAAGTAACTAAGTACAAATACTTCATTGCTGTACTTAAGTAGGAATTTCAGTTATTTGTACTTGTATTTATTTTTCTGGCAACTTTTTACTTTTACTACCTACATTTTGACACAAATATCTGTACTTACTACTCCTTACTTACACTTTCCAAACAGGCTAGTTACTTTAGTTTTAATGCACGACAGACAAAAACGATGTAACGTTGTCTGTCTCCCTCGTCTCGCGCTCTCCCAGCTTTCATGCATTATGTGCACCTTTTTAGTGGAAAAACCATATCACACAAATTATTAATCAAAGTATAGTCTTTATACATGTTGAAACATGTTGGAGGGGATCTTCTATAGTATTCTATAATTGGAGGCATGTCTGTCTGTTTCTGTCTGTGTGTGTGTGTGTGTGTGTGTGTGTGTGTGTGTGTGTGTGTGTGTGTGTGTGTGTGTGTGTGTGTGTGTGTGTGTGTGTGTGTGTGTCTTCTGTCTGTCTGTCTGGAGTTGCAAATGTGCCGTTGCTCCGATCGCCTCCAAAATGATTTGTCCAGTGTGGGTTGACCAGTGTGAATCACTGATGATGTCACAGACAGTGATGAGTTCAGAAATCACTAGATGTAACAGTTCTAGATGGCTCAGCCTTCACTACCATAGTGATGTCATGAATCAGTGATGATGTCACAGATGATGTTATCGGTGATGTCACTTCATGGCTGCTCGAGCACGGTGTGACGACAGGCATGCCTCGATGCCGCCTACACATGAGACCTGGACAAATTGAGGACCCTGCTGCAGGAAGACCTGCTTCAGAAGGTGGATCAATGAGTGGTGGAGTGTGATAAACTGAGACATCCCTCTGAGGCTTGCAGCCAGCCGGGGTCATGCTGCCTGTGTGGCCTACCTGATCGCCCAGGGAGCCAAGGTAGACCTAGCTAATGGCACAGGCCAAACGCCTCTCTACTGGGCCGTGCTCCAAGGTCATCTGGACTGTGTCCAGATCCTCCTGGAAGCTGGGCCGACCCCAACAGAAGAGGACAGTACTCGTCAGGCACCTCGGTCTATCGTGCTGCCTGGGCGGGAAGGCTGGACATACTGCAGGAACTCGTGAGGTTCCCTGTCACTGTTGACATAGACGGCATTCACCGGTCTCCTCTACATCAGCACCGCCTACTACCGCTTGGACTGCTTCCCCTGCTGCTCCAGGCTGCTGGCATTCTGACCCATGACGTGACTTCTCTCCTGCTGGATGTGGTGCTGAAGTTCAGGTGGGACGCGGCCTTCGTCCAGCTGCTCCTGGACCACGCCGCTGCCCTGGTGACCTTGAAGCAGGCACAGCTGGAGGTGATGGCAGATCGCGAGGTGCTCAGGGTCTTTCTGGAGGCCAAGAGATGTCCTCGCAGTCTGGCGCACGTGTGTCGCATCCGGATCCGCCAAGCGCTGGGCATCGCATGAACCAGGTCCACTCCCTACCACTAACACAAGTGATGAAGGACTTCGTGCTCCACCAAACTGATTTGAAGGACTGTTTATTCGTTTTCATTTCCTAGATTTAGTTTGTCAGTGACTGTTTCAAATAAATCACCCAGATGACCAGAGATTAAATACCATCAGCAAGGGTGGGAATTTCGTCATTTTAGGGGCAAAGCCATTTGGCCTTCCGCGTCACTTTTATTTTTAGGCAGGGCACAAAGGCCATTGTTCTTTTGACATTGTGAAGAGCGATCTTTCTGAAATGTGCGTTAAAATGAGCCAATTACACATCCTTAGCATAGGGCAGGCTATATTAAACTGAGACCACTGACGCTTTTAAAGCAACTGACAGTAGCAGGCTAGAACCCCGCAGCAGTTAATAGTATGAGTTGTGCCAAACAAACGTTAATATCTCAAAAAGTATACATCACATCGCTTATATTTTGACATTCTGAGTGAGAGCAGAAGTAGCTCAAGAGTTTGATGTATAATAATATGCATGTCGTGTTAAAGTTGTGTGAACTGTCACAGTTTTAAAAATGTAAACGGAGATAACTGGCTAGAGTCAGACACTCACGCCTCGCGCCACTTGGGCTCCATAGGGTTCCATTGCCGTTGCCACCCAGTGATGCGGTTTGTTTACCAAAATGCTGCTCGGCTGATCCCTCGTATAATCGAGCGCACAAGATTTCTAGTAGTAGCAGTAGTAGTAGTAGTAGTAGTAGTAGTAGTAATAATAATAATAATAATAATAATAATAATAATAATAAATAAAGTTGACAGCGCCAAATGATGTGCCTGCGACATGGTTGTCAGTGAACAACCAACCAGCAACCTCTCAAGCTACAACTAACAAAGTATAAAAAAAAAATCCCAAGCCTCTGTTTATAATAACAAAGCTATGAAGTGGCAACTACATCTGACTGACATACAGTTATCCTCCCAAACTTCACTAAGAAAGTTAGAAAGCCCTCGTGGCTGAGTGGTTAAAGCCACTTGCTTTGAAATCTGAAGTTCAGTGGTTCGAATCCACCACTGGGTTTTAGCAATCTCTGTCCCAGCCCGGAGCTTCTTTACAGGTCCGGTACCATGTAACTACATATGAACTACAGTTAAATAGACTCACTCCACTTTACAGGTCCGTTACCATGTAACTGAACTACAGTTGGATAGACTCACTCTACTTTACAGGTCCGGTACCATGTAACTACATATGAACTACAGTTAAATAGACTCACTCCACTTTACAGGTCCGTTACTATGTAACTACATATGAACTACAGTTGAATAGACTCACTCCACTTTACAGGTCTATTACCATACACACACACACACACACTCACAAACTATAACCATAACTTTCCAAGTCTGAAGGGAAAGAAAAGATGGCAGTGCCCTCATGTCCCTTTCCTGTTATTGACTGCATTAGCGGTGGTTGTGGTCTCGGTGCTACAGATATCTGCGGTGCGCAGTGCACGGCATTTCTGCAGTGTGACTGTGCCAGACCCCCCCCCCCCCCACACACACACACACACGAGCTGTAAATGGCTCATGTGACTATTTCCACCTCAATTCAGAAAATGATTAGAATGTATTTTAAATTAAAAAATATATATATATATAAATAAATGTTTCTAGAGCACAGTGCATACAATTTATTTAGCAAATTGGGGGGAGTTCCCCCTTATGCTTCAGATCGGGGGGATTTATAGACTTGGGGGGAGGGGGTAGACTTTGGGGAGAGATGATCCAGGGGTCTGGTGACCACAGGGGCTTCGACTGGATCCCCAACTAATTGAGAAATTGGGAAATTGATGGGGAAAATGACTCATTTACAATAAGCTAACAATTAGAATGTAGAAGAATGGCTATTTTGATTATAGATTCACTGTTACCTCTATACCTACAATACTTTTATTTTAATTTTTGTATGGGAATTCTGGACAAAATCATATCTACAACTAAAAATAAATATTTTCAATATTATAACAATCAATATTTTCCCCAAGTCTCTGTTTATAATAACAAAGCTATGAAGTGGCAACTACATCTGACTGACATACAGTTATCCTCCCAAACTTCACTAAGAAAGTTAGAAAGCCCTCGTGGCTGAGTGGTTAAAGCCACTTGCTTTGAAATCTGAAGTTCAGTGGTTCGAATCCACCACTGGGTTTTAGCAATCTCTGTCCCAGCCCGGAGCTTCTTTACAGGTCCGGTACCATGTAACTACATATGAACTACAGTTAAATAGACTCACTCCACTTTACAGGTCCGTTACCATGTAACTGAACTACAGTTGGATAGACTCACTCTACTTTACAGGTCCGGTACCATGTAACTACATATGAACTACAGTTAAATAGACTCACTCCACTTTACAGGTCCGTTACTATGTAACTACATATGAACTACAGTTGAATAGACTCACTCCACTTTACAGGTCTATTACCATACACACACACACACACACTCACAAACTATAACCATAACTTTCCAAGTCTGAAGGGAAAGAAAAGATGGCAGTGCCCTCATGTCCCTTTCCTGTTATTGACTGTTATTGACATTGAGGCAGGCCAGGACCGTGATGTGTTCCCTGGTCCCCTGGGCCTGCCTAGTGGTGGACAATAAATAAATTGTATTATGGATCACATTAAAATATGCCTCAACAATGATATTTAGATTTTTTTCTTTTTTTTTTGTAAACCTACCTGTATGCATGTTTTGTCCCTCGTCCCACCAGGACCCTCCGTCTTGTGGAGTCCAGCTGAAACCCCGTCTCATCACAGTTGTAGATTTGACGGGGCTTCTCCCTCAACCCGTGCTCCTCCAGGGTAGCCGTGAGGAGCCTGAAGTTAAGGATGCACCAATATGAAAATTATGGACGATATTAATAACCAATATTAACATTTTACTCATCAGACCAATACGATATTTTACAAAATTACTAACATCAGCTGATGTCGATATGATTGCCGATATACCATGCATCCCCTACCTGAAATAATCATCGATGGGCCCCCTCTTGGCACAGGCTGCCCTCCCACGGTCGATGATGTCTGGGGTCCGGGCAGTGAGGTGTTGTTTCTAATAATAATAACGACAATAGATTGGATTTATATAGCACCTTTCCAGATACTCATCTCATCTCATTTCACTTCACACATCAGGGGAGGGAACTCAACTCATCCACCACCAATGTGTAGCACCCACCTGCCGGTCCCTGAAGTTTATCCACCACGTCTGGCTAAGCGAGTCCTTCTGGTCCTCGGGGTGGCGGTAGTTGTAAATAGCCAGAGCGTTGGCCATCACCTGAGGCTTCGTCAGTGGAAACCCATGACTGGCAGAGTACAAACAGTACTCCACCAGGGAACTCTCATATTCAGGCGTGAGAAGTGGCCTCTGACCATATACACAATCAGAGACCACCCTTCCACTGACTCGGTCACTCAGGGTGGACTTTGGGACCCCAAACCTCTTGGCTGCCTGCCCGCACGAGAGCCTGCCTGCTTCCACCTCCTCCATGGCCTGTTGCATGGCCTCCGGGGCCCACTTCCTCCTCTTCCTCTCCTTTGGCATCTGTAAATTGATATACGGTAAAAAAATTTAAACTTCTATAAATTGCCATATATATTTTCCATTACATTGCATTTATCAGATGTATATTTACCTTAAACCAGTGCAACATTAAAATTTCTATATATATATTTTTTTAACATCTTGTATATATATATATTTTTAAATATCTTGATGTTCCTGTAAAAAGGAAAACAACTCTCTCACACACACATCTTATCAAACTCTTACTTTCTCTGGCCGGTCCCGTCTCCTCCTTCATATTTCTCTGTCTTATTTTACAAGAAAAACCACAGACACAACACAAAGTTGAATGTAAAATCTATCCAGTTTATCTTGTCACAATTTCCAACTGTAGTGCTGCGCAGAGTGATGCGTGGGCCGCAGTTATAACCGCGCTGACCGCGGATATCCTGCCCCGCGGGCGGGCCAGATCATAAAAATAAACATTCTGATTAATAGCGGATGGGTTGCGGGCGGTTGAAACGATGTATCATTAATGAGGAAAAATAATATTAATTGCGTTCTCTAGTCTATGAACGTATTTTAAGCTACATTTTTCGTCAGGCACATTCTTAGCCCCCTATTGTAGATCCCCCAAAGGACCCACGGCCGTAAACACAACAATAGCCATGTGCTACTGTAGGTCGCAAGGCTACACTTTTCGTCCATATGGTCAATGATGTCACCCTCAAAAAGGAGTGTCCGCTGAAGATGTGTTTGAAGAGAAGACGCGTTCGTATTTTCCAATACAATGAGGCAATCAAGTAAACTAAACTTAAAGCTATAGCGTTAGCCGAGTAAGCTACATGAGGGCAAGTGGTGGACTGGATATAATACAGCATGGAAGTTTATTTGGAGTCTTGGACTTCAGCGATCGCACCAACGGCAGCAGAAACCGTAAGTTTGCTCCTTTTATAGCGTTTATAGCGTCGGGTGCATGGCGGGCGCGGATCTATAAATAGTATGAAATCATTTGCGCGGATTTATGGTGGGCGGACGGTTCATGCATACACGTGGATTAGGATGGCATAAAAGCTCATCCGCGCATCTTGATGTCACTGTGGAGGTGGAGTTTGGTGGTGATGCTCCCTGGATATAGAGAGCACGGTGGTGCGCATGTGTCAGACGGTTGCTGGTTCTATAATAAACACTGAGCGTAGCTCATTGGAGTTAAAAGTATAGTCTCACCTTGAGGTGGAGATTGATGACGAGGACTGGTGTGATATATTTGATAATGCCAAAAGAATTTCTGTGTGCAACAGACTGTGGTCGATGCAGCTAAGAATTATACATAGATTGCAAATATCACCCAGCCTTCGTCATAAAATGAATGCTAGCCTGTCTCCCCTCTGCCTTAAGTGTAAGATAGAGGTGGGAGATTACACTCACTGCATATGGTCATGTCCTAAGATAGAACGATACTGGTCAGACATAGTGCAGCAGTTGAGTGTCATCTTTGGTGTGGAGTTGGACCCAGACCCTGTCAGCCTTATTCTTGGTCTTCCCCATAAGAAACTCGTTTATAAACATCACAAACGGCTATTTAATTTATTAACATTTGCTGCTAGAAAAAATATTCTTTTATTTTGGATTAAAGACAAACCTCCAACAAAGAGGAACTGGCACCAGATAATTATGCAGCTTATGCCTCTGGAGTTCATGACATGTATGCTGCACTCAACAACCGATGTCTTTTATAAAGTGTGGGAGCCCTACCTGAAATATATCGACCCTAACCTAGCAGAGACACTGACTATTGGATACCTCAACCGAAGTGATACTGCCACCTGAGTACTGCCCTTTGCCTCGTACATCTAATTTAATTTAATTTATTTTATCGTATTCTCATTCATCTGTCCATCCTTTTCATCATTGTTGTCCACATCTATGTCTTTGTGAAGTGTTTAAGCTGCCCTGTCTTTTTGTTTTTGTTTTTTGTCTTTGTCGTTGTCTTGTCTTGTAAAATTTAAAATTGAATAAAAATATTATTGAAAAAAAAAAAAGTATAGTCTCGTGCATATTCTTATTAGTCATCATGTTACATGTACAACGGTCATATGAAACTATAATACTGACCACAGACTTTGCTGGCTGCAATAGAGACACAGACACACTCTCACTTCTCTCTCTCACTCTCACACACACACACACACACACACACACACACACACACACACACACACACACACACACACACACACACACACACACACACGTTATTTTCAACACACACACACACACACGTTATTTTCATTTTTAATCAACACTTTTTAAAAGCTTTTGTATTTTTGGTTGCAGATATCAGAAAATGAATGCATTTGAGACAGATGGCTTTTTGGTGAAGTCATTCTCACGGCAATTCGACTATGCATAATTCATTTTCATTGCTTAGACAAAGCTAGCGTTAGCTAGCTAGCAAGCTAGCAACTGTATTCAGTGCAAAAACAGAAGCGGTAAAGATCAGTAACTCTCGTCGCCCAAGCACGTTTTATGGCTTTCTGTCATCAAAGTCACTTTCCTAAAGTAATTGGACATGTTACCGTGCACATATTCATATGAAATTCTACATATTGACACATATAGATGTATACCGTAAATTAGTTCCACTTACACAAACCGGCGATCAAGCATCTGAAATGCCCGCTAAAGTACCGGAAACCACGTCAGAGACCTCTGACCCGGACGTGACGATACAGGAAAAGAGGTGACTGATACAGGAAACACAGCTTCAGCCTCTCCACAGAGAGAGGTCACTGCTCTCAGAACAGCTTCAGCCTCTCCACAGAGGGAGGTCGCTGCTTTCAGAACAGCTTCAGCCTCTCCACAAAGGGAGGTTGCTGCTCTCAGAACAGCTTCAGCCTCTCCACAAAGGGAGGTCGCTGCTCTCAGAACAGCTTCAGCCCCTCCACTAAGGGAGGTTGCTGCTCTCAGAACAGCTTCAGCCTCTCCACTAAGGGAGGCCACTGCTCTCAGAACAGCTTCAGCCCCTCCACAGAGGGAGGTCACTGCTCTCAGAACAGCTTCAGCCCCTCCACAAAGGGAGGTGCCTGCTCTCAGAACAGCTTCAGCCCCTCCACAAAGGGAGGTGCCTGCTCTCAGAACAGCTTCAGCCCCTCCACAAAGGGAGGTGCCTGCTCTCAGAACAGGACAGTATTAACAACAACAATAAATGGGTAAACCCAAACAGGATCCTGGCGCACTCGATTCACTGGATTTTTTAAGATTCAAGATTCAAGATTATTTTATTTATCCCAAGGGAAATTTGTCTCGGACATACATACAGGCTGCTACATACAAAACAACAGTGCAAACCACAAGACAGTGCAAACATGTGCAAACATACAATTAAAGTGCAAGTGCATCATAGTTACAGTAGATGCTTATTATGACCCGAGTTTAGGAGACTAACTGATATGGGGATGAAAGAGTTCTTGTATCTGTTGAGGGATCGTTTTTTGTTTTTAATTGGGACTCTGTAGCGTCTACCCAGGGCCGGCCCTAGCCATCTGGGGGCCCTAAGCAGGATATAGATCAGGGGCCCCCTCCCAGGGGCGGGGGTTTGGGGGCATCCGCGCTGGAAGTACTTTTAAGTAGGGGGTGCTGTAAGGAGGGGACTCTCGGTGCTGCCCGCTAGCGCCGAAGAAAATTTGACGTTTTTGGACTTTTAGCCATATTTAGAAGAATATTTAAAACAAACAAACATGACAATGACGCTCGTTTGTAGCCCTATCAGTGTCAAGCAAGCGTGTAGAACCCAGCAGCCATAGGGGTTGCCAGGTCAGTTAAACCAGGGGTTCCCAACCTTTTTTGTGCCAAGGACCGGTAGATACATGCAGGACCGGTTGTCAATTTTAATGGTTTTAGTTACATATATATTTACTCACCAGGTGGCGACAAAAGGTAAATATCAGCCTTTTGTGTTGTATGTAGCCTACAGTATTTATGTTTTTGTTTAAACTACAAACATAAATAAACGTCAACCTATGTTTTAACTACCACACACAGCCTATAATATTATAGCCTATGTTTATTTAAAAAAAAAAAAAAAAAAAAATTGGGGGGGCCCCCCCAACTCCCGGGGCCCTAGGCAGCCGCTTGGTTCGCATTATGGGCGGGCCGGCCCTGCGTCTACCAGATGGAAGCAGTTCGTATTCTATATGCAAAACATGGGAGGGGTCAGCAGTCATTTTCCTAGCTTGTCTAATTACAGTTTTCTCAAAAAGCATTTGGAGGGTGGGATGGTTTCTCACCCCATCACTTTCATTGCCGTGTTAACCAGTCTATTGATTTGTGATCTTGACTTAACTGATAAGTTGCCAAACCAAACAGAAATTCCATAACGAATAATGCTCTCTATAACAGCAGAATAAAACAACAAAAGCACCCTCTGTCCGACCCCAAACACCCTGAGTCTCCGTAGAAAGTAGAGTCGCTGTTGAATCCTAGCGCACACAGAGTTCACATGGACATTCCACGACAAGCTGTCATCAATATGTAGACCCAGATATGTGTATGAAATTTTAAATAAGGTGCATGATTTGATTTTGATTTTATTTTATTTAGTACAAGCACATAAACATTTCATGTAGAGGTAAAATGCAAAGAATTGGCGTACAGGGATAAAAAAAACACATGAAAGTCCCAGGGCTTTGAAGTCCTGGAGCTTATTTCCAATGTGGTCCCTAGTAGAGAAGAGAAAGAAGAGTGAGAGAAGAGAAGTGGGAGTAGTAGAGAAGAGAAGTAAGAGTGAGAGAAGGCGAGAGAGAGAGAGAGAGCACATACTGTATAAAACACACACGAGAATTCAGATTTCAGCATTCTGAATTCTGAGTTTTTAAAATACATGAGACATTTTGAATTGAAAACATTAAATCTACTTGGTGCATGCTGCAACCTATGCCTGTAGCTGCTTTTTTACAGCTCTCTTAAAGCTGGCTAAAGTGGGGATGTTTTGGATGGCCCTGGGCAGGGAGTTCCACAGCCGGCTTGCTGTATATAAAAAACCTTTGGAGCCTGTTTTAGGCTCATGAACGGCTAGTGTCCCTGACCGTAACTGCCGTCCATGGACTTGGCCACGCAGAACGATGCAGGAGCTAAGATACCTAGGGGCAGTTCCATTAACCATTCTATATGTGTATCCTAGTTTCAGAAACGAGACTCTCTGCTCCACAGGGAGCCAGCCCACCTTTTTTAAGTGAGCTGGTTCTATGTGGGCTCGTGAGTGCATGTTTAACACTAACCTTAGGGTTTTATTTTGGCTAGTTTGCAGCATGTTTTTGTTTTTTGCTGTGACACTGCTGTACCAGTATGTACATGCATAGTCATATTGGCTCATAATCATACAGTTTGCAAGTAGTTTTCTAGTGTCTAATGATAAAAACATTTTTTTTACGTTGCAGAAATTTTACCCTTGTGTTGACATTTTTAATAACCTTCAAGGCCATGGTTTCTCCAGACAAAGTCTGGTCGAGGTCTGCACCTAGATACTTGACACAGTCTTTGGAGATGACACTAGTTCCATTACAGCTGATCTCCAGTTCGGAGCATTTCTTCAGATTATATTTTGAACTAAAAAGAATGGATTCAGTCTTTCCTAAATGGATCGAGAGCTTGTTGTCCACCAACCATTTATGAAGATTTTCCAGCTCCCTCCTGAGACCAGCTTGGATTTCTTTCGGGTCATCTCCGGATATCAGAAGTGCAGAGTCATCGGCGTACAGTAATAATTTACAAGACACTGCAGAGACCATGTCATTTATGTACAACGAGAAAAGCATTGGAGCCAAAATGCTCCCTTGCGGTACTCCACATGTTATAGGATTATAAGAGGATGATATGCTGTTAATGCTAACGACCTGGGTCCTTCCAGTTAGATACGACCTGAACCATCTCACCGAGCCACTGTCCATTCCGCAGGATTTGAGCTTCTCCAGAAGGATCTGATGGTCAACGGTATCAAACGCTTTCTGGAGGTCAATCAGGACCATACCAGTGCGTTTGCCGCTCTCCATCTGGGTCCGGACATGGTCGGTGAGATGGATGAGGCAGGACTCCGTGGAGTACCCAGGACGAAAGCCGTATTGAAACTTGTACAGAAGATCGGTCTTGTTTAGGAAATCTGATACTTGATTGAAGATAACCTTTTCAAGGACTTTTGAGATGATGCTGAGTATAGAGACTGGGCGATAGTTTCCCTCATTAGTCCTATCTCCTTTTTTATAAAGTGGGACCACACGGGCACATTTTAAGTCATTGGGAACGCTGCCTTGCTGTATAGACAGGTTAATGACATGAGCTAGGGATGCACTAATCTGTTGCGCTCCATCTTTAACTAACTAACATAACTCTTCATCAGAGTCAAAACTCTTTCACTCTGATGAAGCACGCTGTGTGCGTTAAAACGTTAGTCACTGCCCCTTATTAAAACATTTCCAGTGAATCGAGTGCTCCATGCAGGATCCTCTTTGGGTTTACCGATTCATTGCTGGCTCTCAGAAATGTTGTCCGCATTTCATGAGAGGCATGGGGGCTAAATTTGTTTTTTAACCTTTATGGCAAATGAATTGGTTTTAACATCTCTCTGTCTCTCAGCTTGTCTGTCTTACTTCCTTTTCTGTCTATCATCTCTGCACGCTACGCTACTGTACTGTCCCTGTGGCTAACATAGAAGCAGACGAAGGAAAAAGCTGTGGTTTTTACCTCTAGACCACAGCTATTTTTTCCCTTTTGTCTGCTTGTAATTCTGAACAACACCTGTGAGAGCAAACACCTATAGATGATCATAAATACAAGCAGAAGAGACGGCATACTTGACCTCATCATTTGGCCTTTGTACTATCTCACCCCCTTCGATGAGCAGAGAAACCAACCTCCAGTGGAAACTTCACAGGTCGGTCCTCAACTGCCACAACGAAGACAAGACAAGACACTTATACCAACGTGGTGAGTGATCATTTTCAAGAATTTCAAAAGGATATGAATTCATAACCTGTCCCTCAAATTATCCTCTTATTATGAAGAGAATGTATTTATTGCTCATGATGTTGCACAAGTATTGTGGGTATAAAGAAAAAATTAAAAGAGGTAGCGCCTGCACACATACAAGCCACGAAGTTGAATGAGAAATACCAGTGACAACATTTGGATCCTACACTGGATCTTCATCAAGGTCAGAAAATGATGAAGATCCAATGTAGGATCGAAATGTCACTTTTTCTCCTTAAACTACAAGGCTTGGAGTAAGTGTGCAGGCTCTACCTCTTTTCATATACTGCTATAGCCTTGCATGTTCATGATGTGCATACAATCTCACCCCTTCCACTTCAAAGAAAAAAATTGCCATTGCCAATTCCGAGTCACCTTTGTCAATTGCTTATAGCACACGGCTTTGGCATAGACCAGGCATGTCCAAAGTCCGGGCCGGGGGCCAGATGCGGCCCTTTGACCGATCTTAAGTGGCCCTCGGCTTGTCTCTCAAAATATATTAAATTATATGCGGCCCTCCATACAGTATTGGTTAATCAAGCACGTTCAATTCAAATTTTTTCTGTTCACCTAATGATGACAGCACTATTATACAGTTTGTAGACAAGCACCAAGTAGGAACAACACAGGCAGTAATAATATTTTCAGATGGTAAGCAAAATCCTTAGAGTACAATTATATTGTATGTGATTTTGATTTTGATTTCTGTAACCCATATGATGCGAGAAGCAGCCGGCCGGCCCCCAGTAATTTCACATTATCTAATCTGGCTCCATTCAAATAAGTTTGGACACCCCTGGCATAGAGTGTTTATTGATTGATTGATTGATTGATTGATTGATTGATTGATTGATTGATTTATGGATTTTATTTATGGATAGAGCAGAACAAAATCCAAGGGATAGACATGTAAAAGTGTGAACACATTTCCAACTGGGTCTCTACTGATGCTGTGATCTGTGTGTTGGAACAGAAAGATGGCTTTCTTCTACATGATCCTCACAGCTCTGGTACCAACAGTTCTGGCACAAGGTATAGTCAAGAGTAACTGTGTTTCCATCTCTCTTAAGAGCAAAATTTAGAAAAAGTATGATAACAATATAACTGTTCTTGGTTAGCAATTATATTAATTAGCAAATAATTGAAAGCCAAACATTCATTGTAGGTTATGTCTATTCTAACTATATTATCAAAATAAGATCAATTATATTATTTTGAAATATGGTCATAGTTTATATGGTTTTATATGAATGCACAATTTTGACAAAATAAAGTATTGTATTATAGGTCATGAAAAGTGTAGCATTCTTAGCTCTTCCTTATAGATATTTACACCCATTACTAGAATTGATGTTTTATTATTGTATATTATGTTGAGTATTTTTTGTATTTTTTTCTATCAGGGTCTACTATGGTGTGCAATTTGTCTGAAGGCAGTGGACCTCTGCAATGTTTTGGAGCATTGGGCGAGCCGCTATCTTTCCATCTGACCTCAGCAAATGAGGCAGAGATAAAGTTGATAAAGGATAACAAATATATGGTTTTAAAAATAATCAAAAATGAGGTAGTAACTCTGGGGCAGGAATATGTAAATAAGTCTGAATTCATCAAAGGGACATTCAAGCTTGATTTTGCAAGTGCGAGAGACTCTGGAGATTACCGGCTGGAAAAGTATGATTCAGGAGGTGCGTTGTTGCAGCAAATCAACATGCAACTAGAGATACAAGGTAGGTCTACCCCCCCCCCCTTATCCCCCCCGCCTTAAAATGGCTTATTTAATAGCAATGTTGGTCAAGTTGAAAATGGATTGTGCAGTACAGCTAAAAGCAAGAATAGAAATAGCCTACAGATTTTTTTAATTTAACAAAGCCAAATTGTGGCGCATTGACTCTGGGCCCTATCTTGGTACAGGCAATATCCCCTATTTGGGCTTGCGCCCCTGTTTGCGCGTGCCTTAAGACAGGGAAGCTGGGCATTACATCAATCAAAACCAATCAGATTCCTGTCTAGCAATCGTTGTTTGCCGAAGGCATGCAATATGCTGTAATTCTCTCCATGCGTAATGGGGTGGACTCACTCGTGCCGGGGATAAAGACAGATGGAGAGAGCTTATTGACAGATCATCTGTGCTGCCAACGACCCTCCGGGTTATGAAGGTGAATAGCCTATGTCCATTGTCGCAACAAGTTTTCTCAATTCATTTCCCTCTTTGCACGTGATAAAAGTTTCTCATTGAGTGTTAGGGAATGGAATTTTAACCACTCCTCATCCGCTAATGTAATATACATAACAATATAAACCAAATGAACTTGAAGCCAGGAGCCAGAAAGATGTCTTATGAAAGTATATTTATTACCATAACATTCTCCTATAACTGCATTATAGAAGAGACTGAATCTCAATGTACCATCTGATCAATGTACAGAGTCCAAATATTCAGCGGCGATGTCACAATTTGACATACGTTTTATACTCAGAGAGGCTGAGGAAAGAGGGGGGGAGGAATGTATGTGCGTCGTGCAGTCCTGACTGAGAGACTGTTATCAGTTGTTATGGCACTCGACGCACTGACCAAGGTCTCAGCAAAAGAGAGAAGTCCTCAATGCCACTGGGGTGAATCTATTTCAATCATGAGAGACTCTTAATATAATTTTAACAAACTTTATTGAATCAGAATAGACAGTTTGAGTATGGCGTATGACTCCATGATGTGACGCTCCTCTTGCTTATGAGAGAGGGGCGTCAGTGCTGTATGAGATAGGACATCCCCCCTGAGGGGATCTGTTTCCAACGGGAGTCATGACATTGGTGGTGATCTGGGGGAGGTGGTGGGATGAAGCTTCTTGCCTGGAGATGCTGGATGGATGCGTGATGCTGACACAAGGTGAGTGATGACTGCACAAGTGTGATTTAAGCTGTGGTGATGGGGGCCTTATATAGTACCAGGAGAAGGGCATTTATGATGTCATAACTGACGTAATTTGGGCAACTGACGTCACGCTGCAAAGGTGACGTCATGGAGAAGGTGACGTCGGAGATGGTGATGTCATTTAGTGACGTCATTTGGGCTGAGGGTTATGACAGCATGGGGTGCTCTATTAATGCCTTATTTGGTCTTCCATGATTGAACTTCAGTCTGCGACTACACTTCAATCATGAGAGACTCTTAATATAATTTTAACAAACTTTATTGAATCGGAATAGTATGGCGTATGACTCCATGATGTGACGCTCCTCTTGCTTATGAGAGAGGGCGTCGGTGCTGTAAGAGATAGGACATCCCCCATGATGGGGAGAGATGAGGAAAAGGGGGGCCGAGGGACTAGTTGGGGGCCTGACTCTAAGGTATCGAATCATGGCCGAGAAGGGGCAGAAGGGAGATTGGATGCGAGCAATGATTATAGAGCAAGCTCCGCCTACTTTGGTATGTTTCAGGGAGATGCTATAGTGGTCGGGGTGGAATTTTAAATCGGAGAGAGTTATGTCGCGTGAGGGTTGAAACGTGGCGGGGGATGTAAACTCGCTGATTCTGAGGAACCCATAAAAGGCCAGGGAAAATACGCACTCTAAGAGGCTGTCTAAAAAGGTGGAGTGAATGCCTTGTCTGAGGCTGGTTAACAAGTGCCGTAATATGGGGAGAGTAATGGGACGCCGGGAGTCGGGGGCAGACGGAAAAGCTTTTGAAATGCCTTTTGATAGTAGTTTAACAACTGGATTTGTAAATAGACTGGGAAAAGCCGGGTCGAGGCCCCTGGCGTAAAATTGGATGCCTGCCACTAGGCTGCGGATGTAAGGAGGGCGGAGGTGGCGGACATCTACGCAGAAAGAAATGAAGGCACATACTGTGGGAATTAGAACGGGGTGAACGGGCTGGTTGACGGAGAGGCAGAACATGGCAAACATTCGCCAAGCCGCGTCGTAAGCTTTGATGGTGGAACTGGCCAGTCCTTGCCTAATGTAGGACTGGGCCGAGTGGAGAAAAGGGGTGAGGTGGGGATTGCTCTCTATGAGAGCGTGAGGGCGGAAAAGGAGGGGTGAGGTGTCGGAGTCGAGTCTGCTTCGGGGTAGAGTCTGCGGAACGCCTGGAAATTTAAACGGGAGAGGTGATCAGCGATTATGTTAATATGCCCGGGGATGTGCCTGGCGACCATGATAAAATTATGGGTGACGGAAAGCCAGGTTAGGCGCCTAACAAAAGGCATGATGGCCGGGGAAGATGATCGCCCTTTATTGATGATGGCGACTACTGCAGCATTATCGCATTTGACTGCTATCCTTTTACGTGCCCAGAAGCGCCCCCATATGTGACAGGCAGCCACTATCGGGTATATTTCGTATAGAGCGGAGGACTGATCCAAGCCGGCAAACTGCTGCGGCCAAGTGCCAGCGAACCAGTGGCCTTGGTAGACCCCCCCGAAACCCACGGATGGGGCTGCATCTGTGAACAGTTTTAAGTCGTCGGCAGACGAGACGATTTCATCATAGAAAAATGAGATTCCGTTCCAATTTTCTAAGAGGTGAGCCCAGAATTTGAGATCGGATCGGCATCCCTCGTTGAGGGTAACAGAGTCAAGGAGGCTGGGGACTGACGATGCTAAATCGAGCAGCCTGGAAATGAATGACCTCCCTTGGGGAATAATGTGCATAGCAAAATTCAGGTGGCCGAGCAGAGACAGAAGGTCTCGTTTTGAAATGTGGCTGGCTGCTGAATAGGACTGAGCTATTTTGCGGATGCGCGACAATTTCTCGAGGGGGAGGGAAGCTTGCATAAGCTTGGTGTCGAGATTAATGCCCAGGAATTCAAGAGATGATGAGGGCCCGGAGGTTTTTTCCTCAACTAGAGGGACGCCCAGCCTGTGAAACGTCTCTTTGAGTTTAACTAGGGAGATTGAGGGGACGGACGGAGGGTCGATGAGCAGGAAATCATCTAGCAGGTGTAGCACTGCGGGGAGACGGATATTGTTTAGCAATATCCAGCATAGAGCTTCTGCTAGTGAATTAAAGATGGCGGGGCTGCTTCTGCACCCAAACGTGAGCCTTACGGAAAAATAGAATTTTGAATCCCATTTTATTCCGAATAGATGCCATTGGGAGGGATGGATAGGGATGACTTTGAAGGCGTCTGAGATATCGGCTTTAGAAAGCCACGCACCTTTGCCTGCCAGTTTGATTAGACGAATGGCGTGGTCTATTTTTGCATAGTGGAGGGAATAAGGTTCGGGAGGAATGAGGCTGTTTATGCTTGGAGTGGGGCCATGATGAGGCGCTGACAGGTCTATAATTAGGCGCTTTTTGCCGGAATATTTGCGAGTGGCGACGCCTACTGGACTTGTTCGGAACACCGGGAAGGGGGGAGAATCAAATGGGCCGATTATGAATCCTTTTGATAATTCCCTGCTAAGGAGTTGAGAAACTACTTTGGGCTCTTTTTGAGCCGTTTGCAGATTTTTAGAGACGTGGGAAATTGTGGGGGGAGAAATTACTCCTATTTTGAACCCCTGGGAGAGGCCGGTTAAGAGATGATCGGTAAATACGCGATCAGGGTGGCAGGCTAATTCGAGGCCCAGGGCTGGGATGTCGATGGGGGTGGATGGAAGGGATTTTATGATTGTTAGCCCAACCTTTCTTTTTTGGGGAACTGCCTTGGGGGGCGGATCCTGCGGGGGCAGACGGAGCGGGGGTGCGCTTCCCTGCAGGCGCTGCAGACGTGCAGAAAAATGCAGTTAGGGTATGTGCAAACTCCCTCATTAAAATTATTGCAAATAGCCATGTTGTTATGCATAACTACCTTGCGCCCCTGGCGGTCAGATTTGAGATGGCTGGAAGGTTTCCTGCTGGAGGAGGGGGGGTGGACCCATAGAGGGTGGACCGGCCGGAAACGGTGTGTTGCTCCCGGAAGCCTGGAAGGCGGCCGCAGCGCATAGGGGCGCTGTGTGGCCTATTTCGCCGCAGGAAAAACAGGTGATCGCCTGATGACCACCCGTGACCAGTACCAATAGCTCGGTATCCAACATGGACCAGTCTAGACGGATGTTGGAACGAGTTATGTACAGCGCCGCTTTTGTAGAGAACGCTTTGTGGTACTGGTAAAATATGTTTTTCCCGTACCTGAGGTGGAGGTCTCCCATCAGAGCCAAGTACTCGTCTAACTCGACTCAACGGCTGGGGTACACTGAGCATATGATGTCGCGGAAAACCCCGAACGCAACGAGGAATTCGGTTGGTGATAGATCTTTGGCGAGACGGGGGTCGGAAGATTTCAGGACGGCCGATATATCTTGGCCGCCCGTTAACTTTTTGCTGCACTCAGCGGACGGCAGGATAATGCTGACTAGATTGATATCCCTGCCTTGAAGGATCATGGCTCGAAGCCTGGGCGATATGTTAGCTGAGAGTGGGATATACGGCCTCCCGTGTCCGGGGGAGTGGATGGCCGAGGCGAGGGTATTCATAGGGGGGATGAATGCGGGTAGGGTGACCATATTTTGATTTCCAAAAAGAGGACACTCGGCTCCGCCTCGAGATACTTTATTATATAGCCTATAATACAAAAAAAAATATTACTTCAAGGCACTATAGTGCAATCCATGGACCTGTAGCTGTTGTGGTGTTTCACAGTATGAAATGCAAATCCTCCGTTTTCCCGGGTCCGTTAATTTTGTAGACGAACTCTCCCCCCGCACAGCTTTCTTATGTTTGTCTGTGTCCATGTGAGCTTTCAGATCCCCCGCACTTTTATTTGAAAGGGACACATATGTGCCAGCTTTGCACACAGTGCACTCCGCCTCCCATTTGTCCCGACCAGGACGGTAAGTGGGGAATCTTAATTCACACTACGCTGCTTCGGCATTTTGTAGTAGGAGGCTCGGAGCCAGTGCTGCTGCTCCGATGTCAGCTCTCTGTGTTTGTGAGTGACACAAGAGCCGCCCACAAGGGAGACAGCCTCTCAGGGATTACGTCACACGCAACAGAGTACTATTTAAAGCGCCAGGCACCGTTATGCCTAATGGTCCTGTGAAAACCCGGACATTTTCAATAATTAATAAACCCCCCCCGGACACCCCGGACAGGACGTGAAAAGAGGACATGTCCGGGCAAAAGAGGACGTATGGTCACCCTAAATGCGGGGAGGGGAGGGAACTCGGCGCACGCACCTGGATTTTGGAGCGGGGCTGGCTGGGCTGATATCGCCGGAAGAAATGCGGGCTGAGAAGGGGGATACAAGCCTGAAACCTGGTGCGCTGTTTGGGCTGCTGCCGTGGGGAGCGTGGGGCTCGTGAGCGTCCTCAGCCGGGCATCGATGTCGATGAGGGACCCGACCAGTGAAGACATTGTTGCGATCAGGGGATCATGGAGGCCTGGAGGGGCTGGAAGCCTTGGCGCGTCCGCCGAGGAGCCGGCGGTCTTGGTGCGCTTCGCTGGGCCTTTCTTGGAGGTGGACTTCTGGGCTCTTTTGCCACGGCCACGGCCTTCGGAGTGCTGCGCGGACTGCGATCCGGGCGAGACGAGGACCTCTGGGACGTTGGGTCTTCTTTTGCGGCCGCGGCCCCTGGTGCGGGGAGCGTCCAGTGAGACGCCTGAGACGCCCGGAGATGAAGCCTGGGGATCGGGGATTTGCCCGGGGCTGGCCGGGGCGTTGAACGTGCTCTGGAGGAAGGCGTCCACGGTGGAGCTGAACATTTGCTGCTCGTCTTCGGACTCGGACATGGTGCTGGACTGAATGAAGCTTCTTGCCTGGAGATGCTGGATGGATGCGTGATGCTGACACAAGGTGAGTGATGACTGCACGAGTGTGATTTAAGCTGTGGTGATGGGGGCCTTATATAGTACCAGGAGAAGGGCATTTATGATGTCATAACTGACGTCATTTGGGCAACTGACGTCACGCTGCAAAGGTGACGTCATGGAGAAGGTGACGTCGGAGATGGTGACGTCATTTAGTGACGTCATTTGGGCTGAGGGTTATGACAGCATGGGGTGCTCTATTAATGCCTTATTTGGTCTTCCATGATTGAACTACAGTCTGCGACTACACATGTGTGAGATGTCATGTCATGTTAACCTACAGCACTAACTATGCGTATGCAACTACTAGCCCACTGACCAGGAAAGGCCCATGGAACTTATATTTTCTCTAACAGTGAGTTATAGTTGATTGCCTCACTGAATTATTTGCTAATACCCAATTTTAGCAGCAGAATTTGATGTCCTGGCGTGGCAAGGCTGTGCGTAATGACATATCCAAAAGGAATTTTACTTTGCACTGCACTGCGCAGCATGGAGATTATGGTGCGCTCCAGCGCAGCAAGGTATTTAGCACGTATGAGGTGCTTTTCAAAGATCTTAGTGCATCCTATCGGTGCTGACGATAGGATAATGCCATCTATCCCCACATTTTAGCGCTGAAACACCTGCTTTGGCATGTGGCATGCCTATGCATGCGCTTGTGCCCGCCCCCAATTTGCATGGCGTTAAACGAGGCAAATGCTAAATTACCGCTTTTGCGAAGATAGGGCCCTACGTCTATATCTAACTATGACTGTTCATCCACCTCATCATGTGCACAGTCCTACATGATATTAAAAGATGGCAGCACTCATAATGTCCTTTCATCCTTTGAATACATAGACAGCTAGTATGCACAAACAACAGATGCATTTCAGCTATCAGCCATCATCAGCATTATTATGTATTTGTGTCCCAGCTCCAGTATCAAAGCCAGTCGTGTCTCAGGTGTGTGTGTCACAAGGAGAGATGAAGATCAGCTGCTCCTCAGAAGGAGATGGTTTGGACTTCATTTGGAGATTGAACAAGCAGTTGTTGATGAGTTCCAGGATCCCAAGCAGCCACTTCCCGAGCAACTGGATACTGGACAAAGAATCAATGGCCAGGAATACAACTGTGCAAGTCAAGTCCAGTGTCTTCACCAATAGCATCGGCTTACATGGTCAGCTGACAGGAAACTTGACCTGTTGTGTTCAGAACAAAGTCAGTAGAAGTGAAACAGCTGTCCAACTGACAAACTGTAAAGGTGGGTACAGGTGTCTTCACTTTGGTATCACAACTCCCCTTTGCTTCCATTTTGTACCACTCATTTTGCATTCAATAGTTCATGCTTTTTTCTTCGTTTTTAATCGTTTTTAAGCTTGTGGATGTATTTCCATGTAACACACAAGACAGCTCCATGTGACCCATTTCCAAAACAATTTAACAGGAATTGGTTCTTCAGAATTCCAAAAGGGGCAACAAACGACAATATAATTACTCCAAGTCCAAGTGAGGCACTTTGGGGAGAGCTCTCTCTGTTTGTGTGACATAGGGATGTAGGAAGGGGGGACACAGGGGAAAATGTGTCCCCTCCACCTTTGAAATCAAAGCTACGTCCATGCGTAGGAGTATAGCCTATAAACACAGGGAAATGTTGCATGTTCACGTTGAGTAGAGTGTGCGTGCAAGCCTGAATGCTTTTGAAAACTATGGTTTTAGTGAAGACTTGTGCTATAATAAATATAGGTATTTTGGACTGGATTGTCGAGTTCACAACACTGCTGCACAAGCTGTTTGACTCATTTTATAGTAGCTTTTTTCCCCGTTTTCTCTTGTTTTGTAACTAACTTCAATTGTTTTGGAGAATGCTGTCATGGAACTGTGACTTGTGTGTTCTGCACTGGTTTGACTGAGGGTAAATAATGACACTTTTTCATTTTTGGGTTAAGTATTAACTGAATGAAACAGGCTACCTTTCAAAAACAGTATTCTCAGATTTGAAGGTTTCTGCAATTAATCTTGTGGCTTCCTCTTCATTTGCATTGGCCAAGTCACCAACTAATAAATCCTTTTTGTTGGGGTTGGTGAGTAAACTTGTAGAATCCTTATCTGTCTTCCAGCTTGGTATTTCTTCTGTTTTGGAATTGCTCATCGACTATTAGATAATATTATTATTATTATTATATATTGATTGTATACACACACACACACACACATATATATATATTTATATGTGCGTGTATATATATATATATATATATATATATATATATATATAGTAGCAGCGGAATTTCAGGTTCTTACTTTGTTAAATTGCCACTTCTTTTCGCTCAGCGTGGCCAGCATAAAGGGCTTTGACTCATCTTCAACCGTAGGTTGACTGTTACTCAGACCAGACCCCAGGAACACGGGTGACGTCGTTTATTTTCATTGTTCTTTTCTTTTACAGGAACCGGACCAGGACAGGTAGATGACGGTAGGTATTCAGGTGACTTTATTAACCTTAACTATATATATATATATATATATATATATATACTATATACCTCCGTAGCATATTGAAAATTGGTTATTAGTAGTGTGACAGTAGGGAGGTGAAGGTGATCTGAGTGTCTTGTGTATATATGTTAAAATTGTGTTGGAAGTACAGTATATCCTACAACACGGTGCAGGGAGAGAGATTTTGAAACTTTGTACAAGTTCATCTGAGTTCAGTTTTGTTTTTCAGCCTCCTTGTCCCACCACTTCCCTGTTGTGACTGTGGCCGCTGTTAGTGCCGCCATTCTCCTCCTTTTGCTTTTGGCTTTCGGCATCATCTGTAAGAAATGTAAGAAAATCAGATCTCAGACACTTCATGCAGGTAAGACAAAGATCTTATTCTTCTTCATTTAATTCAAGTAGTCTTCTGGTGTTTTGATCCAATGATGAGTGATTTAAGTTGCCCACAAATAAAAGAATTGTTCCTTTTATCTCAATGAGAACCTATTACTTAAAACCAGAGATTATTTTACTTGTCTGCAGTGAACTGAGTGATTTGACACCTACCAGTTGATTATAAATTCATCCGAAAATAAAAATGTACTCATATACTCACCCCTATGTGGGTGGAAGGTTGGGTGAAATTGTATTAGTCCGCAAAATTGAGTTTTCCAGGGAAACAGAGTTACAGCTTTCCTCCAAAATAATTGAAGTGAATGGTGACCAACTTTCAAAGGTAAAAAAAAAAGGCCTCCACAGTCCATACTGCTCGTCTGCCAAGTTGACTTGAAAAGACGTCATTTACACCCTGTTTTAGCTTAAATCTTCACTGTAGCCGTGAGTGAAGATTTAAGCTAAGAACAAGGTGTAAATGATGTATTTTCAAGTCAACTTGGCATCTCAGGGCTTCTGGAGACTGGATTACACCAGACCATTTATTTATTTATTATTTTGTGGTGGTGTTGTTTTTTATGATTGAAAGTTGGTCACCAAAGTTTAGGAGAATGCTGTCACCCCCCGGCATGGGGGGTAAGTTTGACTGGATTTTCATTTTGGGTGAACTTATTCTTTATCATCAGTATAACTGCAAATTACATACGGTAATTTTTAAACTGGAATAAATAATGGTTTATGAATAAATTCTGTTATTAACTTTAAGCTAATGATGAGGTGGTTTGCCAAAATGGCAGGACTTTTTAGGGAGATGAAGGAAACTTTTAGTTTGTGGAAGAAAGATTAGGTAGCCTATAGCTATTCATTTCAACCGCAGATACGATAAACAATGCAGGGTGCTTTTTCTTAATGGTAGGTTCACTGTTTTCTTGTCTTCCAAAACTGAACCAAAATATTTAATTGACTTATTGTTAGAGATAGAGATAGAGAGATTTAAGCTGTTCTGCAGAGGCATGACGAGCCAATATTTGTTTTAACCAGGCTAAGAGAGTCCTATTTTTGTGAGGGGATTAATGAATGTGTTAATTGTGTGTGTGTGTGTGTGTGTGTGTGTGTGTGTGTGTGTGTGTGTGTGTGTGTGTGTGTGTGTACATATATATATATACCACCGTGTATATATATATATATATATATATATATATATATATATATATATGGTGGATATGTATATACAGTATTATGTGTATAAAATGTGTTGAAATGTAGTGTTTGTGTAGACCAGATTTCAACTCTCAGATACACAATGAATTGGAAAAATACCAATTCACACAGTATCAATATTGCCTCTATTTCAAGCTACAATGAACGTTTTAACAATATGATTGACCAAATTGTGTTTTTTGACACGTTGATGTTGTAACCGCATTTTAGCCGGTTGAAAAGAGGGTGGAATTAGATTTTAGACGTTCAAACCCATTATCACACAGATTTCAACTAAAAATCTTGCTGGGTAGCGGGAGCTCGGTGCTAACATCTCTCTCTCATCAGAAGTAAATGGATCTCTGATGGTTTCTCTTTTTTTTTATTGTTTCCAGGTAATTCCGCAGATGATGTTATCTACTCAGGTGTTGTTGTGAGAATGAGAAGTACAAGGACAGCCAGATCCAACTAAAATCACATCAAAACACAACATAATTCAGAATTTCCCCCTAAAAAGTTAATTATGAACCTAACCATTGTCTTAAGCCTGGGTGGGTGGGGGGCCAGTGTGTGGCCAAAATAGTCTACATAAATTACAGCTTGTCCAAAATGCAGCTGCCAGTCAGACCCCTCACCAAAACCAACAAAAGAGAGCACATTACTCTGATTTCAGCTTCTCTTCATTGGCTCCCGGTAAATTTTAGAATAGATTTTAAAATATTATTTATGAATGTTAAGGCCCGTTCTGGATTCACAACCACCAAGTACTGTACATCTCAAATCTTCTGACAATGATGTGCCCGGCCGCAATCTGAGGTCCTCAGCCAAGGCTCTGCTAGCCATTCCACAATCTCGGTTGAGGACCACGGGTGAACGGCCATTTTCTGTTAGGTCCCCACTCCACCCACACTGGAACAACCTCCCTGAGGAGATCGGACTGGCAATCTCCTCTCCTCTTTTAAATCTTTCATAAGGATGCTAAGATACATTTGCTTTCTCAGGACTTCTTAAAACCTATTCTACAAAGTTATTCTTTTGATTCTTATTTTATTGATTATTTTATATTTCATTCCCAATGTTGTATAACTTAACTTAAACTGTTATGTTTTTACCATTGCTGTCCACCATTTTTTATGTCTTGTGAAGCACTTTGTAAATTCGTTTTGAAAGGTGCTATATAAATGTTTATTATTATTATTATTATTATTATTATTATTATTATTATTATTATTATTATTATTATTATTATTATATTACTATTATTATTATTATATTATAAAAGGGAGCATGTGGGCAATGTTCTCTGTTTCAATTTTGTCCCGGAAGTGATGTCAGTGATGTCACTTGAGCAATTGTGCATTGTGACATCACTGATGATGTCATAGGCATTGTGACATCATCAGTGATGTCATAAGAGCAATTGTGTTGTCATCAGTGATGCGAAGTTGTGACATACGTAATCAGTTTGTGACATCAGTGATGTCAGCTGCAGGGCGGGCGAGGGAGCGTGCGGGCGAGCTGCAGGGCGGGCAAGGGAGCAAGTGAGCCCGCACAGCGGTCGAGCTGCAGGGCGGGTGAGGGCCCGCAGCGGCCGAGCTGCGTATGCGAGCTGCAGGGCCAGCTCGGCGAGCTGCAGGGCGGGCGAAGCCACGCAGTGGCCAAGCTAGCGAGCCAGTCATGTCATCACCAGTCATGTCACTTGAGCAATTGTGCATTGTGACATCACTGATGATGTCATAAGCATTGTGACATCATCAGTGATGTCATAAGAGCAATTGTGATGTTATCAGTGATGCAAGTTGTGACATCATTAGTTTGTGACATCATCAGTGATGTCATAACAGCAAGTGAGCCCGCACAGCAGGCGAGCTGCAGGGGCGGGTGAGGAAGCAAGTGAGCCCACACAGTGGTCGAGCTGCAGGGCAGGCAGGGACACACAGCGGCCGAGCTGCAGGGCAGGCAGGGACACACAGCGGCCGAGCTGCAGGGCCAGCTCAGGTATTGAGCGCGCCTGGCGCGCGAGATGCCTAGTTATTATTTGATCCCTTGCTGATTTTGTAAGTTTGCCCACTGACAAAGAAATAATGGTCTATAACTTTAATGCTGGGTTTATTTTAAGAGTGAGAGACAGAAAAAAAAATCTAGAAAATCAGATTAGCTATATAAAACATAGAAATTGATTTGCACTTGATTGTGTGAAATAAGTATTTGATCTCCTAGGAAAACATGACTTACTACTTGGTGCAGAAACCCTTGTTGGCAAGCACAGAGGTCAATCCATTTTCGAAAAACCGGTCTGTGGGAACCAGAAATCTTGCTGGTTGGTAGGGGATCAAATACTTATTTCACTCAATCAAATGCAAATCAATTTATAACTTTTATATTATGTGATATTCTGGATTTTTTGATATTCTGTCTCTCACTGTTAAAGTAAACCTACCATTAAAATGATATACCGTTCATTTCTTTGTCAGTGGGCAAACTTACAAAATCGGCAAGGGATCAAATGATTATTTCGTGCACTGTACATGCATGTATCTATTTGAAATGTAGGCCTATATCTACATAAAAGTTAAAGGCCTTGAAAAATAGTCCCCAACATTATAGCTTTTCATGCGACAATGAACATTTGAAATGTAATTTTGATTTACTTTGGATTTTTAAGCTACCATTTTAAAATGATAAAATGTTAATAAGAATTCATACAATATTTTATCAAATGTAACAGTGCTTTCATTTTCAATTATTTGCTTTGCAAGAATTCTGTGTAATAGCCTATTTTGGAATAAACATTTTGAATTAACTTACATTTTCATACCTCTCTGGATCACAGTGTTGTGTATCTTCCTCAGTGGTTCTTCCTCAGTGGTTCTGGTTCTTATTCTGAGTTATTATTTATGTCTATGGTTTAAAGTGATAATCTATAAAAGACTATCTGGTGGTAGTTTGTCGATGCATATTTTCATCCCGCCACCTCTAGAGAGCAGCGATGAGTTGGTCAGTTTTTGTAGTTGCTCTTGAACTGGAAACAGTTTTACTTCGGGTAAAAACAAAAAAGCAAGGACCATAAAAAAGAAGGATAATACATCACTCAACACCAAACGGGCTGAGCTGCTGCAGCTGGACAGTATCTGTTTGGAAACGAAAAACGCGCACTAGCCTACATTAAAAAAACATCAGTCATCATCAAGTAGCTAATGTATTTTCTTTAATAATCTGGTGCACCGTGCATGGTGGAACTGGCCAGTCCTTGCCTAATGTAGGACTGGGCCGAGTGGAGAAAAGGGGTGAGGTGGGGATTGCTCTCTATGAGAGCGTGAGGGCGGAAAAGGAGGGGTGAGGTGTCGGAGTCGAGTCTGCTTCGGGGTAGAGTCTGCGGAACGCCTGGAAATTTAAACGGGAGAGGTGATCAGCGATTATGTTAATATGCCCGGGGATGTGCCTGGCGACCATGATAAAATTATGGGTGACGGAAAGCCAGGTTAGGCGCCTAACAAAAGGCATGATGGCCGGGGAAGATGATCGCCCTTTATTGATGATGGCGACTACTGCAGCATTATCGCATTTGACTGCTATCCTTTTACGTGCCCAGAAGCGCCCCCATATGTGACAGGCAGCCACTATCGGGTATATTTCGTATAGAGCGGAGGACTGATCCAAGCCGGCAAACTGCTGCGGCCAAGTGCCAGCGAACCAGTGGCCTTGGTAGACCCCCCCGAAACCCACGGATGGGGCTGCATCTGTGAACAGTTTTAAGTCGTCGGCAGACGAGACGATTTCATCATAGAAAAATGAGATTCCGTTCCAATTTTCTAAGAGGTGAGCCCAGAATTTGAGATCGGATCGGCATCCCTCGTTGAGGGTAACAGAGTCAAGGAGGCTGGGGACTGACGATGCTAAATCGAGCAGCCTGGAAATGAATGACCTCCCTTGGGGAATAATGTGCATAGCAAAATTCAGGTGGCCGAGCAGAGACAGAAGGTCTCGTTTTGAAATGTGGCTGGCTGCTGAATAGGACTGAGCTATTTTGCGGATGCGCGACAATTTCTCGAGGGGGAGGGAAGCTTGCATAAGCTTGGTGTCGAGATTAATGCCCAGGAATTCAAGAGATGATGAGGGCCCGGAGGTTTTTTCCTCAACTAGAGGGACGCCCAGCCTGTGAAACGTCTCTTTGAGTTTAACTAGGGAGATTGAGGGGACGGACGGAGGGTCGATGAGCAGGAAATCATCTAGCAGGTGTAGCACTGCGGGGAGACGGATATTGTTTAGCAATATCCAGCATAGAGCTTCTGCTAGTGAATTAAAGATGGCGGGGCTGCTTCTGCACCCAAACGTGAGCCTTACGGAAAAATAGAATTTTGAATCCCATTTTATTCCGAATAGATGCCATTGGGAGGGATGGATAGGGATGACTTTGAAGGCGTCTGAGATATCGGCTTTAGAAAGCCACGCACCTTTGCCTGCCAGTTTGATTAGACGAATGGCGTGGTCTATTTTTGCATAGTGGAGGGAATAAGGTTCGGGAGGAATGAGGCTGTTTATGCTTGGAGTGGGGCCATGATGAGGCGCTGACAGGTCTATAATTAGGCGCTTTTTGCCGGAATATTTGCGAGTGGCGACGCCTACTGGACTTGTTCGGAACACCGGGAAGGGGGGAGAATCAAATGGGCCGATTATGAATCCTTTTGATAATTCCCTGCTAAGGAGTTGAGAAACTACTTTGGGCTCTTTTTGAGCCGTTTGCAGATTTTTAGAGACGTGGGAAATTGTGGGGGGAGAAATTACTCCTATTTTGAACCCCTGGGAGAGGCCGGTTAAGAGATGATCGGTAAATACGCGATCAGGGTGGCAGGCTAATTCGAGGCCCAGGGCTGGGATGTCGATGGGGGTGGATGGAAGGGATTTTATGATTGTTAGCCCAACCTTTCTTTTTTGGGGAACTGCCTTGGGGGGCGGATCCTGCGGGGGCAGACGGAGCGGGGGTGCGCTTCCCTGCAGGCGCTGCAGACGTGCAGAAAAATGCAGTTAGGGTATGTGCAAACTCCCTCATTAAAATTATTGCAAATAGCCATGTTGTTATGCATAACTACCTTGCGCCCCTGGCGGTCAGATTTGAGATGGCTGGAAGGTTTCCTGCTGGAGGAGGGGGGGTGGACCCATAGAGGGTGGACCGGCCGGAAACGGTGTGTTGCTCCCGGAAGCCTGGAAGGCGGCCGCAGCGCATAGGGGCGCTGTGTGGCCTATTTCGCCGCAGGAAAAACAGGTGATCGCCTGATGACCACCCGTGACCAGTACCAATAGCTCGGTATCCAACATGGACCAGTCTAGACGGATGTTGGAACGAGTTATGTACAGCGCCGCTTTTGTAGAGAACGCTTTGTGGTACTGGTAAAATATGTTTTTCCCGTACCTGAGGTGGAGGTCTCCCATCAGAGCCAAGTACTCGTCTAACTCGACTCAACGGCTGGGGTACACTGAGCATATGATGTCGCGGAAAACCCCGAACGCAACGAGGAATTCGGTTGGTGATAGATCTTTGGCGAGACGGGGGTCGGAAGATTTCAGGACGGCCGATATATCTTGGCCGCCCGTTAACTTTTTGCTGCACTCAGCGGACGGCAGGATAATGCTGACTAGATTGATATCCCTGCCTTGAAGGATCATGGCTCGAAGCCTGGGCGATATGTTAGCTGAGAGTGGGATATACGGCCTCCCGTGTCCGGGGGAGTGGATGGCCGAGGCGAGGGTATTCATAGGGGGGATGAATGCGGGTAGGGTGACCATATTTTGATTTCCAAAAAGAGGACACTCGGCTCCGCCTCGAGATACTTTATTATATAGCCTATAATACAAAAAAAAATATTACTTCAAGGCACTATAGTGCAATCCATGGACCTGTAGCTGTTGTGGTGTTTCACAGTATGAAATGCAAATCCTCCGTTTTCCCGGGTCCGTTAATTTTGTAGACGAACTCTCCCCCCGCACAGCTTTCTTATGTTTGTCTGTGTCCATGTGAGCTTTCAGATCCCCCGCACTTTTATTTGAAAGGGACACATATGTGCCAGCTTTGCACACAGTGCACTCCGCCTCCCATTTGTCCCGACCAGGACGGTAAGTGGGGAATCTTAATTCACACTACGCTGCTTCGGCATTTTGTAGTAGGAGGCTCGGAGCCAGTGCTGCTGCTCCGATGTCAGCTCTCTGTGTTTGTGAGTGACACAAGAGCCGCCCACAAGGGAGACAGCCTCTCAGGGATTACGTCACACGCAACAGAGTACTATTTAAAGCGCCAGGCACCGTTATGCCTAATGGTCCTGTGAAAACCCGGACATTTTCAATAATTAATAAACCCCCCCCGGACACCCCGGACAGGACGTGAAAAGAGGACATGTCCGGGCAAAAGAGGACGTATGGTCACCCTAAATGCGGGGAGGGGAGGGAACTCGGCGCACGCACCTGGATTTTGGAGCGGGGCTGGCTGGGCTGATATCGCCGGAAGAAATGCGGGCTGAGAAGGGGGATACAAGCCTGAAACCTGGTGCGCTGTTTGGGCTGCTGCCGTGGGGAGCGTGGGGCTCGTGAGCGTCCTCAGCCGGGCATCGATGTCGATGAGGGACCCGACCAGTGAAGACATTGTTGCGATCAGGGGATCATGGAGGCCTGGAGGGGCTGGAAGCCTTGGCGCGTCCGCCGAGGAGCCGGCGGTCTTGGTGCGCTTCGCTGGGCCTTTCTTGGAGGTGGACTTCTGGGCTCTTTTGCCACGGCCACGGCCTTCGGAGTGCTGCGCGGACTGCGATCCGGGCGAGACGAGGACCTCTGGGACGTTGGGTCTTCTTTTGCGGCCGCGGCCCCTGGTGCGGGGAGCGTCCAGTGAGACGCCTGAGACGCCCGGAGATGAAGCCTGGGGATCGGGGATTTGCCCGGGGCTGGCCGGGGCGTTGAACGTGCTCTGGAGGAAGGCGTCCACGGTGGAGCTGAACATTTGCTGCTCGTCTTCGGACTCGGACATGGTGCTGGACTGAATGAAGCTTCTTGCCTGGAGATGCTGGATGGATGCGTGATGCTGACACAAGGTGAGTGATGACTGCACGAGTGTGATTTAAGCTGTGGTGATGGGGGCCTTATATAGTACCAGGAGAAGGGCATTTATGATGTCATAACTGACGTCATTTGGGCAACTGACGTCACGCTGCAAAGGTGACGTCATGGAGAAGGTGACGTCGGAGATGGTGACGTCATTTAGTGACGTCATTTGGGCTGAGGGTTATGACAGCATGGGGTGCTCTATTAATGCCTTATTTGGTCTTCCATGATTGAACTACAGTCTGCGACTACACATGTGTGAGATGTCATGTCATGTTAACCTACAGCACTAACTATGCGTATGCAACTACTAGCCCACTGACCAGGAAAGGCCCATGGAACTTATATTTTCTCTAACAGTGAGTTATAGTTGATTGCCTCACTGAATTATTTGCTAATACCCAATTTTAGCAGCAGAATTTGATGTCCTGGCGTGGCAAGGCTGTGCGTAATGACATATCCAAAAGGAATTTTACTTTGCACTGCACTGCGCAGCATGGAGATTATGGTGCGCTCCAGCGCAGCAAGGTATTTAGCACGTATGAGGTGCTTTTCAAAGATCTTAGTGCATCCTATCGGTGCTGACGATAGGATAATGCCATCTATCCCCACATTTTAGCGCTGAAACACCTGCTTTGGCATGTGGCATGCCTATGCATGCGCTTGTGCCCGCCCCCAATTTGCATGGCGTTAAACGAGGCAAATGCTAAATTACCGCTTTTGCGAAGATAGGGCCCTACGTCTATATCTAACTATGACTGTTCATCCACCTCATCATGTGCACAGTCCTACATGATATTAAAAGATGGCAGCACTCATAATGTCCTTTCATCCTTTGAATACATAGACAGCTAGTATGCACAAACAACAGATGCATTTCAGCTATCAGCCATCATCAGCATTATTATGTATTTGTGTCCCAGCTCCAGTATCAAAGCCAGTCGTGTCTCAGGTGTGTGTGTCACAAGGAGAGATGAAGATCAGCTGCTCCTCAGAAGGAGATGGTTTGGACTTCATTTGGAGATTGAACAAGCAGTTGTTGATGAGTTCCAGGATCCCAAGCAGCCACTTCCCGAGCAACTGGATACTGGACAAAGAATCAATGGCCAGGAATACAACTGTGCAAGTCAAGTCCAGTGTCTTCACCAATAGCATCGGCTTACATGGTCAGCTGACAGGAAACTTGACCTGTTGTGTTCAGAACAAAGTCAGTAGAAGTGAAACAGCTGTCCAACTGACAAACTGTAAAGGTGGGTACAGGTGTCTTCACTTTGGTATCACAACTCCCCTTTGCTTCCATTTTGCACCACTCATTTTGCATTCAATAGTTCATGCTTTTTTCTTCGTTTTTAATCGTTTTTAAGCTTGTGGATGTATTTCCATGTAACACACAAGACAGCTCCATGTGACCCATTTCCAAAACAATTTAACAGGAATTGGTTCTTCAGAATTCCAAAAGGGGCAACAAACGACAATATAATTACTCCAAGTCCAAGTGAGGCACTTTGGGGAGAGCTCTCTCTGTTTGTGTGACATAGGGATGTAGGAAGGGGGGACACAGGGGAAAATGTGTCCCCTCCACCTTTGAAATCAAAGCTACGTCCATGCGTAGGAGTATAGCCTATAAACACAGGGAAATGTTGCATGTTCACGTTGAGTAGAGTGTGCGTGCAAGCCTGAATGCTTTTGAAAACTATGGTTTTAGTGAAGACTTGTGCTATAATAAATATAGGTATTTTGGACTGGATTGTCGAGTTCACAACACTGCTGCACAAGCTGTTTGACTCATTTTATAGTAGCTTTTTTCCCCGTTTTCTCTTGTTTTGTAACTAACTTCAATTGTTTTGGAGAATGCTGTCATGGAACTGTGACTTGTGTGTTCTGCACTGGTTTGACTGAGGGTAAATAATGACACTTTTTCATTTTTGGGTTAAGTATTAACTGAATGAAACAGGCTACCTTTCAAAAACAGTATTCTCAGATTTGAAGGTTTCTGCAATTAATCTTGTGGCTTCCTCTTCATTTGCATTGGCCAAGTCACCAACTAATAAATCCTTTTTGTTGGGGTTGGTGAGTAAACTTGTAGAATCCTTATCTGTCTTCCAGCTTGGTATTTCTTCTGTTTTGGAATTGCTCATCGACTATTAGATAATATTATTATTATTATTATATATTGATTGTATACACACACACACACACACATATATATATATTTATATGTGCGTGTATATATATATATATATATATATATATATATATATATAGTAGCAGCGGAATTTCAGGTTCTTACTTTGTTAAATTGCCACTTCTTTTCGCTCAGCGTGGCCAGCATAAAGGGCTTTGACTCATCTTCAACCGTAGGTTGACTGTTACTCAGACCAGACCCCAGGAACACGGGTGACGTCGTTTATTTTCATTGTTCTTTTCTTTTACAGGAACCGGACCAGGACAGGTAGATGACGGTAGGTATTCAGGTGACTTTATTAACCTTAACTATATATATATATATATATATATATATATACTATATACCTCCGTAGCATATTGAAAATTGGTTATTAGTAGTGTGACAGTAGGGAGGTGAAGGTGATCTGAGTGTCTTGTGTATATATGTTAAAATTGTGTTGGAAGTACAGTATATCCTACAACACGGTGCAGGGAGAGAGATTTTGAAACTTTGTACAAGTTCATCTGAGTTCAGTTTTGTTTTTCAGCCTCCTTGTCCCACCACTTCCCTGTTGTGACTGTGGCCGCTGTTAGTGCCGCCATTCTCCTCCTTTTGCTTTTGGCTTTCGGCATCATCTGTAAGAAATGTAAGAAAATCAGATCTCAGACACTTCATGCAGGTAAGACAAAGATCTTATTCTTCTTCATTTAATTCAAGTAGTCTTCTGGTGTTTTGATCCAATGATGAGTGATTTAAGTTGCCCACAAATAAAAGAATTGTTCCTTTTATCTCAATGAGAACCTATTACTTAAAACCAGAGATTATTTTACTTGTCTGCAGTGAACTGAGTGATTTGACACCTACCAGTTGATTATAAATTCATCCGAAAATAAAAATGTACTCATATACTCACCCCTATGTGGGTGGAAGGTTGGGTGAAATTGTATTAGTCCGCAAAATTGAGTTTTCCAGGGAAACAGAGTTACAGCTTTCCTCCAAAATAATTGAAGTGAATGGTGACCAACTTTCAAAGGTAAAAAAAAAAGGCCTCCACAGTCCATACTGCTCGTCTGCCAAGTTGACTTGAAAAGACGTCATTTACACCCTGTTTTAGCTTAAATCTTCACTGTAGCCGTGAGTGAAGATTTAAGCTAAGAACAAGGTGTAAATGATGTATTTTCAAGTCAACTTGGCATCTCAGGGCTTCTGGAGACTGGATTACACCAGACCATTTATTTATTTATTATTTTGTGGTGGTGTTGTTTTTTATGATTGAAAGTTGGTCACCAAAGTTTAGGAGAATGCTGTCACCCCCCGGCATGGGGGGTAAGTTTGACTGGATTTTCATTTTGGGTGAACTTATTCTTTATCATCAGTATAACTGCAAATTACATACGGTAATTTTTAAACTGGAATAAATAATGGTTTATGAATAAATTCTGTTATTAACTTTAAGCTAATGATGAGGTGGTTTGCCAAAATGGCAGGACTTTTTAGGGAGATGAAGGAAACTTTTAGTTTGTGGAAGAAAGATTAGGTAGCCTATAGCTATTCATTTCAACCGCAGATACGATAAACAATGCAGGGTGCTTTTTCTTAATGGTAGGTTCACTGTTTTCTTGTCTTCCAAAACTGAACCAAAATATTTAATTGACTTATTGTTAGAGATAGAGATAGAGAGATTTAAGCTGTTCTGCAGAGGCATGACGAGCCAATATTTGTTTTAACCAGGCTAAGAGAGTCCTATTTTTGTGAGGGGATTAATGAATGTGTTAATTGTGTGTGTGTGTGTGTGTGTGTGTGTGTGTGTGTGTGTGTGTGTGTGTGTGTGTGTGTGTGTGTGTGTACATATATATATATACCACCGTGTATATATATATATATATATATATATATATATATATATATATATGGTGGATATGTATATACAGTATTATGTGTATAAAATGTGTTGAAATGTAGTGTTTGTGTAGACCAGATTTCAACTCTCAGATACACAATGAATTGGAAAAATACCAATTCACACAGTATCAATATTGCCTCTATTTCAAGCTACAATGAACGTTTTAACAATATGATTGACCAAATTGTGTTTTTTGACACGTTGATGTTGTAACCGCATTTTAGCCGGTTGAAAAGAGGGTGGAATTAGATTTTAGACGTTCAAACCCATTATCACACAGATTTCAACTAAAAATCTTGCTGGGTAGCGGGAGCTCGGTGCTAACATCTCTCTCTCATCAGAAGTAAATGGATCTCTGATGGTTTCTCTTTTTTTTTATTGTTTCCAGGTAATTCCGCAGATGATGTTATCTACTCAGGTGTTGTTGTGAGAATGAGAAGTACAAGGACAGCCAGATCCAACTAAAATCACATCAAAACACAACATAATTCAGAATTTCCCCCTAAAAAGTTAATTATGAACCTAACCATTGTCTTAAGCCTGGGTGGGTGGGGGGCCAGTGTGTGGCCAAAATAGTCTACATAAATTACAGCTTGTCCAAAATGCAGCTGCCAGTCAGACCCCTCACCAAAACCAACAAAAGAGAGCACATTACTCTGATTTCAGCTTCTCTTCATTGGCTCCCGGTAAATTTTAGAATAGATTTTAAAATATTATTTATGAATGTTAAGGCCCGTTCTGGATTCACAACCACCAAGTACTGTACATCTCAAATCTTCTGACAATGATGTGCCCGGCCGCAATCTGAGGTCCTCAGCCAAGGCTCTGCTAGCCATTCCACAATCTCGGTTGAGGACCACGGGTGAACGGCCATTTTCTGTTAGGTCCCCACTCCACCCACACTGGAACAACCTCCCTGAGGAGATCGGACTGGCAATCTCCTCTCCTCTTTTAAATCTTTCATAAGGATGCTAAGATACATTTGCTTTCTCAGGACTTCTTAAAACCTATTCTACAAAGTTATTCTTTTGATTCTTATTTTATTGATTATTTTATATTTCATTCCCAATGTTGTATAACTTAACTTAAACTGTTATGTTTTTACCATTGCTGTCCACCATTTTTTATGTCTTGTGAAGCACTTTGTAAATTCGTTTTGAAAGGTGCTATATAAATGTTTATTATTATTATTATTATTATTATTATTATTATTATTATTATTATTATTATTATTATTATTATTATATTACTATTATTATTATTATATTATAAAAGGGAGCATGTGGGCAATGTTCTCTGTTTCAATTTTGTCCCGGAAGTGATGTCAGTGATGTCACTTGAGCAATTGTGCATTGTGACATCACTGATGATGTCATAGGCATTGTGACATCATCAGTGATGTCATAAGAGCAATTGTGTTGTCATCAGTGATGCGAAGTTGTGACATACGTAATCAGTTTGTGACATCAGTGATGTCAGCTGCAGGGCGGGCGAGGGAGCGTGCGGGCGAGCTGCAGGGCGGGCAAGGGAGCAAGTGAGCCCGCACAGCGGTCGAGCTGCAGGGCGGGTGAGGGCCCGCAGCGGCCGAGCTGCGTATGCGAGCTGCAGGGCCAGCTCGGCGAGCTGCAGGGCGGGCGAAGCCACGCAGTGGCCAAGCTAGCGAGCCAGTCATGTCATCACCAGTCATGTCACTTGAGCAATTGTGCATTGTGACATCACTGATGATGTCATAAGCATTGTGACATCATCAGTGATGTCATAAGAGCAATTGTGATGTTATCAGTGATGCAAGTTGTGACATCATTAGTTTGTGACATCATCAGTGATGTCATAACAGCAAGTGAGCCCGCACAGCAGGCGAGCTGCAGGGGCGGGTGAGGAAGCAAGTGAGCCCACACAGTGGTCGAGCTGCAGGGCAGGCAGGGACACACAGCGGCCGAGCTGCAGGGCAGGCAGGGACACACAGCGGCCGAGCTGCAGGGCCAGCTCAGGTATTGAGCGCGCCTGGCGCGCGAGATGCCTAGTTATTATTTGATCCCTTGCTGATTTTGTAAGTTTGCCCACTGACAAAGAAATAATGGTCTATAACTTTAATGCTGGGTTTATTTTAAGAGTGAGAGACAGAAAAAAAAATCTAGAAAATCAGATTAGCTATATAAAACATAGAAATTGATTTGCACTTGATTGTGTGAAATAAGTATTTGATCTCCTAGGAAAACATGACTTACTACTTGGTGCAGAAACCCTTGTTGGCAAGCACAGAGGTCAATCCATTTTCGAAAAACCGGTCTGTGGGAACCAGAAATCTTGCTGGTTGGTAGGGGATCAAATACTTATTTCACTCAATCAAATGCAAATCAATTTATAACTTTTATATTATGTGATATTCTGGATTTTTTGATATTCTGTCTCTCACTGTTAAAGTAAACCTACCATTAAAATGATATACCGTTCATTTCTTTGTCAGTGGGCAAACTTACAAAATCGGCAAGGGATCAAATGATTATTTCGTGCACTGTACATGCATGTATCTATTTGAAATGTAGGCCTATATCTACATAAAAGTTAAAGGCCTTGAAAAATAGTCCCCAACATTATAGCTTTTCATGCGACAATGAACATTTGAAATGTAATTTTGATTTACTTTGGATTTTTAAGCTACCATTTTAAAATGATAAAATGTTAATAAGAATTCATACAATATTTTATCAAATGTAACAGTGCTTTCATTTTCAATTATTTGCTTTGCAAGAATTCTGTGTAATAGCCTATTTTGGAATAAACATTTTGAATTAACTTACATTTTCATACCTCTCTGGATCACAGTGTTGTGTATCTTCCTCAGTGGTTCTTCCTCAGTGGTTCTGGTTCTTATTCTGAGTTATTATTTATGTCTATGGTTTAAAGTGATAATCTATAAAAGACTATCTGGTGGTAGTTTGTCGATGCATATTTTCATCCCGCCACCTCTAGAGAGCAGCGATGAGTTGGTCAGTTTTTGTAGTTGCTCTTGAACTGGAAACAGTTTTACTTCGGGTAAAAACAAAAAAGCAAGGACCATAAAAAAGAAGGATAATACATCACTCAACACCAAACGGGCTGAGCTGCTGCAGCTGGACAGTATCTGTTTGGAAACGAAAAACGCGCACTAGCCTACATTAAAAAAACATCAGTCATCATCAAGTAGCTAATGTATTTTCTTTAATAATCTGGTGCACCGTGCAAGCATTTTTTTCAAACAAAGGTGAAACGGTTCGGCTGTGACCATTGGGCTGTGACGTGAGTGATGTATTTTCCTTCTTTTTATGGTCCTTGAACTTGAAGCTGTTCTCCACCGACTCCACGGTGTGTGAATAGAACACAACCGTCCTTGGTGGTTTCAGTCAAAATGCGATAGCAAAAATGCGATAGCAAGCTTCTCATCTACACGGATATTATCTCTATACCCACACGTTGCTAATTTTGACATTCTGAGTGAGAGCAGAAGTAGCTCAAGAGTTTGATGTAGGTTATGATAATATTCATGTCGTGTTTAAAGTTGTGTGAACTGTCGCAGTTTTAAAAATGTAAACAGAGTTAGCCGGCTAGAGTCAAACACACAAGCCTCGCGCCACTTGGGCTCCATAATGTTCCATTGCCGTTGCCACCCAGTGACGCGGTTTGTTTACCAAAATGCTGCTCGGCTGATCCCTCAATCGAGCGCACGATATTTCTAGTAATAATAATAATAACTAGAACGGGCTAAATTTGCTGAAGCAAATTTGATTGTGCTTGCTCCCCCGTGATGCTCCGCCCCCCTTGCACCGCCCCTGCCTTAGACCCCGCCCTCCCATCCACTATCAATACAGCCCCAATCGGCAATGTGTAGCTAGGACGTGTTTAGGCCGTTGCAAGGGTGTATTAACTGGATGGTATGGTGTGTTCGGCTCATCGGTATAGGGCATTCGTAGATCGGTGCTAGGGTGTACTAAGTAGTTGTGGGCGGGAAATGGGCGGGCCTTTGTGAGTACAAGCGGGAGGAGCCAAGGAAACCAGGGCAGAAAGAATTTTGATCGTAGAAGCTATGGTTCCAAACTTACAAACCAAAACGTAAAGAGGGCAGCTATAGCGCCACCGTGAGGTCAATTGGTATAATTTTTTAGGCCAGATTAGAAGAGTACTCTATGAACCTATGTACCCAATTTGGGAACAGTCGCTCTTACAGTTTGTGAGATACAGCTACTGAATGCTGCTATAGCGCCCCCTATAGGCGAAATGACACAATTTTATTTTTATCAGCTCAGAGTACATATGTGCATACCTGGACCAAGTTTGGTTCGGATCGGACAATGTGGTCCGGAGTTATGGTGGTTTTTGTGAAGTAGGCCCCACCCACCCCCGCCCCCTACAGGCCAAATGACACTTTCTTTTCTGAAATCAGCTCAGAAGTGTCAAGTGTCATACAAGAAAGAAGGCTGGCCATAATTCCAATGAATCAGCACTTCCTGCCGCCCTTCAAAATAAACCAATTTAGAAGGTACAGGTACTGAATGCTGCTATAGCGCCCCCTAGAGGCGAAATGACAAAATATTTGTCCTATAGGCTCAGAGTACATCCGTCCACACCTGTACCAAGTTTGGTTAGCATCGGACGATCTTTGTGAAATAGGCCCCACCCACAGAACTTTGGAGGTCGATTATATCGCAACGGTGCGGAATTTAAAAAAAAACGCAAAATAAGTTTTGTGCGGGACAGTCCACACACGCTCTGTGATGTGGTTTGGTGAAGATCGGGCAAAATTTGAAGGAGAAATAGCGAAAAAACGCTTTTCGACAAAATTCAAAATGGCGGAAAATCTAGTTAGACGGAAATGGGCGGGGCCTATATCAGCAGATGCGGAATGACCCAAGGAATCCAGGGAAAAAATAATTTTGAATGTAGCCCTTACGGTTCAAAAGTTATGGACCAAAACGTAAGGACGGCTGTTATAGCGCCACCATCTGGTCAAATAGTGGAATTTTCCCGCACAGAGTAAAAGGTGACTCTGTAAACCTACCTACAAAGTTTGGTAATAGCAGGTCATACGGTGTCTGAGCTAGAGCTAATTTAATGCCAACGATTTCGAAACCCCATTCAAGTGAATGGGGAAAAAAATCGTACGTTAACGCCAATATCGCGAAAACCGGCGAACGAAACCCTTAGCAATCCAAATGCACACGATTCCTCAATGAGCCGCACGTTTTGATGTCTCCCATGTCTGTGTAGTGTGAAAACTGTAGGAGAAATGGTGAAGCAAACTTTTGGATAGAAGAAAAATAATAAAAAGAACTAGAACGGGCTAAATTTGCTGAAGCAAATTTGATTGTGCTTGCTCCCGCGTGACGCTCCGCCCCCCTTGCACCACCCCTGCCTTAGACCCCGCCCTCCCATCCAGTATCAATACAGCCCCAATCGGCAATGTGTAGCTAGGACGTGTTTAGGCCGTTGCAAGGGTGTATTAACTGGATGCTATGGTGTTACAGGTACTGAATGCTGCTATAGCGCCCCCTAGAGGCGAAATTACACAATATTTGTCCTATAGGCTCAGAGTACATCCGTCCACACCTGTACCAAGTTTGGTTAGCATCGGACGATCTTTGTGAAATAGGCCCCACCCACAGAACTTTGGAGGTCGATTATATCGCAACGGTGCAGAATTTCCAAAAAACGCAAAATAAGTTTTGTGCGGGACAGTCCACACACGCTGTGTGATGTGGTTTGGTGAAGATCAGGCAAAATTTGAAGGAGAAATAGCGAAAAAACGCTTTTCGACCAAATTCAAAATGGCGGAAAATCTAGTTAGACGGAAATGGGCGGGGCCTATATCAGCAGATGCGGAATGACCCAAGGAATCCAGGGAAACAAGAATTTTGAATGTAGCCCTTACGGTTCAAAAGTTATGGACCAACACGTAAGGATGGCTGTTATCGCGCCCCCTAGAGGCGAAATGACACAATATTTGTCCTATAGGCTCAGAGTACATCCGTCCACACCTGTACCAAGTTTGGTTAGCATCGGACGATCTTTGTGAAATAGGCCCCACCCACAGAATTTTGGAGGTCAATTATATCGCAACGGTGCGGAATTTCAAAAATACGCAAAATAAGTTTTGTGCGGGACAGTCCACACACGCTCTGTGATGTGGTTTGGTGAAGATCGGGCAAAATTTGAAGGAGAAATAGCGAAAAAACGCTTTTCGACAAAATTCAAAATGGCGGAAAATCTAGTTAGACGGAAATGGGCGGGGCCTATATCAGCAGATGCGGAATGACCCAAGGAATCCAGGGAAAAAAGAATTTTGAATGTAGCCCTTACGGTTCAAAAGTTATGGACCAAAACGTAAGGACGGCTGTTATAGCGCCACCATCTGGTCAAATACTAAAATTTTCCCGCACAGAGTAAAAGGTGACTCTGTAAACCTACCTACAAAGTTTGGTAATAGCAGATCATACGGTGTCTGAGCTAGAGCTAATTTAATGCCAACGATTTCGAAACCCCATTCAAGTGAATGGGAAAAAAAATCGTACGTTAACGCGAATATCGCGAAAACCGGCGAACGAAACCCTTAGCAATCCAAATGCACACGATTCCTCAATGAGCCGCACGTTTTGATGTCTCTCATGTCTGTGTAGTGTGAAAACTGTAGGAGAAATGGCAAAGCAAACTTTTGGATAGAAGAAAAATAATAATAAAAAGAACTAGAACGGGCTAAATTTGCTGAAGCAAATTTGATTGTGCTTGCTCCCGCGTGACGCTCCGCCCCCCTTGCACCACCCCTGCCTTAGACCCCGCCCTCCCATCCAGTATCAATACAGCCCCAATCGGCAATGTGTAGCTAGGACGTGTTTAGGCCGTTGCAAGGGTGTATTAACTGGATGCTATGGTGTTTTCGGCTCATCGGTATAGGGCATTCGTAGATCGTTGCTAGGGTGTACTAAGTATTTGTGGGCGGGAAATGGGCGGGCCTTTGTGAGTACAAGCGGGAGGAGCCAAGGAAACCAGGGCAGAAATAATTTTGATCATATAAGCTACGGTTCCAAACTTACCAACCAAAACGTAAAGAGGGCAGCTATAGCGCCACCGTGAGGTTAATCGGTATAATTGTTTAGGCCAGAGTAGAAGAGTACTCTATGAACCTATGTACACAATTTGGGAACAGTCGCTCTTACGGTTTGTGAGATACAGCTACTGAATGCTGCTATAGCGCCCCCTATAGGCAAAATGACACAATTTTATTTTTATCAGCTCAGAGTACATATGTGCATACCTGGACCAAGTTTGGTTCGGATCGGACAATGTGGTCCGGAGTTATGGCGGTTTTTGTGAAGTAGGCCCCACCCACCCCCGCCCCCTACAGGCCAAATGACACTTTATTTTCTGAAATCAGCTCAGAAGTGTCAAGTGTCAATACAAGAAGGAAGGCTGGCCATAATTCCAATGAATCAGCACTTCCTGCCGCCCTTCAAAATAAAACAATTTAGAAGGAACAGGTACTGAATGCTGCTATAGCGCCCCCTAAAGGCGAAATGGCACAATATTTGTCCTATAGGCTCAGAGTACATCCGTCCACACCTGTACCAAGTTTGGTTAGCATCGGACGATCTTTGTGAAATAGGCCCCACCCACAGAACTTTGGAAGTCGATTATATCGCAACGGTGCGGAATTTCAAAAAAATGCAAAATAAGTTTTGTGCGGGACAGTCCACACACGCTGTGTGATGTGGTTTGGTGAAGATCGGGCAAAATTTGAAGGAGAAATAGCGAAAAAAACGCTTTTCGACAAAATTCAAAATGGCGGAAAATCTAGTTAGACGGAAATGGGCGGGGCCTATATCAGCAGATGCGGAATGACCCAAGGAATCCAGGGAAAAAATAATTTTGAATGTAGCCTTTACGGTTCAAAAGTTATGGACCAAAACGTAAGGACGGCTGTTATAGCGCCACCATCTGGTCAAATAGTGGAATTTTCCCACACAGAGTAAAAGGTGAATCTGTAAACCTACCTACAAAGTTTGGTAATAGCAGGTCATACGGTGTCTGAGCTAGAGCTAATTTAATGCCAACGATTTCGAAACCCCATTCAAGTGAATGGGAAAAAAAATCGTAGTTAACGCCAATATCGCGAAAACCGGCAAACAAAACTCTTAGCAATCCAAATGCACACGATTCCTCAATGAGCCGCACGTTTTGATGTCTTCCATGTCTGTGTAGTGTGAAAACTGTAGGAGAAATGGCGAACCAAACTTTTGGAGAGAAGAAAATATAGAGATAGTAAATAAATACTATGCCTTAGACCCCGCCCTCCCATCCAGTATCAATACAGCCCCAATCGGCAATGTGTAGCTAGGACGTGTTTAGGCCGTTGCAAGGGTGTATTAACTGGATGCTATGGTGTTACAGGTACTGAATGCTGCTATAGCGCCCCCTAGAGGCGAAATGACACAATATTTGTCCTATAGGCTCAGGGTACATCCGTCCACACCTGTACCAAGTTTGGTTAGCATCGGACGATCTTTGTGAAATAGGCCCCACCCACAGAACTTTGGAAGTCGATTATATCGCAACGGTGCGGAATTTCAAAAATACGCAAAATAAGTTTTGTGCGGGACAGTCCACACACGCTCTGTGATGTGGTTTGGTGAAGATCGGGCAAAATTTGAAGGAGAAATAGCGAAAAAACGCTTTTCGACAAAATTCAAAATGGCGGAATATCTAGTTAGACGGAAATGGGCGGGGCCTATATCAGCAGATGCGGAATGACCCAAGGAATCCAGGGAAAAAAGAATTTCGAATGTAGCCCTTACGGTTCAAAAGTTATGGACCAAAACGTAAGGAATGCTGCTATAGCGCCCCCTAGAGGCGAAATGACAAAATATTTGTCCTATAGGCTCAGAGTACATTCTTCCACACCTGGACCAAGTTTGGTTCGCATCGGACGATCTTTGTGAAATAGGCCCCACCCACAGAACTTTGGAAGTCGATTATATCGCAACGGTGCGGAATTTCAAAAATACGCAAAATAAGTTTTGTGCGGGACAGTCCACACACGCTCTGTGATGTGGTTTGGTGAAGATCGGGCAAAATTTGAAGGAGAAATAGCGAAAAAACGCTTTTCGACAAAATTCAAAATGGCGGAAAATCTAGTTAGACGGAAATGGGCGGGGCCTATATCAGCAGATGCGGAATGACCCAAGGAATCCAGGGAAAAAAGAATTTTGAATGTAGCCCTTACGGTTCAAAAGTTATGGACCAAAACGTAAGGACGGCTGTTATAGCGCCACCATCTGGTCAAATAGTGGAATTTTCCCGCACAGAGTAAAAGGTGACTCTGTAAACCTACCTACAAAGTTTGGTAATAGCAGGTCATACGGTGTCTGAGCTAGAGCTAATTTAATGCCAACGATTTCGAAACCCCATTCAAGTGAATGGGAAAAAAAATTGTACGTTAACGCCAATATCGCGAAAACCGGCGAACGAAACCCTTAGCAATCCAAATGCACACGATTCCTCAATGAGCCGCACGTTTTGATGTCTCCCATGTCTGTGTAGTGTGAAAACTGTAGGAGAAATGGCGAACCAAACTTTTGACCAGAAGAAAACAGAATAAAGAAATAATAAAATTAAGTATGAGAGATTCTAAGATTGTGCTTGCCTATCTGCAAGCACAATAATAATAATAAGTATGAGAGATTCTAAGATTGTGCTTGCCTATCTGCAAGCACAATAACTAGAACGGGCTAAATTTGCTGAAGCAAATTTGATTGTGCTTGCTCCCCCGTGACGCTCCGCCCCCCTTGCACCGCCCCTGCCTTAGACCCCGCCCTCCCATCCAGTATCAATACAGCCCCAATCGGCAATGTGTAGCTAGGACGTGTTTAGGCCGTTGCAAGGGTGTATTAACTGGATGCTATGGTGTTTTAGGCTCATCGGTATAGGGCATTCGTAGATCGTTGCTAGGGTGTACTAAGTAGTTGTGGGTGGGAAATGGGCGGGCCTTTGTGAGTACAAGCGGGAGGAGCCAAGGAAACTAGGGCAGAAAGAATTTTGATCGTAGAACCTATGGTTCCAAACTTACAAACCAAAACGTAAAGAGGGCAGCTATAGCGCCACCGTGAGGTCAATTGGTATAATTTTTTAGGCCAGATTAGAAGAGTACTCTATGAACCTATGTACCCAATTTGGGAACAGTCACTCTTACAGTTTGTGAGATACAGCTACTGAATGCTGCTATAGCGCCCCCTATAGGCGAAATGACACAATTTTATGTTTATCAGCTCAGAGTACATATGTGCATTGTGCATACCTGGACCAAGTTTGGTTCGGATGGGACAATGTGGTCCGGAGTTATGGCGGTTTTTGTGAAGTAGGCCCCACCCACCCCCGCCCCCTACAGGCCAAATGACACTTTCTTTTCTGAAATCAGCTCAGAAGTGTCAAGTGTCAATACAAGAAGGAAGGCTGGCCATAATTCCAATGAATCAGCACTTCCTGCCGCCCTTCAAAATAAACCAATTTAGAAGGTACAGGTACTGAATGCTGCTATAGCGCCCCCTAGAGGCGAAATGACACAATAGTTGTCCTATAGGCTCAGAGTACATCCGTCCACACCTGTACCAAGTTTGGTTAGCATCGGACGATCTTTGTGAAATAGGCCCCACCCACATAACTTTGGAAGTCGATTATATCGCAACCGTGCGGAATTTCTAAAATACGCAAAATAAGTTTTGTGCGGGACAGTCCACACACGCTCTGTGATGTGGTTTGGTGAAGATCGGGCAAAATTTGAAGGAGAAATAGCGAAAAAACGCTTTTTGACAAAATTCAAAATGGCGGAAAATCTAGTTAGACGGAAATGGGCGGGGCCTATATCAGCAGATGCGGAATGGCCCAAGGAATCCAGGGAAAAAATAATTTTGAATGTAGCCCTTAGGGTTCAAAAGTTATGGACCAAAACGTAAGGATGGCTGTTATAGCGCCACCATCTGGTCAAATAGTGGAATTTTCCCGCACAGAGTAAAAGGTGACTCTGTAAACCTACCTACAAAGTTTGGTAATGGCAGGTCATACGGTGTCTGAGCTAGAGCTAATTTAATGCCAACGATTTCAAAACCCCATTCAAGTGAATGGGGAAAAAAATCGTACGTTAACGCCAATATCGCGAAAACCGGCAAACGAAACCCTTAGCAATCCAAATGCACACGATTCCTCAATGAGCCGCACGTTTTGATGTCTTCCATGTCTGTGTAGTGTGAAAACTGTAGGAGAAATGGCGAACCAAACTTTTGGATAGAAGAAAACAGAATAAAAACTAGAACGGGCTAAATTTGCTGAAGCAAATTTGATTGTGCTTGCTCCCGCGTGACGCTCCGCCCCCCTTGCACCGCCCCTGCCTTAGACCCCGCCCTCCCATCCAGCATCAATACAGCCCCAATCGGCAATGTGTAGCTAGTACGTGTTTAGGCCGTTGCAAGGGTGTATTAACTGGATGCTATGGTGTTACAGGTACTGAAGGCTGCTATAGCGCCCCCTAGAGGCGAAATGACACAATATTTGTCCTATAGGCTCAGAGTACATCCGTCCACACCTGTACCAAGTTTGGTTAGCATCGGACGATCTTTGTGAAATAGGCCCCACCCACAGAACTTTGGAGGTCGATTATATCGCAACGGTGTGGAATTAAAAAAAAACGCAAAATAAGTTTTGTGCGGGACATTCCACACACGCTGTGTGATGTGGTTTGGTGAAGATCGGGCAAAATTTGAAGGAGAAATAGCGAAAAAACGCTTTTCGACAAAATTCAAAATGGCGGAATATCTAGTTAGACGGAAATAGGCGGGGCCTATATCAGTAGATGCGGAATGACCCAAGGAATCCAGGGAAAAAAGAATTTTGAATGTAGCCCTTACGGTTCAAAAGTTATGGACCAAAACGTAAGGAATGCTGCTATAGCGCCCCCTAGAGGCGAAATGACACAATATTTGTCATATAGGCTCAGAGTACATCCGTCCACACCTGTACCAAGTTTGGTTAGCATCGGGCGATCTTTGTGAAATAGGCCCCACCCACAGAACTTTGGAGGTCGATTATATCGCAACGGTGCGGAATTAAAAAAAAACGCAAAATAAGTTTTGTGCGGGACAGTCCACACACGCTCTGTGATGTGGTTTGGTGAAGATCGGGCAAAATTTGAAGGAGAAATAGCGAAAAAACGCTTTTCGACAAAATTCAAAATGGCGGGAAATCTAGTTAGACGGAAATGGGCGGGGCCTATATCAGCAGATGCGGAATGACCCAAGGAATCCAGGGAAAAAAGAATTTTGAATGTAGCCCTTACGGTTCAAAAGTTATGGACCAAAACGTAAGGACGGCTGTTATAGCGCCACCATCTGGTCAAATACTAAAATTTTCCCGCACAGAGTAAAAGGTGACTCTGTAAACCTACCTACAAAGTTTGGTAATAGCAGGTCATACGGTGTCTGAGCTAGAGCTAATTTAATGCCAACGATTTCGAAACCCCATTCAAGTGAATGGGGAAAAAAATCGTACGTTAACGCCAATATCGCGAAAACCGGCGAACGAAACCCTTAGCAATCCAAATGCACACGATTCCTCAATGAGCCGCACGTTTTGATGTCTCCCATGTCTGTGTAGTGTGAAAACTGTAGGAGAAATGGCGAAGCAAACTTTTGACCAGAAGAAAACAGAATAATAAATAAATAAATAAAATTAAGTATGAGAGATTCTAAGATTGTGCTTGCCTATCTGCAAGCACAATAATAAATAAACTAGAACGGGCTAAATTTGCTGAAGCAAATTTGATTGTGCTTGCTCCCGCGTGACGCTCCGCCCCCCTTGCACCGCCCCTGCCTTAGACCCCGCCCTCCCATCCAGCATCAATACAGCCCCAATCGGCAATGTGTAGCTAGTACGTGTTTAGGCCGTTGCAAGGGTGTATTAACTGGATGCTATGGTGTTACAGGTACTGAAGGCTGCTATAGCGCCCCCTAGAGGCGAAATGACACAATATTTGTCCTATAGGCTCAGAGTACATCCGTCCACACCTGTACCAAGTTTGGTTAGCATCGGACGATCTTTGTGAAATAGGCCCCACCCACAGAACTTTGGAGGTCGATTATATCGCAACGGTGTGGAATTAAAAAAAAACGCAAAATAAGTTTTGTGCGGGACATTCCACACACGCTGTGTGATGTGGTTTGGTGAAGATCGGGCAAAATTTGAAGGAGAAATAGCGAAAAAACGCTTTTCGACAAAATTCAAAATGGCGGAATATCTAGTTAGACGGAAATAGGCGGGGCCTATATCAGCAGATGCGGAATGACCCAAGGAATCCAGGGAAAAAAGAATTTTGAATGTAGCCCTTACGGTTCAAAAGTTATGGACCAAAACGTAAGGAATGCTGCTATAGCGCCCCCTAGAGGCGAAATGACACAATATTTGTCATATAGGCTCAGAGTACATCCGTCCACACCTGTACCAAGTTTGGTTAGCATCGGGCGATCTTTGTGAAATAGGCCCCACCCACAGAACTTTGGAGGTCGATTATATCGCAACGGTGCGGAATAAAAAAAAAACGCAAAATAAGTTTTGTGCGGGACAGTCCACACACGCTCTGTGATGTGGTTTGGTGAAGATCGGGCAAAATTTGAAGGAGAAATAGCGAAAAAACGCTTTTCGACAAAATTCAAAATGGCGGGAAATCTAGTTAGACGGAAATGGGCGGGGCCTATATCAGCAGATGCGGAATGACCCAAGGAATCCAGGGAAAAAAGAATTTTGAATGTAGCCCTTACGGTTCAAAAGTTATGGACCAAAACGTAAGGACGGCTGTTATAGCGCCACCATCTGGTCAAATACTAAAATTTTCCCGCACAGAGTAAAAGGTGACTCTGTAAACCTACCTACAAAGTTTGGTAATAGCAGGTCATACGGTGTCTGAGCTAGAGCTAATTTAATGCCAACGATTTCGAAACCCCATTCAAGTGAATGGGGAAAAAAATCGTACGTTAACGCCAATATCGCGAAAACCGGCGAACGAAACCCTTAGCAATCCAAATGCACACGATTCCTCAATGAGCCGCACGTTTTGATGTCTCCCATGTCTGTGTAGTGTGAAAACTGTAGGAGAAATGGCGAAGCAAACTTTTGACCAGAAGAAAACAGAATAATAAATAAATAAATAAAATTAAGTATGAGAGATTCTAAGATTGTGCTTGCCTATCTGCAAGCACAATAATAAAGAAGTATGAGAGATTCTAAGATTGTGCTTGCCTATCTGCAAGCACAATAATAAAGATAAAGAAGTATGAGAGATTCTAAGATTGTGCTTGCCTATCTGCAAGCACAATAATAATAAAGAAGTATGAGAGATTCTAAGATTGTGCTTGCCTATCTGCAAGCACAATAATAATAAAGATAAAGAAGTATGAGAGATTCTAAGATTGTGCTTGCCTATCTGCAAGCACAATAATAATTGCTTTTATCTCGGAAACGGAAGGTGCGATCCTGATTCCGGGCCTCGTTCAGCTAATTTTCCACCCCGAGTCCAACGCCGCCATCCGTGAGTCTCTACGAGTTACGGTTGCGGAGATATGTTGCTGTAGCGCCCCCCATAGGCAAACAATAGCGCCCCATACACGCCAAATGACACTTTCTTTTCTGAAATCAGCTCAGAAGTGTCAAGTGTCATACAAGAAGGAAGGCTGGCCATAATTCCAATGAATCAGCACTTCCTGCCGCCCTTCAAAATAAAACAATTTAGAAGGGACAGGTTCTGAATGCTGCTATAGCGCCCCCTAGAGGCGAAATGACACAATATTTGTCCTATAGGCTCAGAGTACATCCTTCCACACCTGGACCAAGTTTGGTTCGCATCGGGCGATCTTTGTGAAATAGGCCCCACCCACAGAACTTTGGAAGTCGATTATATCGCAACGGTGCGGAATTTCAAAAAAACACAAAATAAGTTTTGTGCGGGACAGTCCACACACGCTCTGTGATGTGGTTTGGTGAAGATCGGGCAAAATTTGAAGGAGAAATAGCGAAAAAACGCTTTTCGACAAAATTCAAAATGGCGGAAAATCTAGTTAGACGGAAATGGGCGGGGCCTATATCAGCAGATGCGGAATGGCCCAAGGAATCTAGGGAAAAAAGAATTTTGAATGTAGCCCTTACGGTTCAAAAGTTATGGACCAAAACGTAAGGGTGGCTGTTATAGCGCCACCATCTGGTCAAATAGTGTAATTTTCCCGCACAGAGTAAAAGGTGACTCCGTAAACCTACCTGCAAAGTTTGGTAATGGCAGGTCATACGGTGTCTGAGCTAGAGCTAATTTAATGCCAACGATTTCGAAACCCCATTCAAGTGAATGGGAAAAAAATCGTACGTTAACGCCAATATCGCGAAACCCGGCCAACGAAACCCTTAGCAATCCAAATGCACACGATTCCTCAATGAGCCGCACGTTTTGATGTCTCCCATGTCTGTGTAGTGTGAAAACTGTAGGAGAAATGGCGAACCAAACTTTTGACCAGAAGAAAACAGAACTAGAACGGGCTAAATTTGCTGAAGCAAATTTGATTGTGCTTGCTCCCGCGTGACGCTCCGCCCCCCTTGCACCGCCCCTGCCTTAGACCCCGCCCTCCCATCCAGTATCAATACAGCCCCAATCGGCAATGTGTAGCTAGGACGTGTTTAGGCCATTGCAAGGGTGTATTAACTGGATGCTATGGTGTTTTCGGCTCATTATTATGCTGCTATAGCGCCCCCTAGAGGCGAAATGACACAATATTTGTCCTATAGGCTCAGAGTACATCCGTCCACACCTGTACCAAGTTTGGTTAGCATCGGACGATCTTTATGAAATAGGCTCCACCCACAGAACTTTGGAAGTCGATTATATCGCAACGGTGCGGAATTTAAAAAAAACGCAAAATAAGTTTTGTGCGGGACAGTCCACACACGCTCTGTGATGTGGTTTGGTGAAGATCGGGCAACATTTGAAGGAGAAATAGCGAAAAAACGCTTTTCGACAAAATTCAAAATGGCAGAAAATCTAGTTAGACGGAAATGGGCGGGGCCTATATCAGCAGATGCGGAATGACCCAAGGAATCCAGGGAAACAAGAATTTTGAATTTAGCCCTTACGGTTCAAAAGTTATGGACCAAAACGTAAGGACGGCTGTTATAGCGCCACCTTCTGGTCAAATAGTGGAATTTTCCCGCACAGAGTAAAAGGTGACTCTGTAAACCTACCTACAAAGTTTGGTAATAGCAGGTCATACGGTGTCTGAGCTAGAGCTAATTTAATGCCAACGATTTCGAAACCCCATTCAAGTGAATGGGAAAAAAAATCGTACGTTAACGCCAATATCGCGAAAACCGGCGAACGAAACCCTTAGCAATCCAAATGCACACGATTCCTCAATGAGCCGCACGTTTTGATGTCTCCCATGTCTGTGTAATGTGAAAACTGTAGGAGAAATGGCGAACCAAACTTTTGGGTATTAAGTATGAGAGATTCTAAGATTGTGCTTGCCTATCTGCAAGCACAATAATAATAAAGATAAAGAAGTATGAGAGATTCTAAGATTGTGCTTGCCTATCTGCAAGCACAATAATAATTATTGTGCTTGCAGATAGGCAAGCACAATCTTAGAATCTCTCATACTTCTTTATCTTTATTATTGTGCTTGCAGATAGGCAAGCACAATCTTAGAATCTCTCATACTTAATTTTATTCTGTTTTCTTCTGGTCAAAAGTTTGCTTCGCCATTTCTCCTACAGTTTTCACACTACACAGACATGGGAGACATCAAAACGTGCGGCTCATTGAGGAATCGTGTGCATTTGGATTGCTAAGGGTTTCGTTTGCCGGTTTTCGCGATATTGGCGTTAACGTACGATTTTTTTTCCCATTTACTTGAATGGGGTTTCGAAATCGTTGGGATTAAATTAGCTCTAGCTCAGACACCGTATGACCTGCTATTACCAAACTTTGTAGGTAGGTTTACAGAGTCACCTTTTACTCTGTGCGGGAAAATTTTAGTATTTGACCAGATGGTGGCGCTATAACAGCCGTCCTTACGTTTTGGTCCATAACTTTTGAACCGTAAGGGCTACATTCAAAATTCTTTTTTCCCTGGATTCCTTGGGTCATTCCGCATCTGCTGATATAGGCCCCGCCCATTTCCGTCTAACTAGATTTTCCGCCATTTTGAATTTTGTCGAAAAGCGTTTTTTCGCTATTTCTCCTTCAAATTTTGCCCGATTTTCACCAAACCACATCACAGAGCTAGTGTGGACTGTCCCGCACAAAACTTATTTTGCGTTTTTTTGAAATTCTGCACCGTTGCCATATAATCGACCTCCAAAGTTCTGTGGGTGGGGCCTATTTCACAAAGATCGTCCGATGCTAACCAAACTTGGTACAGGTGTGGACGGATGTACTCTGAGCCTATAGGACAAATATTGTGTCATTTCGCCTCTAGGGGGCGCTATAGCAGCATTCCTTACGTTTTGGTCCATAACTTTTGAACCGTAAGGGCTACATTCAAAATTCTTGTTTCCCTGGATTCCTTGGGTCATTCCGCATCTGCTGATATAGGCCCCGCCCATTTCCGTCTAACTAGATTTTCCGCCATTTTGAATTTTGTCGAAAAGCGTTTTTTCGCTATTTCTCCTTCAAATTTTGCCCGATCTTCACCAAACCACATCACACAGCGTGTGTGGACTGTCCCGCACAAAACTTATTTAGCGTTTTTTTTTAAATTCCACACCGTTGCGATTTAATCGACCTCCAAAGTTCTGTGGGTGGGGCCTATTTCACAAAGATCGTCCGATGCTAACCAAACTTGGTACAGGTGTGGACGGATGTACTCTGAGCCTATAGGACAAATATTGTGTCATTTCGCCTCTAGGGGGCGCTATAGCAGCATTCAGTACCTGTAACACCATAGCATCCAGTTAATACACCCTTGCAACGGCCTAAACACGTCCTAGCTACACATTGCCGATTGGGGCTGTATTGATACTGGATGGGAGGGCGGGGTCTAAGGCAGGGGCGGTGCAAGGGGGGCGGAGCGTCACGCGGGAGCAAGCACAATCAAATTTGCTTCAGCAAATTTAGCCCGTTCTAGTTCTTTATTCTGTTTTCTTCTGGTCAAAAGTTGTGTTCGCCATTTCTCCTACAGTTTTCACACTACACAGACATGAGAGACATCAAAACGTGCGGCTCATTGAGGAATCGTGTGCATTTGGATTGCTAAGGGTTTCGTTCGCCGGTTTTCGCGATATTCGCGTTAACGTATGATTTTTTTTCCCATTCACTTGAATGGGGTTTCGAAATCGTTGGCATTAAATTAGCTCTAGCTCAGACACCGTATGATCTGCTATTACCAAACTTTGTAGGTAGGTTTACAGAGTCACCTTTTACTCTGTGCGGGAAAATTTTAGTATTTGACCAGATGGTGGCGCTATAACAGCCGTCCTTACGTTTTGGTCCATAACTTTTGAACCGTAAGGGCTACATTCAAAATTCTTTTTTCCCTGGATTCCTTGGGTCATTCCGCATCTGCTGATATAGGCCCCGCCCATTTCCGTCTAACTAGATTTTCCGCCATTTTGAATTTTGTCGGAAAGCGTTTTTTCGCTATTTCTCGTTCAAATTTCGCCCGATCTTCACCAAACCACATCACAGAGCGTGTGTGGACTGTCCCGCACAAAACTTATTTTGCGTTTTTTTGAAATTCCGCACCGTTGCGATATAATCGACTTCCAAAGTTCTGTGGGTGGGGCCTATTTCACAAAGATCGTCCGATGCGAACCAAACTTGGTCCAGGTGTGGAAGGATGTACTCTGAGCCTATAGGAGAAATATTTTGTCATTTCGCCTCTAGGGGGCGCTATAGCAGCATTCAGAACCTGTCCCTTCTAAATTGTTTTATTTTGAAGGGCGGCAGGAAGTGCTGATTCATTGGAATTATGGCCAGCCTTCCTTCTTGTATGACACTTGACACTTCTGAGCTGATTTCAGAAAAGAAAGTGTCATTTGGCCTGTAGGAGGCGGGGGTGGGTGGGGCCTACTTCACAAAAACCGCCATAACTCCGGACCACATTGTCCGATCCGAACCAAACTTGGTCCAGGTATGCACATATGTACTCTGAGCTGATCAAAATAAAATTGTGTCATTTCGCCTATAGGGGGCGCTATAGCAGCATTCAGTAGCTGTATCTCACAAACTGTAAGAGCGACTGTTCCCAAATTGGGTACATAGGTTCATAGAGTACTCTTCTAATCTGGCCTAAAGAATTATACCAATTGACCTCACGGTGGCGCTATAGCTGCCCTCTTTACGTTTTGGTTTTAAGTTTGGAACCATAGCTTCTACGATCAAAATTCTTTCTGCCCTGGTTTCCTTGGCTCCTCCCGCTTGTACTTACAAAGGCCCGCACATTTCCCGCCCACAACTACTTAGTACACCCTAGCAACGATCTACGAATGCCCTATACCGATGAGCCGAAAACACCATAGCATCCAGTTAATACACCCTTGCAACGGCCTAAACACGTCCTAGCTACACATTGCCGATTGGGGCTGTATTGATAGTGGATGGGAGGGCGGGGTCTAAGGCAGGGGCGGTGCAAGGGGGGCGGAGCATCACGGGGGAGCAAGCACAATCAAATTTGCTTCAGCAAATTTAGCCCGTTCTAGTTGCTTTTATCTCGGAAACGGAAGGTGCGATCCTGATTCCGGGCCTCGTTCAGCTAATTTTCCACCCCGAGTCCAACGCCGCCATCCGTGAGTCTCTACGAGTTACGGTTGCGGAGATATGTTGCTGTAGCGCCCCCCATAGGCAAACAATAGCGCCCCCTACACGCCAAATGACACTTTCTTTTCTGAAATCAGCTCAGAAGTGTCAAGTGTCATACAAGAAGGAAGGCTGGCCATAATTCCAATGAATCAGCACTTCCTGCCGCCCTTCAAAATAAAACAATTTAGAAGGGACAGGTTCTGAATGCTGCTATAGCGCCCCCTAGAGGCGAAATGACACAATATTTGTCCTATAGGCTCAGAGTACATCCTTCCACACCTGGACCAAGTTTGGTTCGCATCGGGCGATCTTTGTGAAATAGGCCCCACCCACAGAACTTTGGAAGTCGATTATATCGCAACGGTGCGGAATTTAAAAAAAACGCAAAATAAGTTTTGTGCGGGACAGTCCACACACGCTCTGTGATGTGGTTTGGTGAAGATCGGGCAAAATTTGAAGGAGAAATAGCGAAAAAACGCTTTTCGACAAAATTCAAAATGGCGGAAAATCTAGTTAGACGGAAATGGGCGGGGCCTATATCAGCAGATGCGGAATGGCCCAAGGAATCTAGGGAAAAAAGAATTTTGAATGTAGCCCTTACGGTTCAAAAGTTATGGACCAAAACGTAAGGGTGGCTGTTATAGCGCCACCATCTGGTCAAATAGTGTAATTTTCCCGCACAGAGTAAAAGGTGACTCCGTAAACCTACCTGCAAAGTTTGGTAATGGCAGGTCATACGGTGTCTGAGCTAGAGCTAATTTAATGCCAACGATTTCGAAACCCCATTCAAGTGAATGGGAAAAAAAATCGTACGTTAACGCCAATATCGCGAAACCCGGCCAACGAAACCCTTAGCAATCCAAATGCACACGATTCCTCAATGAGCCGCACGTTTTGATGTCTCCCATGTCTGTGTAGTGTGAAAACTGTAGGAGAAATGGCGAACCAAACTTTTGACCAGAAGAAAACAGAACTAGAACGGGCTAAATTTGCTGAAGCAAATTTGATTGTGCTTGCTCCCGCGTGACGCTCCGCCCCCCTTGCACCGCCCCTGCCTTAGACCCCGCCCTCCCATCCAGCATCAATACAGCCCCAATCGGCAATGTGTAGCTAGTACGTGTTTAGGCCGTTGCAAGGGTGTATTAACTGGATGCTATGGTGTTACAGGTACTGAAGGCTGCTATAGCGCCCCCTAGAGGCGAAATTACACAATATTTGTCCTATAGGCTCAGAGTACATCCGTCCACACCTGTACCAAGTTTGGTTAGCATCGGACGATCTTTGTGAAATAGGCCCCACCCACAGAACTTTGGAGGTCGATTATATCGCAACGGTGTGGAATTAAAAAAAAACGCAAAATAAGTTTTGTGCAGGACATTCCACACACGCTGTGTGATGTGGTTTGGTGAAGATCGGGCAAAATTTGAAGGAGAAATAGCGAAAAAACGCTTTTCGACAAAATTCAAAATGGCGGAATATCTAGTTAGACGGAAATAGGCGGGGCCTATATCAGCAGATGCGGAATGACCCAAGGAATCCAGGGAAAAAAGAATTTTGAATGTAGCCCTTACGGTTCAAAAGTTATGGACCAAAACGTAAGGAATGCTGCTATAGCGCCCCCTAGAGGCGAAATGACACAATATTTGTCGTATAGGCTCAGAGTACATCCGTCCACACCTGTACCAAGTTTGGTTAGCATCGGACGATCTTTGTGATATAGGCCCCACCCACAAAACTTTGGAGGTCAATTATATCGCAACGGTGCGGAATTTAAAAAAAACGCAAAATAAGTTTTGTGCGGGACAGTCCACACACGCTCTGTGATGTGGTTTGGTGAAGATCGGGCAAAATTTGAAGGAGAAATAGCGAAAAAACGCTTTTCGACAAAATTCAAAATGGCGGGAAATCTAGTTAGACGGAAATGGGCGGGGCCTATATCAGCAGATGCGGAATGACCCAAGGAATCCAGGGAAAAAAGAATTTTGAATGTAGCCCTTACGGTTCAAAAGTTATGGACCAAAACGTAAGGACGGCTGTTATAGCGCCACCATCTGGTCAAATACTAAAATTTTCCCGCACAGAGTAAAAGGTGACTCTGTAAACCTACCTACAAAGTTTGGTAATAGCAGGTCATACGGTGTCTGAGCTAGAGCTAATTTAATGCCAACGATTTCGAAACCCCATTCAAGTGAATGGGGAAAAAAATCGTACGTTAACGCCAATATCGCGAAAACCGGCGAACGAAACCCTTAGCAATCCAAATGCACACGATTCCTCAATGAGCCGCACGTTTTGATGTCTCCCATGTCTGTGTAGTGTGAAAACTGTAGGAGAAATGGCGAAGCAAACTTTTGACCAGAAGAAAACAGAATAATAAACTAGAACGGGCTAAATTTGCTGAAGCAAATTTGATTGTGCTTGCTCCCCCGTGATGCTCCGCCCCCCTTGCACCGCCCCTGCCTTAGACCCCGCCCTCCCATCCACTATCAATACAGCCCCAATCGGCAATGTGTAGCTAGGACGTGTTTAGGCCGTTGCAAGGGTGTATTAACTGGATGGTATGGTGTGTTCGGCTCATCGGTATAGGGCATTCGTAGATCGGTGCTAGGGTGTACTAAGTAGTTGTGGGTGGGAAATGGGCGGGCCTTTGTGAGTACAAGCGGGAGGAGCCAAGGAAACCAGGGCAGAAAGAATTTTGATCGTAGAAGCTATGGTTCCAAACTTACAAACCAAAACGTAAAGAGGGCAGCTATAGCGCCACCGTGAGGTCAATTGGTATAATTTTTTAGGCCAGATTAGAAGAGTACTCTATGAACCTATGTACCCAATTTGGGAACAGTCGCTCTTACAGTTTGTGAGATACAGCTACTGAATGCTGCTATAGTGCCCCCTATAGGCGAAATGACACAATTTTATTTTTATCAGCTCAGAGTACATATGTGCATACCTGGACCAAGTTTGGTTCGGATCGGACAATGTGGTCCGGAGTTATGGTGGTTTTTGTGAAGTAGGCCCCACCCACCCCCGCCCCCTACAGGCCAAATTACACTTTCTTTTCTGAAATCAGCTCAGAAGTGTCAAGTGTCATACAAGAAAGAAGGCTGGCCATAATTCCAATGAATCAGCACTTCCTGCCGCCCTTCAAAATAAACCAATTTAGAAGGTACAGGTACTGAATGCTGCTATAGCGCCCCCTAGAGGCGAAATGACAAAATATTTGTCCTATAGGCTCAGAGTACATCCGTCCACACCTGTACCAAGTTTGGTTAGCATCGGACGATCTTTGTGAAATAGGCCCCACCCACAGAACTTTGGAGGTCGATTATATCGCAACGGTGCAGAATTTCAAAAAAACGCAAAATAAGTTTTGTGCGGGACAGTCCACACACGCTCTGTGATGTGGTTTGGTAAAGATCGGGCAAAATTTGAAGGAGAAATAGCTAAAAAACGCTTTTCGACAAAATTCAAAATGGCGGAAAATCTAGTTAGACGGAAATGGGCGGGGCCTATATCAGCAGATGCGGAATGACCCAAGGAATCCAGGGAAAAAAGAATTTTGAATGTAGCCCTTACGGTTCAAAAGTTATGGACCAAAACGTAAGGATGGCTGTTATAGCGCCACCATCTGGTCAAATAGTGGAATTTTCCCACACAGAGTAAAAGGTGACTCTGTAAACCTACCTACAAAGTTTGGTCATGGCAGGTCATACGGTGTCTGAGCTACAGCTAATTTAATGCCAACGATTTCGAAACCCCATTCAAGTGAATGGGGAAAAAAATCGTACGTTAACGCCAATATCGCGAAAACCGGCGAACGAAACCCTTAGCAATTCAAATGCACACGATTCCTCAATGAGCCGCACGTTTTGATGTCTTCCATGTCTGTGTAGTGTGAAAACTGTAGGAGAAATGGCGAACCAAACTTTTGGATAGAAGAAAATATAGAGATAGTAAATAAATACTAGAACGGGCTAAATTTGCTGAAGCAAATTTGATTGTGCTTGCTCCCCCGTGACGCTCCGCCCCCCTTGCACCGCCCCTGCCTTAGACCCCGGCCTCCCATCCAGTATCAATACAGCCCCAATCGGCAATGTGTAGCTAGGACGTGTTTAGGCCGTTGCAAGGGTGTATTAACTGGATGCTATGGTGTTTTCGGCTCATCGGTATAGGGCATTCGTAGATCGTTGCTAGGGTGTACTAAGTAGTTGTGGGCGGGAAATGGGCGGGCCTTTGTGAGTACAAGTGGGAGGAGCCAAGGAAACCAGGGCAGAAAGAATTTTGATCGTAGAAGCTATGGTTCCAAACTTACAAACCAAAACGTAAAGAGGGCAGCTATAGCGCCACCGTGAGGTCAATTGGTATAATTTTTTAGGCCAGATTAGAAGAGTACTCTATGAACCTATGTACCCAATTTGGGAACAGTCGCTCTTACAGTTTGTGAGATACAGCTACTGAATGCTGCTATAGCGCCCCCTATAGGCGAAATGACACCATTTTAATTTATCAGCTCAGAGTACATATGTGCATACCTGGACCAAGTTTGGTTCGGATCGGACAATGTGGTCCAGAGTTATGGCAGTTTTTGTGAAGTAGGCCCCACCCACCCCCGCCCCCTACAGGCCAAATTACACTTTCTTTTGTGAAATCAGCTCAGAAGTGTCAAGTGTCAATACAAGAAGGAAGGCTGGCCATAATTCCAATGAATCAGCACTTCCTGCCGCCCTTCAAAATAAACCAATTTAGAAGGTACAGGTACTGAATGCTGCTATATCGCCCCCTAGAGGCGGAATGACACAATATTTGTCCAATATTTGTCCTATAGGCTCAGAGTACATCTGTCCACACCTGTACCAAGTTTGGTTAGCATCGGACGATCTTTGTGAAATAGGCCCCACCCACAGAACTTTGGAAGTCGATTATATCGCAACGGTGCGGAATTTCAAAAATACGCAAAATAAGTTTTGTGCGGGACAGTCCACACACGCTCTGTGATGTGGTTTGGTGAAGATCGGGTAAAATTTGAAGGAGAAATAGCGAAAAAACGCTTTTCGACAAAATTCAAAATGGCGGAAAATCTAGTTAGACGGAAATGGGCGGGGCCTATATCAGCAGATGCGGAATGACCCAAGGAATCCAGGGAAAAAAGAATTTTGAATGTAGCCCTTACGGTTCAAAAGTTATGGACCAAAACGTAAGGACGGCTGTTATAGCGCCACCATCTGGTCAAATACTAAAATTTTCCCGCACAGAGTAAAAGGTGACTCTGTAAACCTACCTACAAAGTTTGGTAATAGCAGGTCATACGGTGTCTGAGCTAGAGCTAATTTAATCCCAACGATTTCGAAACCCCATTCAAGTGAATGGGAAAAAAAATCGTACGTTAACGCCTATATCGCGAAAACCGGCGAACGAAACCCTTAGCAATCCAAATGCACACGATTCCTCAATGAGCCGCACGTTTTGATGTCTTCCATGTCTGTGTAGTGTGAAAACTGTAGGAGAAATGGCGAACCAAACTTTTGACCAGAAGAAAACAGAATAAAGAAAGAAATAATAAAGAAGTATGAGAGATTCTAAGATTGTGCTTGCCTATCTGCAAGCACAATAACTAGAACGGGCTAAATTTGCTGAAGCAAATTTGATTGTGCTTGCTCCCCCGTGACGCTCCGCCCCCCTTGCACCGCCCCTGCTTTAGACCGGTTGCAAGGGTGTATTAACTGGTTGCTAGGGTGTGTTTGGCTGATCGCTATAGGGTGTTCGTAGATCGTTGTAAGGGTGTACTAATTAGTTTTGGGGGGGAAATGGAGCGGGAGGAGCCAAGGAAACCAGGGCAGAAAGAATTTTGATCGTAGAAGCTATGGTTCCAAACTTACAAACCAAAACGTAAAGAGGGCAGCTATAGCGCCACCGTGAGGTCAATTGGTATAATTTTTTAGGCCAGATTAGAAGAGTACTCTATGAACCTATGTACCCAATTTGGGAACAGTCGCTCTTACAGTTTGTGAGATACAGCTACTGAATTCTGCTATAGCGCCCCCTATAGGCGAAATGACACAATTTTATTTTTATCAGCTCAGAGTACATATGTGCATACCTGGACCAAGTTTGGTTCGGATCGGACAATGTGGTCCGGAGTTATGGCGGTTTATGTGAAGTAGGCCCCACCCACCCCCGCCCCCTACAGGCCAAATTACACTTTCTTTTCTGAAATCAGCTCAGAAGTGTCAAGTGTCATACAAGAAGGAAGGCTGGCCATAATTCCAATGAATCAGCACTTCCTGCCGCCCTTCAAAATAAAACAATTTAGAAGGTACAGGTACTGAATGCTGCTATAGCGCCCCCTAGAGGCGAAATGACAAAATATTTGTCCTATAGGCTCAGAGTACATCCGTCCACACCTGTACCAAGTTTGGTTAGCATCGGACGATCTTTGTGAAATAGGCCCCACCCACAGAACTTTGGAGGTCGATTATATCGCAACGGTGCGGAATTTCAAAAAAACGCAAAATAAGTTTTGTGCGGGACAGTCCACACACGCTCTGTGATGTGGTTTGGTGAAGATCGGGCAAAATTTGAAGGAGAAATAGCGAAAAAACGCTTTTTGACAAAATTCAAAATGGCGGAAAATCTAGTTAGACGGAAATGGGCGGGGCCTATATCAGCAGATGCGGAATGACCCAAGGAATCCAGGGAAAAAAGAATTTTGAATGTAGCCCTTACGGTTCAAAAGTTATGGACCAAAACGTAAGGACGGCTGTTATAGCGCCACCATCTGGTCAAATAGTGGAATTTTCCCGCACAGAGTAAAAGGTGACTCTGTAAACCTACCTACAAAGTTTGGTAATAGCAGGTCATACGGTGTCTGAGCTAGAGCTAATTTAATGCCAACGATTTCGAAACCCCATTCAAGTGAATGGGGAAAAAAATCGTACGTTAACGCCAATATCGCGAAAACCGGCGAACGAAACCCTTAGCAATCCAAATGCACACGATTCCTCAATGAGCCGCACGTTTTGATGTCTCCCATGTCTGTGTAGTGTGAAAACTGTAGGAGAAATGGTGAAGCAAACTTTTGGATAGAAGAAAAATAATAAAAAGAACTAGAACGGGCTAAATTTGCTGAAGCAAATTTGATTGTGCTTGCTCCCGCGTGACGCTCCGCCCCCCTTGCACCGCCCCTGCCTTAGACCCCGCCCTCCCATCCAGTATCAATACAGCCCCAATCGGCAATGTGTAGCTAGGACGTGTTTAGGCCGTTGCAAGGGTGTATTAACTGGATGCTATGGTGTTTTCAGCTCATTACTATTCTGCTATAGCGCCCCCTAGAGGCGAAATGACACAATATTTGTCCTATAGGCTCAGAGTACATCCGTCCACACCTGTACCAAGTTTGGTTAGCATCGGACGATCTTTGTGAAATAGGCCCCACCCACAGAACTTTGGAGGTCGATTATATCGCAACGGTGCGGAATTTAAAAAAAAAACGCAAAATAAGTTTTGTGCGGGACAGTCCACACACGCTGTGTGATGTGGTTTGGTGAAGATCGGGCAAAATTTGAAGGAAAAATAGCGAAAAAACGCTTTTCGACAAAATTCAAAATGGCGGAAAATCTAGTTAGACGGAAATGGGCGGGGCCTATATCAGCAGATGCGGAATGACCCAAGGAATCCAGGGAAAAAATAATTTTGAATGTAGCCCTTACGGTTCAAAAGTTATGGACCAAAACGTAAGGACGGCTGTTATAGCGCCACCATCTGGTCAAATACTAAAATTTTCCTGCACAGAGTAAAAGGTGACTCTGTAAACCTACCTACAAAGTTTGGTAATAGCAGATCATACGGTGTCTGAGCTAGAGCTAATTTAATGCCAACGATTTCGAAACCCCATTCAAGTGAATGGGAAAAAAAATCGTACGTTAACGCGAATATCGCGAAAACCGGCGAACGAAACCCTTAGCAATCCAAATGCACACGATTCCTCAATGAGCCGCACATTTTGATGTCTCTCATGTCTGTGTAGTGTGAAAACTGTAGGAGAAATGGCGAACACAACTTTTGACCAGAAGAAAACAGAATAATAATAAAGATAAAGAAGTATGAGAGATTCTAAGATTGTGCTTGCCTATCTGCAAGCACAATAATAATAAGTATGAGAGATTCTAAGATTGTGCTTGCCTATCTGCAAGCACAATAATAATTGCTTTTATCTCGGAAACGGAAGGTGCGATCCTGATTCTGGGCCTCGTTCAGCTAATTTTCCACCCCGAGTCCAACGCCGCCATCCGTGAGTCTCTACGAGTTACGGTTGCGGAGATACGTTACTGTAGCGCCCCCCATAGGCAAACAATAGCGCCCCCTACACGCCAAATTACACTTTCTTTTCTGAAATCAGCTCAGAAGTGTCAAGTGTCATACAAGAAGGAAGGCTGGCCATAATTCCAATGAATCAGCACTTCCTGCCGCCCTTCAAAATAAAACAATTTAGAAGGGACAGGTTCTGAATGCTGCTATAGCGCCCCCTAGAGGCGAAATGACAAAATATTTCTCCTATAGGCTCAGAGTACATCCTTCCACACCTGGACCAAGTTTGGTTCACATCGGACGATCTTTGTGAAATAGGCCCCACCCACAGAACTTTGGAAGTCGATTATATCGCAACGGTGCGGAATTTCAAAAATACGCAAAATAAGTTTTGTGTGGGACAGTCCACACACGCTCTGTGATGTGGTTTGGTGAAGATCGGGCAAAATTTGAAGGAGAAATAGCGAAAAAACGCTTTTGGACAAAATTCAAAATGGCGGAAAATCTAGTTAGACGGAAATGGGCGGGGCCTATATCAGCAGATGCGGAATGACCCAAGGAATCCAGGGAAAAAATAATTTTGAATGTAGCCCTTACGGTTCAAAAGTTATGGACCAAAACGTAAGGATGGCTGTTATAGCGCCACCATCTGGTCAACTAGTGTAATTTTCCCGCACAGAGTAAAAGGTGACTCTGTAAACCTAGCTACAAAGTTTGGTAATAGCAGGTCATACGGTGTCTGAGCTAGAGCTAATTTAATGCCAACGATTTGGAAACCCCATTCAAGTGAATGGGGAAAAAAATCGTACGTTAACGCCAATATCGCGAAAACCGGCGAACGAAACCCTTAGCAATCCAAATGCACACGATTCCTCAATGAGCCGCACGTTTTGATGTCTCCCATGTCTGTGTAGTGTGAAAACTGTAGGAGAAATGGTGAAGCAAACTTTTGGATAGAAGAAAAATAATAAAAAGAATAATAAGTATGAGAGATTCTAAGATTGTGCTTGCCTATCTGCAAGCACAATAATAATAAGTATGAGAGATTCTAAGATTGTGCTTGCCTATCTGCAAGCACAATAACTAGAACGGGCTAAATTTGCTGAAGCAAATTTGATTGTGCTTGCTCCCGCGTGACGCTCCGCCCCCCTTGCACCGCCCCTGCCTTAGACCCCGCCCTCCCATCCAGTATCAATACAGCCCCAATCGGCAATGTGTAGCTAGGACGTGTTTAGGCCGTTGCAAGGGTGTATTAACTGGATGCTATGGTGTTTTCGGCTCATTATTATGCTGCTATAGCGCCCCCTAGAGGCGAAATGACACAATATTTGTCCTATAGGCTCAGAGTACATCCGTCCACACCTGTACCAAGTTTGGTTAGCATCGGACGATCTTTGTGAAATAGGCCCCACCCACAGAACTTTGGAAGTCGATTATATCGCAACGGTGCAGAATTAAAAAAAAAACGCAAAATAAGTTTTGTGCGGGACAGTCCACACACGCTCTGTGATGTGGTTTGGTGAAGATCGGGCAATATTTGAAGGAGAAATAGCGAAAAAACGCTTTTGGACAAAATTCAAAATGGCGGAAAATCTAGTTAGACGGAAATGGGCGGGGCCTATATCAGCAGATGCGGAATGGCCCAAGGAATCCAGGGAAAAAAGAATTTTGAATGTAGCCCTTACGGTTCAAAAGTTATGGACCAAAACGTAAGGACGGCTGTTATAGCGCCACCATCTGGTCAAATAGTGTAATTTTCGAGCACATAGTAAAAGGTGACTCTGTAAACCTACCTACAAAGTTTAGTAATGGTAGGTCATACGGTGTCTGAGCTAGAGCTAATTTAATGCCAACGATTTCGAAACCCTATTCAAGTGAATGGGAAAAAAAATCGTACGTTAACGCGAATATCGCGAAAACCGGCGAACGAAACCCTTAGCAATCCAAATGCACACGATTCCTCAATGAGCCGCACGTTTTGATGTCTCTCATGTCTGTGTAGTGTGAAAACTGTAGGAGAAATGGCGAACACAACTTTTGACCAGAAGAAAACAGAATAAAGAATAAAGATAAAGAAGTATGAGAGATTCTAAGATTGTGCTTGCCTATCTGCAAGCACAATAATAAATAAATAAAATTAAGTATGAGAGATTCTAAGATTGTGCTTGCCTATCTGCAAGCACAATAATAATAATAAGTATGAGAGATTCTAAGATTGTGCTTGCCTATCTGCAAGCACAATAATAATAATAATAATAATAATAATAATAATAATAATAATAATAATAATAATAATAATAATAATAATAATAATAATAATAATAAAGGTAATAATAATAATAATAAATCAAGTTGACAGCGCAAAATGATGCGCCTGCGACATGGTTGTCAGTGAACAACCAACCAGCAACCTCGTTACTGAATTCTAGAACACGCGTGGCCTATTGGATTGCATCTTCTTGGGAGGTCAGGTATGGTGGCGGCAATGTTTCCGCTGTTCCTCCGCTTCATGCCATCAGGTTAGGTTAGGAAGCTAGCAAGAATAGCTAAGTAGTTAGCGTCACGTTAGGCCTAGTAACTGGCAACAAACCAGCGGGAGTGCTAGATCAAACCCCGCTGTTTAGAGGGAGACGGAGATCCTTTTATGAATCTGCATGAGAACAGTAAAACCCTTGAAATATGGTGGTTCTCAAAATCCGAGACCAGGTAAGTGATCATTGTGTCAGAAGCTAAGTTTCGGCTAACGTTGGTTGGCTAGCTACCTTGATTTCAACAACGCCAGTCTCCCCAACTATTCCCTGAAACGGAAGCATTTCATGAAGCGTTTAATGTTAACGTTACTTAGTTACACGTTAAAATGTTGCATACGGTGGAAGCTACACTACAGTTGGTTGAATCACCTTTGTAGTCATGTTCTATGCAGTAGTAAGAGGGCATCACAATTACCGCTACATAAATACATTTTTAAATCCTTAGTAACGTTAGGGGGTTGTTTAGTAGCCTACTACTAACCAGCTAACGTCAATGCTAATGTAAGCGTGTTCATTTCCAGCAATTAGTCTGAGCCCGCGTGATAGGTTAACGTTAGCGTTATAGCTCCGGCTGCTGTACACAGTTGGGAAGTAGTGCAGCTAGCAGCATCTGTGAATGTGACAAAACACTACGAAACTGGTTCAGTATATGAGTTTGAGCACAGTGTCTCTAAAATGTAATAAGGTTAGTTAGATAGCTAACAGTTATCAAGCACAATGACTTGTGCTTAGTTGATTCTACTGTCTGCGACAAATCGTGGTTTTAATAGTAAATTTGTTTGTTAGTAAAGTGTTCATTCACAGATTAACTTACTTTTGAACTTAGTTTGAACATTGGTACTGTGTTGTGTCGTGGAAGGGATCTCAACAGCTTTGCTGTTTGTGTCTTGTCTTCCATCTCGATGGTTCAGTTATTTCGTTTTCTAGAGTGCTAATAACGTTACCTGTAACATCGTTGTGTCCTTTTTATCACGTCGGGCCTTTGGTCTTACCCTTGTAAGTAGGCATAACATTTCAACTATTTGGACTGAGAATCCAAAGTAGATTTGTTTACAATGTGAATGTAAAGCATTCAGTTGATGGCTCTTTAAAGGTGACAGTGGATGTGTGAGATGAAATGACACAATATTATAGCCTTAGATATGTGTCCTGCAACTGTAGCACTTGACACCAACTTATAAAAACTGGAATAGCTCTCTGTTGTCATTTAAGGAGGGTGTGTTGTGCACAGCCCTGCTATTCTTGTAAGCTAATGTCTTTTACTGTGAGTGCGCATGACCATATGCATAGACTCCAGTGAGCGAGTGGAGTTGCCAAAGACCTGTCTCCATGGTGATGGTATTAACTAGGCTGGATCGTATGAGGAGTATGAGGAGGTGCACAGTCGTGCTGCTTGAGAAGCATAGACAATCTCCTACACTGTTGCAGGACTGGATTGGAGAACTCAAAACAACAAAATGTACCTTTGTATGCTTTTCTCTGCTGGGGATACAGAGATCATCCAAATGAAATGATGTAGGAAGCACAAGTGCCTACTTGTTACCCTGAATTTGTCTCCACTGAGTCTAACCTCCACTGTGCCTTGCAGATATTCACAACAGAATGGGGAGATTGTATACAGACAATCAACAGCTACTGTAAGCTAGTAGCTCCCTAGATGGCAATGGACTTCTTTGTCACTTAGCATAAATACTTTTTGAGCACCAAGCTGATAAAATGTGTCATGGCTCAGAAGGTTTTGTGTTTATTTGGGTACAACATGCTTTTAAGGGGACAACTTCATCAACTCCACCTAGGTCACATTTAGGTGTGTACAATTATTTGACTAACCCCCTTGAATTGCAGTATTGATGACTACTGGATTGCAATATAACATAGCAAATTAATTGCAATAGATTTTTTCCATTTTGTTTAATCCATTATTGAATGCAGGCTTAGACAAATTAATCTGTAAATGTCTGATGTCTTGGCAGAGAAGATGTGAGATTGTGGTAATATATTCATCTAATTTCCATCTGCTAAATGTGAGAGTGCTTGGCTCTATGCTTAAATTTCATAGAGCCTGTCAGCCTGACAAAGTACCATGTGAATGACAGAGTATAATTCTGTGTTTGTGAGCTATGAAACAGAAACATGCAATCTACAGAGAAGCAATGAACTTCAGCTAGGTAGGTCCAAGCATAGCTAGTTGTAGGCTATTTAAAATGATTTAAGTATGTGGAACAAAGCCATATAGCCTGAACCAGATGTCTGTCAAAGTTGAATCTGAATCTGTTGGTGGTGCAGTCTCATCTACATGGTTGTGTGCATTAGCTAATTAGCTAGCTGGACAGCCTGGTGGTTTCAGTGAGGGATGAGGTCTTAAGGAACACATGTACCGGTAGTCCGCACGCTACGTCACTGACTGTTAGCAGGGGGGAAGTCCAGCTCACAGAAAAGATTGTATGCAGAGAAAGATTAGCTGCTAAGACAATATGCAAAACCGTTTGATTGGGGCTTTTGAAATGACAAAGCAAACATTGATGTTGAAATCAGTGATGTCACATTTCTGACAGACAGTAGTTGGATTTCCATCCAAATGTATGGCACATTTTAGCAGAATTTTCATGTCTGCTGTGACATGTCATCATGCCCCCCAAAATGTTTTTTTTTATAAAGTGATTAATAAAAATAAATGAAGAAAGAAGGATCTGGAGCACACGGTCAATTCAGCAATTTAATAAAGGTGCAAAGGACTGACGTTTCGACACAAGCAGTGTCTTCCTCAGAGTCAAACAGTCCGTTTGCTCCAGATCCTTCTTTCTTCATTCACTTAAAGTCCCTGTTCTGAAGAGCCACTGGTTGCAAGGTTCGTCAGCTGAAGCGCGGATTTCCCTCTGTAATAAAAATAAATCAGAGTATTTTTGTTAAATCAACTTTCTTCTTTAAAGGGGGACTTCCCCCCCCCCCAGATTTCTGGCAAAACGGCTGATTGATTAAAAAAATAAAGGCAGCAGATTCCACTTCCTAGTTTGTTCCAATGCAAATTGACTGCAGGCGCACTGTTGTGAAAGAAGCAGAAGAGTGTCTCCTCTTGTCTCACTATACTCTTTGTCTGCACTCAGACCGGAAATATTTACCGGAAACAGCGCCATGACAGTTTGCCCGCATCGAGAAAAACGCCCTATTAGAGCTACAATATCGTTATAAACGCTAGCCAATGCTGGTGGGCTGTATGGAAACAGCATGACGAAATGGTTGAAAGTAGGGATGCACGATAACTATAGGACCGATAAATTATCGGCCGATATGGCCATTTTGCGTTATTATTTATTATTCAGATAATTCAGATTAAAATAACAGACGATAATCAGGCTTTGTTTCTGCCTCAGAAGCGGAACTATTGTTGTCGTACGCTCGTGACGTCACAGCCTGCGACTGCAGCGCTGCCTGGCCAAACATGGCTGCTGCCAGTATGTTGCTGTTTTTCAACACTATTGCAATTTGCAATCCATGTCCCGCACAGGTTCCCAGAGGAGGGGAAACGTCTAAGCTGGCATTACGTTAAACCAAAGTTGGCGATGATGCAGCGGATTTGTTTGTTGTTTACGTTAGGTGTTTTTATTGAGTGTTAGCGTTAGCTCACGTAGCGCGGCCTACACTTCAGGCTCCCCCGCTTGGCAGACAAACCACTTGTGATCAAACAGCCCCGCAAAAGCACTTCATACTGACAGAGCTGGCGTAAACATATAGAAACTAATGGAAACCCCTTTACCCGAAATATAGTCTCTCCCACTCCTCCTCCTCCTCCTCTCCTCTCTCCTCTTCTTTCTTGACCGTAGCCGTAGTTGCTGCCCTTTCGTTGTGGACTCCAGTACTGAACATAGAGGCATGTGCATGCCCAGTGTATGTGTAGTGTCATGTAGCGTGCGTCTCATATGAGCGAATATGGACGGAGACTGCCAAAGGCTTTAACTACGGGGTCTTTGAAAACGGGGTAATGAAGACTCAGTCTTAAGTCTTCAGCCATCTCAATTATACTCTGCTTTGGATCATATGGATGGACTTCATTCACACACTGTGATATTTAAGTACATGCTCAAGTGTAGAGTTTTCCTGGCACCCGACTAAACACAGAACAGAAGGAGATAGTGCCAGCTAAGCGGTTTACAATAAATCAATGCAGATAGCCTTGCCTCCATGCTGTGATATGTGGTCATTTTGTTAAAATTTACAAATTAATGTTTGCACTAGCCCTGCTACTACCTTCTTGTCTGTTACTCTGTTTCTTTCCTTTTCACAAACCACCTTTTGCTTTGCTATGCTGCAGTCTGTGCCTTTTCAAAGATGACATTGGTGTGCGTCTGTTCAGGCAGCTGCACAGAGCCGTAACGCAGCCGGTGGACATAGGCCTTTAGTCCTTTATTATATAGACTACTTGTGCAAAATAATCTGAGAAAGTATTAATGCATCTAAGACAAACAGAAGAGATTTAAAGTCCCTGGAAACCAAAATCCACAAAAACGTTCTAACTATGTTATTTAGGGTCTTATGTTAGTAATTTTGTGCCTCCGAAATTATTATACATTACTTTCAACCCAAAGCCTTAAAATCGCCACTTTTCTACAAGATTCTAAAAAGTACTTCCTCATTGAAGACAGCAGTGCGTGAGGTGCTAAAACGCAGGAGCTTATGACGTCATAAGCTCTATATAACCTTTGTACACGCGCGCAATCCGCACCCACCTATGGCAAGTCCGTTCTTTGCCCCCAGTGACAGTGCTCCCTTGCTGTCCGTCTCCTCTGTGTGCCGTCTGCAAGGTGTCGGGTTTCAGGCCATTCTCTCTCTCTCTCTCTCTCTCTCTCTCTCTCTCTAGAGAGAGAGAGAGAGAGAGAGAGAGACAGAGCCGCGGAGCAACGCGCGAACACACACACTCAGAGAATGGCCTGAAACCCGACACCTCTCTCTCTCTCTCTCTCTCTCTCTCTAGAGAGAGAGAGAGAGAGAGAGAGAGAGAGACAGAGCCGCGGAGCAACGCGCGAACACTAGGGGTGCACCGATCGATCTGCACGCAATCTGTATCGGCCGATTTGGACCTCAAATATGTGATCTGCTGTTTCCGATATTCCTTTAATTTTGCCGATCGCATAGCCGATCATGCTGCACGTGAGAAACATGAGGCAGCCCATTTTCATGTCTTCAATGTCTATCGTTTAACTTTCATATTTGTGCTCTAACGTTTATATCATTGTGTTGCAAAGCACACGCTTTGCTTTCATCAGTGTACTCACCTCCATGCACACACCGCACCAGACTGTCAACACACCTCTTGCGTCTTTGAATCACACAAATCAGCTGGTGATTACAGCAGACTCAGCAGATAAATTACCTCCAGTCCTCCCGCCTACCGAGGCATTTGCATGCTGTTAAATCCGTGTGTATTAAAGTCCCAGATTAACGTGGTAGTCGGGGTAGTGCACGCGCACACACAGACAATTTCCACGCAAGCATTGATGTTCCCGCGGGCACTTTGAAGGAAGCGAAAGTGTGCTGCTATGTGGATGTGCGCTCCATTCAGACGGATGCGCTAATTAATGCCACTACTCAGATGGAGTTTAGCTCGTGTGTAGCTTGTGATTCTGTTGTTTCTCCCGTCATGTAACCCTGTCACCATTATGTAGATCGCACTCATAGTGCTGCTAATTATAACACTGTAACTCGGCCTCGATGGGCGGGTCGTTTTGATGTTGGTTCGATGCGGATCCCAATGTATGACGGTTATTGTGCATAACCCCGGTTCTATGAGTGGGAGCTCTTTGGCTTTAGTCATGGTTCAAGACTGGTGTTTAAGAGTAACTGACTTACAGTTTACCTAATTATCATTTATATATTATTAGTTGTTAATTATCACTATAATTGGCCTATATAACAGCAAGCTTGGTTACTGACCTGTTTGTATATTTTATTGCCTCCTTTTTCCAGACCACACACAATCCTACTATTCCTGTCATAATGCTGTAAAAAGCCTATACTGCTGTACTGTACTGAAGAGAACTGACAACTAAACGGTTGAACTCCCATCTGTCTCATGTTGGCAGTTTCCTTTAGCCTACAAAATATAAAATAAATATATATATATATATCGGTGATCGGTAATCGGTAATCGGTGATCGGTCGATGATCGGTTGGGCAGATATTTCTCATAGGTGATCGGCAATCGGTGATCGGTGGCAAAAAACGTGATCGGTGCACCCCTAGCGAACACACACACTCACACACACACACACACACACACACACACACGGTGTGTGCACTCATCTCTTTCTTTCTTTCTCCGTTTCCCTCCCCCCCTCTCTCTCGCGCTCTCCGAGAGACAGAAATTTCCCTGCTGTAGATGGGACACGCCCACACATTCCGCGGGAGATAATACACTCTAAAAAATAATGAAATCTCATGAGTTTTGCCATGGCTGTCAAACCTAAATTTATATACTTTGCGACGTTCATCATCGTTCAAATTTGGCTGGTGGCTTATTAACATAGGGTCCTGTGATGTGATTAACTCAAAATGCTAAATAATAAAGAAATATTTCTGGTTTCCAGGGACTTTAAGTCTTGAAATTCAACTAATTTTGACCCAATCTCTTTTTTTACAGCCTGCTCTGCTGAAAGCTATTTTCAATGTGGACCCAGATGAAGTACGCTCCCTCATATTCAAAAAGGAGGATGTGAATACACAGGTAATCCCAATGAGGCCATATTAATCTCACCATCTCTTTCCTCATATTCCATTCTATTTTAAGAAGATTCCCTCTACTGTGAATTTAAACACAAATCAATAATATATGTGCTTGTCCTTGGAAGGCCTGATACTGACAAATTCTTTAATTTGATAGATTTACAATCACAAAATGGCATACAGCTGGATTTTTAGAGTTTCCCATCCTCCCCTTGTGCGTGATCTGGCTCTGCTTATTTTATTGCATTCCTCTCTGTTATTGGTAGGAGGGGGTGTTTGTTTGTTTCAAAATAAGGTGGGTTTAAACTAGGGATGCAGCGGTTAAACGGTTTCACTATTAACTGCGATTTAAAACGTCACGGTTATATAACCGCAGAGGCTTGGCTACACCCAGTGTTTTGCTCTCACAACAGTCCGTCAGTTTAAACCGCCGTGCGCCGCGCAACCTGCAGCTGGAACGTCTCTCTCGCTTCGTTTCCACACGGCATATTATGTGGGCGGACCAAACGCAACTTCAAGAGACAGAGAGATAACTGCAGTCTCTCTAACGTTATGCCAATCTCAGTTAAGTAAACAAATTAAGATAGACAGTCGGGGACCACCGTTCGTGTCACAGCTCACGGGACTCTAAATATTTATGTTTGTGGTGCTAACGTTCATGGTGGCTAAGCTACATAGCTAATGGTCAATAATGGCAGATAGACCAGAACCAAGCAAACTCTTTCCAACCAAAACACATCTGAAGCCATCAGGGTGGGAGCAGGATGACCAGGGAGTTGTTCAAGATGACAGCTCTCCAATCTGCAAAACCTGCCGAGAAGCAGTCCCAGCTCGCCTCCAACCTACTTCCACATCTGCGCAAAATAACATTACATGATTAAAAATGAATAATAATCAAACTAAAAGGCATGGATGACAGTTGATGATAACACTAAAGTTTATTACCCACAATCGTTATATTCCCCTAAAGAAAAAATATACATAAACTGGACAAAAAAGTAATATGGTTATTAGAAGAGCCTTGCAGACAGATCCTACAGCCTTGGACTATGTTTTGTTCCAAAGGGAAATACCGCCATGAATGTTTAACCGAAAGAGGTAGCTGAGATTTCATTCCAAAGAGAGATACAATCAGACTTTGTTTCTTTTTATTTATTATTTTGGACTGTACTATTTTGATTAGTGTATTATTTGTCTTCCAAAAGGCAGCAACTGTTAGAAATTGTGGGAGAAATACAATCAAACCTCTATTTAAAGAATGCTCATGTGATTTTTATACGTCCATAATAATAATGGTGAAACCGTGATAATCATGTTTTTTTTCTCAGACTATAATCGTACATCAAAATTGATAATCGTGGCATCCCTAGTTTAAACTTGCTTGAATTTCACTGGAAGCCTGACTCAGTCAGTGTTAACAGAGCAGCATCATATTTTCAAAAAAATGAAAGGGGGGGGGGGGGTAAGAAACGAGCAAACAATTAGTTGTGATTGCAGTAGTGTTGTCTTTCTGTCTGCTCGTTACAGGACAATGAGAAGATTGTTGTGATTGCAGTCGTGTTGTCTTTCTGTCTGCTCGTTACAGGACAATGAGAAGATTGTTGTGATTGCAGTCGTGTTGTCTTTCTGTCTGCTCGTTACAGGACAATGAGAAGATTGTTGTGATTGCAGTCGTGTTGTCTTTCTGTCTGCTCGTTACAGGACAATGAGAAGAGAACTCCATTGCATGCTGCTGCTTATCTTGGAGATGCAGAAATTATAGAGCTGCTGATTCTGTCAGGTAAGGTTTTCATCCAGAAGAGGACCTGAATAACTGACGCTCTACACTCAAATGAGACTGCGGCTCAGAGGCAGAGTGTGCTCTTTCTGTATGAATTAAAGGAGAATTCCGTTTTTTTTACACCCGGACCTTATTTCCAGCTTAAAATATGATGCTTTACTCACCCAGATAACTTTCGTTTCGCTCCAAGTAGAGTCCTGGAACATGCTATAACGGACGAAAACGGGGCATGCATAATGCACTCTGTAAACAACATATTTTATGTCACGCCGCGGTTTATTATGGTTCTTATATAATATAGAAAACATGAATTAGCTATGTAATATGTAAAATGTCACGGTACACAAAAGTCACGGTTCGGTACGTTTCTCGGTTTCTGGGTCACGGTTCGGTACGAATACGGTACAACGGGAAAAAAGCAACAAATCCCAAATTCAGTTTTTTTCCCTTTGAATTTGTCTGAATTCTGTGTTTTGCTTTTTTACGCTCATTTTACCATCAGAAATAGTGTCTAATAAGTGGGAATTAATAAATGTCCACAATTTAATAAGATCTAGGCAATCCACACAAAAAGGTTTTACTCTACAACAGCGATTTTCAAAGTAGTGTGGGGTGCGCCTCCCTCTCAGATGTCTGTATTCCAGCTGTTTGACCGGGCAAAGGCATTTCCCCCCACTTTAAATCTTTATTGTACACAAGTTTGTAAACAGAGTGCATGTGGAGGAGCCTCCCACCCCTCCCCCGCTGTCAGACAGACAGCGGGGTGGGTTTCACTTTCCCATGTAAGTAGGCTAACGTTAGTGGATGCGAGTTTTGTTTACCATAATGATTACGTTCGGTCATCATAATGGATTATTGGAACATGACAAGGAGTCATCCCCTCTTCCTCACCGCATCTTGCTTGTCATCTCACACGATGTAAGTTGCTTTGTCAGTGTTATGTAACGTTTAGCCGCGATGTGCAAGCGACTAAAGGAAAGTCCTTTATAGTTGCGCGTCACGGCTACGTAACGTTACATTAGCAAGCTTACCTCATTGGCTTGATGTTGACAGAATTTGCAAAACAGCTTATCGCCTGAGTCATAAAAGTCATTAGGATACTGCTCTGCACTCGCTTTTTTGACGACGGTAGGTTAAACGGGGAGTAGCTGGACGCTTCATTATTGTTGTGGTTTAGTAGCATGGAAGCTACGGCTTGTAAACACGCTGGAGCGACCCCCGGTAATGTTTCCTCTCCACAAAACGTTCCATTCAGTGAACGCTGATTTCTATGGTCCTTGTGTTGTTTTGGTGCGTCTTCTCCTGTGACGTTTTTATGGCGTTCAAACAGCGTTTAGGTGCTTATACCACCACCTTCTGGATTCGACGTATTCGTCGTGTCGCTTCACGGACCGAACCGTGATGCCCATACCGTGAATTCACGGGACGAATACACGTACCGCGACACCCCTACTATGTAACGAACCTCTGTGCTGCCGACAGCCTGCTCTGTTTGCTGTCCGAGCGTCCGTCACATTGATAACAGCTCCTCGCCCTCCCACTCCTTGTGTAATCCATACGTTATTACAGACCGGCTCAAATATAAATACACGCGGCCATTGAATTCATCGTCCATAATCTCGAGATCAGATATCAGTTAGCGGTGTCTAGCAAGCTACAGATCTACTGCTCTGGGCTCTGAAATATGCCTTGCAGGGCAGAGTTCGAGCTCAGAGCAGTCGATCTACAGATCGAGCTCAGAGCAGTGTAGATCGACTGCTCCGAGCTCGAACTCTGACAAAGTATAGCTGCTGTGCTATGCTGCAGTGTTGAAAGTATTGTAGACAATGCCAGAGCCCACTCTGCTCGATCCAAGCACGTTTTCTGCATTAGTTTTCTGCATTATATATTCATTAAAAAAAATCAGATCGGCGCATATCTGCAAACATTTAAGCCAATACAGATATGACATTCAACACCAAATGAGGGCAATATCGGTACCGGTATGTCGATAAATCGGTATGTCGATAAATCGGTCGGGCTCTAAATAGGACATCGTGAAAAAAAGTCTTTCTCCCATGATTCCACATGAAAGTGATGTTTTCGGCTTCTTAACTTTTTTTTCTGATCCAGCCCCCCCCCCCCCCCACCCCCTCTCTATTTTCTCTCAATTGTACTTGGCCAATTTCCCCCTGCTGCCCTGGTCGCTGCTCCACCCCCTCTGCCGATCTGGGGAGAGCCGTAGACTAGCACCATGCTTCCTCTGACACATGCGCAGTTGCCAGCCGTGTCTTTTCCCCTGACAGCAGGGAGCTTCACTGGAAGGATGTAGCACGTGGAAGCATCACGCTATTCCCACCAGTTCCCTTCCGCCCCAAACAGGCACCCCGACCGACCAGAGGAGGCGCTAGTGCAGCGACCAGGACACATGTCCTTAATCCAGCTTCCCACCTGCAGAGACAGCCAATCGTGCGGACACCCGACCAAGCCGGAGGTAACACGGGGGCGCAAACCTGCGACCCTCGTGTTGGTAGGCAGGGAATCTACCGCTACACTACCCGGACGCCCGGTCCCGCACTTATTTTTATGTCGTTCTTTCGCTGCGTTGTTTCCCATGGTTTACGGACCCAGAATGCAAAGCGATGTTAAGCCCATGGCACACCAAACGAACATTCTCAAACAAACACAAACAAACACGAACAAACACGAACAAAGACAAATGTTCGTTTGGTGTGCCATAGCTGTCTGTCCTTGTCTGTTCGTGTTCGGCGATGTTCTGTCATGTTTGCCAGGATTCGACTTGTTCAATCCGGCGTTGTTCGCTGTTCGCTGTTGTCTGGTAACTTCCCATGTTTTCAGTCGCGTATCCATGGAAACGGAGCTCACGCATGCGCGCCTAATGCATGCTTTTGTCTGGTCAGTTTGGTCAGAGGCAGAGCCTCCTCTAAATTAACGTTACACGCGACGCAGCAAACATACGTTTCTCTGCCAACCATGTGCCATCACACTGGGCATCAACAACACTAGCGGGAGACTTCTCCCATGCACTCCCGCAAATAAGTAATGTTATGCGCAGCAAGGTTACATAATGAGGGAGAGAGAGAACATCCATGACGGCTAACAGCGAGCTATGCTAATAACTAGCTAGCCGTTCAGAAACACATGTAAACAGCCGTGTGATCACTGAGAACGTCAGTAAAATAAGGAGAGAGCTGCAGGTGCTTATGCAGAACTAGTGCACGATTAAGTGCACAGTGGGTAATGACCCGCTGTGATGAAGAATATAGCGAGATTAACCAGGTTGATAGCAGAGAAAACACTGTTGCAGCGGCCATCAGCAGGACCTCCAGGCTTTAACTAGCGTTGCCTGTCACATGACGCCTTCAAGGTCCCTCGATAAAGTCTGCAGAAAGATGCAGTTACCTCACCTCTCTCTCAAGAAGCGTCACGTGAGTGTGGCGTTTATGGCCATCTGTCGCTACAAAATAAATAAACTGGGTGTATCATTGTATTACTCGACAGATGTATAACTAACTTTGTCAGTCTGAGCCATCTTCTATGTGCTGTAACACAGTGCAGTTTCTATTTTTCTGGTGTTTCTTTTTTACATGTTTGGGACTGTTGTGCTGAATATGTTTGGTCGGTGTGCCATGCTTTCAAACAATCTCCAACATCTGCCAACATTCACAGACAATTGTCTGTTGGTGTTTGTTGGTGTTTGTTTGAGAATGTTTGATTGGTGTGCCATGGCCTTTAGTTGTCATCATGGTAACCTAATGTAACACAGCTGTCAACAGCAGCAGACTGGTCGATCTTTATGCCAATCAAATGTCGGACGTCTTGAGAGGACTGACAAAATGTGGAGGGGGAAAAAGATTTGTATGGATTTTTATGAACGACACTCAACCAGCACGGCCTTTATGATCGACCGGTCGGACACCCCTGGTCCAAAAGCATAATAGCTTATTTGTTTCAAGTCTGAAATTTAGTGGAGTTCCCCTTTTTAAGAGCGATTGAATCTACATGCACTATTGTCAGCCCAGTTCCCGTTCTGTTTTTTCTATAGAAGCACAAATATGCTGGAGGAGATATTGGAGAACAGTACTCGCCTTTCTCACTTCCCGCCCCATTCATTCACCCATTTTGTGTCTAAAAGGCAGGAAGTAGCACAGGTGCAAGCAGAACTTCAATGAGGGTTTCCAACTGCCAACTTGAAACATTTCCTGATAATAATAATAATAATAATACATAAGTTTTATATAGCGCTTTTCTGGGGAACTCAAAGACGCTTTACAATACATAGAAACAGTACACAATACAGTAAACAAACTAAGTAACAAGAACAAATACAGTTACAAAACAAATACAAATCAATAGATTGCAGAGATGGAATGGTGGTTAGGGGTAAAAGTCAGATATTGTAGGCTGTTTTGAAGAGGTGGGATTTGAAGGAGTTGAGTGAGTCTGAGTTTCTGATATTGATGGGCAGAGAGTTCCAGAGGGTTGGGGCAGCGATGGCAAAGGCTCTGTCCCCTGTGGTGCGGTGCTTGGTTTTGGTGATGGGGTGACTGCTGATTCATATAAAAAGAGCTTTCATTGACAAAACACCTGGACGATTTTTATTGTGAAGAACTTACAGATACAGCGGTGCCCTTGACTATTGAAAGAAAGAAGAGAAAATACACGAGTGAAACAGCAGAGCAGATGGTGGGAAACGTGCAAGTCAGCTGCGGGAGGAAGAATCGATGCAGAGACGTGCACAGACGTTTTGGGGGCCAGGGGCGACATTACAGAAACTTCCTAAATTCCAAATCCTATCCTAAATGATTGGTAACCATGGTAATTAGAGTTAGGACTTGATTTAGGAAAACACCCATTACAGAATAACAGTTCCTAAGTCAATATTCTCATCCTAATTTAAAATGGGAAAAGCGTATTACAGAAGCGTCCCAACTCCCCAAAATCTTAAAAAAAGCTCTATTAACTTTAAGATGCCAGCTATGCTGTCCTAACTAATTTACGCTATTTTCAACTGGAACAACAGCCATCTTGCATCTCGTTATAATTTATAGCCTATTTATAGCCTACCTGCGCTGTTATTACATTTGCAAAACCAACAAAATGTTAACAGGCGCAATTTATTTGCCGAAAGGCTCACGCGGGACCCGAATGATGTTTTGCGTTTTGATGACAGAACGCTCGTTAATCGATACAGACTGCCCCGGGACATGATACTGCAGCTAGCCGAGGAGCTGAGACCTGTGTTGGAGAGACCGACTAGGCGACACAGGGCTCTGCCGGTTGTAGTACAACTTACAAATGCACTTCATTTTTTTGCGAAGGGAGATTTTCAAACTGAAGTGGCCGACATATCCAAAATATCTCAGCCTGCTATGTCATGTAATTTAACTGAGGTAGCAACAGCCATCAGCAATTTGGCTCCTTGGTAGCCTGGGTAAACCCATCCCCCACGTGACCTGCTCTCAGACCTGCTCTCAGTAGTGACTGAGAGCAGGTCTGAGAGCAGGTCACGTGGGGGATGGGTTTACCCAGGCTAGCTCCTCGGTACATACAGTTTCCAAGGGGGGAGGAACAACAACACACATCGTTAGCCTACTAGCTAATAGCAGGCTACTAGCGCTCCTACTTCCCCCGCGAGTTGAGAAAGGAGGAGGTGTCTGTTGCTACTGGTTGCTAGGGTAACAGACAGAAAAGTTGATAACCCATGCTGGATGAGTATTTAGGATTTCCTAACAAGACATAAGATAGGATTTAGCAAGATAAGATAGGATTCCTAAAGTTAGTTAGGATTTGCTTCTGTAATACCAAATCAAAAAAAATCTATCTTAAACTAGTCCTATCCTAACTTAAGACATAAGATAGGGAGTTTCTGTAATCTGGCCCCAGGTGCATAAGTGAAAAAGGGGCACCCCCTCCTAATTATTTATACAAAAAATAAAGTCACATACAAGTCAGGCCCGGATAAACACAGAGTTTCTTCACTGGCTTCCCATCTCGGCACACATTCAATTCAAAACACTGGTTCTGGCCTACAGGGCAGTACACCAGACAGCCCCTCGGTACTTACAATCTATGGTCAGGCTCCAAATCTCTCACCGTTCCCTCCGCTCCTCCACCAGTGCAGGACGCCTCGCCCCTCCTCCACTACGGCAGCTCAAAAGTCACTCATCCCGTTCGCGACTCTTCTCGTCCCTGGCACCTCACTGGTGGAACGAGCTTCCACCTTCGGTCAGGACGGCCGAATCACTGCCGATCTTTCGGAAAAGACTAAAGACACACCTTTTCAGGCTCCATCTGGGCCCTTCTTGATCTAACTTCTTTCTCTCTCTTAAAAAAAAAATCTAAACTAACCTTAACTTGTACCACTGTTCCTTCAGAAGTTGTAGTTGTCATAGACTCTGTTACATAGTTGATTGCTCTATTGCTGACAAAAATGTGTTATTGTAAGTCGCTTTGGATAAAAGCGTCTGCCAAGTGACGTAATGAAATGAAATGAAATGAAGAGTACCCAGTGACACACTTGTGTCAAGTGCTGTCCTCCTATCAATTTACATGGAATAAATAAATAAAAATCTCTTTATTTCACCATTTGAAATCACACAATTTATCAGTGAAATACTGTAATTTATAGATTCATTATGCTATAACTTATTTTTACTGATACTTATGCTTAAATTAACCCAGTGGCACTCATACTCTGGTTTATTTCAAGAAAAACATTTGGCTAGTGGAAATTCTAATTGGCTGGTAACTTCAAAATCTAGCAGCAATATTGGCAGGTGATCAAAAAAGTTAATTTCAAGCCCTGCAGGGAGAGCAGGTGGGGACATGGGAGTGAGTGAGAAAAGGAGCAAATATTGATGGTTAAGACTGAATAATGACATCACAACCGTCTAATCCTACTGTTAATTTAAAATGAGATATTCCTATAAATCTGGCTTCAAATGACCACATTTTTTAGCCAGCCACTGAATAAATCTCCCCCCCAAAGTCTATAAATCCCTCCTATCTGAAGAACATAAGGGGGGAATTCCCCCCTACAGTAGTTTGCAAAGTGAATTTTAGGCCCTGGGAGTACTGTTTCACAAGTTTCTATTCATTCTGTTAGAAATGCTGCATTAGATGTTGTAACTAAGAAGTGAAATGGTCTTATAGTGGATGTTCTCTCTCCTCTAGGAGCCAGAGCAAATGCCAAAGATAACAAGTGGCTCACTCCCCTGCACCGGGCCGTGGCATCCTGCAGCGAGGTATGTGAATGTGTACCACTGCATTCTCTATCACACACACGTTTCACACTCTCTATCACACACACGTTTCACACTCTCTATCACACACTCACGTTTCACACTCTCTATCACACACTCACGTTTCACATTCTCTATCACACACTCACGTTTCACACTCTCTATCACACACTCACGTTTCACACTCTCTATCACACACACTCACACACACTCACACACTCAGGTTTCACATTCTCTATCACACACACTCACACACCCTCACACACTCAGGTTTCACATTCTCTATCACACACACTCACACACACTCACACACACTCACACACTCAGGTTTCACATTCTCTATCACACACACTCACACACCCTCACACACTCAGGTTTCACATTCTCTATCACACACACTCACACACACTCACACACACTCACACACTCAGGTTTCACATTCTCTATCACACACACTCACACACCCTCACACACTCAGGTTTCACATTCTCTATCACACACACTCACACACACTCACACACCCTCACACACTCAGGTTTCACATTCTCTATCACACACACTCACACACTCAGGTTTCACATTCTCTATCACACACACTCACACACCCTCACACACTCAGGTTTCACATTCTCTATCACACACCCTCACACACACTCACACACTCAGGTTTCCAAACACCTTTAACTTTGAAACTGTCATGTCCTGTCTTCTTGCAGGAGGCTGTCCAGGTGCTGCTGAAACACTCTGCAGACGTAAACGCCCGAGACAAGAACTGGCAGACGCCGCTTCACATAGCCGCAGCCAACAAGGCCGTCCGCTGCGCTGAAGCCCTGGTCCCCCTGCTCAGCAATGTGAACGTGTCAGACAGAGCAGGCCGCACGGCACTGCACCACGCAGCCTTCAGCGGTCACCTCGAGGTACTTTGAAGACCCGTTCACACCTACCTACAAAGATAACCAGTGGTGTTGTCTACGTGATACGCAGGTATATGCAGTATACACACTGCGAAATGACTCAGATTTGCGTATGCGCACTGGGAAATGCACTATGATACGTATCGTTTTCAATTTCCATTCATAAAATTCACCCTGTGCTCTTTCCCTACGTTCACACACAGCACCCAAGCCTTGCCTTTACCCACGCTTTTAAATAGGCGTCCTTTTTAGTCAATGAGGCTGTGTACACAGGGCGCCTCAACATGAACCTTCCGTGTACCCACGCCTCACCTGAGCTGTGCCGATTTTTACGTGAGTTCTATTTTCAAGCCGACTAGGCGCATGTAGGCAGACTTTTTCTGTCAACCCATGAAAGAAAAATGCGACAATATCCGTGGGAAATGGCAAAGTCAACTGAATTTCAAAATAAAATGGTGTTACAGCGTTGAGCAGAGAGAGAGAGATTGACGGGTGGCTATCACGTGGGGCTTTCTCCCCGTCAGTAAACAAATCTTCAGGAGAGAGAATAGCGACCGAAGAAGCAAGATGAAGCTGATAGCTGAAGCTATTCTGTAAATTTGGGGAGGAACAACAACAACAAAAAATTGGTCGAATCTCCCCCCACTTCCGGCCGAAAACAACGCTACCCCTGAAGAAGACAGACCCTGTTTACTTTGTGATTTGTGTGAAATTGAGAACAAGATCCATTTTCTATTCTATTGTACAGCTTATGATGATACAAGAGAGATACTTTTCAGTAAAATGTCCTATATGCAGATTTTTTTTAGATGGATGATTATGAAAAACTTGAGTTGTGTTTCAAGAAAGGGACCTTCTTTGTAGCAAACTTTATTTCCCTATAACTAATACACTCTTTTTCTTTTTTGACTGCATGTTAAAGTCAATCAGCCATAGTACTAAGTAGGGCATTCACGACTACTGAATTTGAGTAGTCATCGACTAGTCCCATAAAGTAATCGATTAATCGCCGGAGAAAAAAAAGAAAAAAAATCACCCAATAAAAATAATCAATTCTCATACAAAAGTTTTCAAAAACAGCCATTTGAGGGTTAACTAATGTAGGTGGGACCAACCTGGGGGCATGTGAAATAGAGTATTCACTTGGCTCTGACAGGCTGTTTAATAGCGAGCCGTTAAACCTCAGCAGCTTGTCTGAGCTGGAGATACTGACTGACTGCAGTAACAACATAGACAAGTGTCTTTCCCTCTCTAAATAGCTAATGCTGTTTATTTCACATGGCATAATGTAGAAAATGATTATTCAAACAAATCTATGTTCAATTTAGTTATTTATATTGTTTATTCCTAAAACCAGAAATGAACGATTAGTCAACTATGATGCACAGTGTTGACTAGTGGTTTTGGTAGTCGACTACTCTGTGAAACCCCATAGTACTAAGGGTTTTTACTTTTTATACACAGTGGTTATATGAGTTATAGCTCTGGCAGTACTGTACATTGGAAGCAACAACCTAGAATCAATAGTTTGACTTGCTACTGCCCTATCCCTGATGGTTCTTTGTTTCTGTTACTGCTGTTAGATGGTGAGGCTTCTGCTTTCCAGAGGAGCCAACATCAATGCTTTTGACAAGAAGGACCGCCGTGCAATCCACTGGGCAGCTTACATGGGTAATCATTGCACCACACAGATTGTATCCTACTAATAATTATCTCACTTTAGGAGTTCCTCTCAAATTATGACGCTTGAACATGACTAGGACTGAGTATTGGGGTAATAAAAGATACCTATTGATACTGCTGTACCTGTTCTCTTCTTCTTTATGGATTTCTGTCTGAAGAAATCAAGTGAGTGTGATTTGATTAAGTTTTTAGAAAAAGCAGATTGTTTTAGATACAAATGGTGCACACAAAATATTTCACACTGGCATGAGATGAGCTTTCATTCACCGGAAGGCATCAGAAAAAAATAATTAAAAAACTACTACAGTGAGCATAAAATCAATAAATATACCCTTACTATGCCCTTAATCTCTCACTGTGGTTATAAATCCAAACCTGGTTTATGATGTAATAATACTGGAAGAATGTGGATGTATATTTGGCCAATTAACTCATTGAGTGCCAGCCACTTTTGGAGTACGGACGCTCCCAGTGCCAGAGTTTCAGAGCGTTTTCAGTGATTTCTCGAGGCCCACAGAATATTGTGTGATATTACTATGTAAACACCGAACACACACAAAGAACGATGAGACTCTCTTCTATCATCTGCAAAAAAAAGTTTATTGATCCCATTTTCCGTTCTTTAGTTATGAGCCGGAGAAGATAGGCTGTTTTGAGCAAAAAGACACTTTTCAAATTAGAAGCTGAGTTATTCCGCCTTTTGTGAAATGCAGCATTTCAAGCACATTCACTGAGTCTGAAGATAATATTTTCTGATGTAGTGACGTGGTGTAGTTGTGTGGTGCCCTGCGTGCCCCACCCCCCTCTCCCCCCCTCAGCTGCAAACTCCTCCCCACACTAACACACAGCCTCACGCACCCAGTCTATTTTCGGAGCCCTCCGTTTTTTTGCGCCGGCTCCCAGCGCGACACGGAAATGCCAAACCGGACTGCAGGGAAAGGTTTGGCCCTTCGGCGTCGGGTGCTGCCTTTCTGGCGGCTAATCGTGTGAAGAAACTATGCAGACAGACAGACAGAGGCAGAGGGGCTCAGTTGTGTGCGCGGATTGACTGCTGTTCGCAGCCAACATCAGCTGCAGTCAGAGCCATCTATATGGCTCTGGCTGCAGCATGAGCGGTTTCTCTTTGATCACGGGGGTTTTTCCTGCTGTTTTCCGGACCTTTCTGTAATCTGGAGAGCACTGTCGCCACCGAATGGGTCGGTAAAATAGGTTATACACATTCAACATGCCCCAAAATTTTACAGGAGATGGATCTGGCTTTGATCCACGTCCCGAATTGACGACAATCGTCGTCATTGGCACTCTACGTCACTAAAGCAATTGACGACGATTGTCGTCATTGGCACTCAATGAGTTAAGTATTTGATGTCATTTTTGAAGATACTGTTTACGCTAATGGCCTATCTTTCCTTTTTGTCCATAGGGCACATAGAAGTGGTGAAGCTCCTGGCATCTCACGGAGCAGAGGTGGCCTGCAAAGATAAGAAATCTTACACCCCTCTACATGCTGCAGCCTCCAGCGGCATGATCAGCATTGTCAAATACTTCCTAGACCTGGGAGTGGATGTGAGTCCCACCCGCACTGTCTGATTCTCATTAGAAAGTAGACATTACCGGATCATAATGCTCTGGTTAGGAGACCGCGGAAATGCAATAATGCACCAAAAATTGAGGAATTCATACTGCATGTAATGGCAGGAAAAGTGCAAGGGAAGTTGTTAATGGTACCTGTATTTTTTGACGGCGGCATGGCTGGAGCCATACCCACTTTCCGTTTATCTCCCGCATTTCCGTCTCACTGTGTAGATCAATGAGCCTAATGCATATGGCAACACGCCCCTCCATGTGGGCTGCTACAACGGGCAGGACGTGGTGGTGAATGAGCTGATAGAGTGCGGTGCTAACGTCAACAAGGTGAATGAGAAGGGCTTCGCTCCTCTCCATTTCACCGCCGCCTCGCACCACGGCGCCCTCTGTCTGGAGCTGCTAGTGTGCAACGGGGCAGACGTCAACATCAAGGTGAGCAAGGATGTTGCTGCTCGTCGTTCTGTGGATTCAATAGAAAGTGGTTCTTCACCATGATCTGGGAGAGCTTCAAGGTCCCCCTCTTCCCAACACGGTTACCCACCATGAACTAATCACACAAATGTTACTATTCAGGGTATCCACAGGGTCTTGAAAAATCTTGAAAGTTGGGAATTAAATTTAGGGAAAATCAAGACCCTTGAAAAGTATTGAAAAGTCTTAGGGTGGATTTCAAATTCAAGACCCTTTAAATGTGTTGTTTTTTCAATGTGAAGATGTGTTTTCATGACGTTCAATTACGCTGAGTTAAAAATAATGTGCGTGCTTTTAAAATAAATTTGTAACGTTACATGCATGTGACAGTGTGGGTGTGTCGTGGGCATCCCCCCCCCCTCTTCTCCTTCACTCATTCAGTGCTTGCTTCAACACAACAAACATGGCTGCTGTGAGCGCATGCGGTCTTGTCCGGTCTAGAGAGCGAAATATGGAGTTATTTTGCTTACGTTACGTTGCTGACAGGGATGGACACTACATAGCCCGTCTGTAAACAATGTTTAAAAGTGCGGAGGCGAACTGGCGAATGGAGCTGACCAAACGCCGACAAACATCGCGACTTCAAAGAGCAACAGGTAGCAAATGTGATCGATAACATAATTACACTCCCTCAAATAAGTCGTCAAACGATTTTTATTTTGTGACAGCAAACATTTTTCACCGTCAGTTTGACGACATGTGCTCAGTACGAGCGACCCTCTGCCAAGTAGCGTTATTGAGTCATGATGCTGTTTATTTAATAGGGTGATCTGGTTGTAAAAATAAAACAATAGGGTCATCTGGTTGTAAAAATAAAACATTTATATCAGAAAGATGTTGAAAGCAGTGATTGATAATCACTGAAATCTAATCTTTTTCTGCAAATTGCATCATTGGGAGGTTGATTCTGGCACTCAATATTACGGGTGGGGAATATATCGATTTTATATCAATATTGTGATATAAGACTGTATGGCAAGGGTGTTCAAACCTTTTTGAATGGGGGCCAGATTTGATCATGTGAAAATACCTGGGGGTAGCTCTCAGAGTGCACCAAATTGATCCTCAGGGAAACACTGTTGTGTGCATGTGTGAGTGAGTGAGCGAGTGAGCGAGCATGTTATTGTTATAAATATACTTTATATATATTTTTTAAGTTTAAATAAACCTTGCCTTTGGGTTAGTCACTCAATTTATTCTCTTGAGCTTGATTCCTTCCCGGCCTATCTGAATTCTGTTGTATTGATACAGTGCATAGAAGTTATGGCAAACTAACATCGTTTAGTTTTGCAATCTCAAACTCAATGTATAGTAAGTGTTAGTTAAAGGTGTGTCGCTGATGTAATCGGTCACAGCTCGAAGTGGCGATGGGGCCTTGAAATTTATTGGAAGGGTCTTGAAAAAGTCTTGAATTTAACCTCAGGATTGCTGCATATACCCTGCTATTACTAGACAATAAAATTAAATAAACATTTGTGGCTGAGGGAGGTACAAAAAAAAAACTAATGCAAATACCAATGTTAGTTACATTTTCATGTATGTCGGAACTTTTGCCTATTTTCATGACGTAAAAGTAATTTGTTTGGTGCATCTGCTGACCATATTGTCAGGTATTCAATATTCGCAGATATGTTGTGTAGGATCTTGAGAGATGCTATTGTGCCAGGTAGATTTAAGACATGTTCTGGGCAGAATACATATATATGGGAGCAGCAGCAGCAGCGTGGTATTAGGCTTCCAGTAGAAATTAAAAATATTCAGTTTTACCTCAGTTTTAAAAGTAAATTGATGGCCGAACAGGTTTGAGGCGGGACTTTGAAATGTATATTTTTATTTAATGTTTGTGTGTATATATGATTATGTACTGATGCCTGTTCTTTGTTGGGTGCGAAAATGAGAGCGCGAGTGAAGTAAGAAGCAGAGCATGCTCTTTCTGATTTAATAAGCAAGCGGGTCAAGAAACCCAGAGGAAAAATATGTCCGTCCTGCCCACGCTGTTTGATTGACAGGTGATCTCTGGGAAGCGCAGGGCAGAAACGACACAACAATGAGCACCTAGAACCAAAGATGTCAGTAAACTGTCAACTCAGTTCTGAAATGGATAACAGAAAGACTTTGCTTTTGAATGGCATTTCGCTATGACTCCTACCACCATGTTGGCTGTTCATTTGCTCCTCCTGGCGCTCTGCTGCTCCATCCACACAGACGGAGCGCTCAGACTGTACTCTGCCACTCCGAGAGTGTCGCGCTCTGAATAACCCAACAGTCCAGTTTGTGCCAGAGTGCGCTCTGGGCGCTCGGAGTGCTATTTACGAACGCACCCGTTGTATTGTGGTGTCTGTCTTGAGACCAAGGACCACAATGGAAATAAGTCATTGATGTTTTTTTATTGAGATACATTCATGTGTTTTAACATCAAATCAATCAATCAATGTTGAGAAATGCTAGATTTTTTTTTAATAAAGTCAGAAATGCACGTTTTCATTTTTATTCAACTTCTGAGCCTGTTGGTTGCCTACAATATTCTATAGTTGAGAGAGACATAGATATGACCCACATCATTTCATCGTATTTCTGTGCCATTTCAGAGTAAAGATGGTAAGACTCCCCTCCACATGACAGCCATCCATGGGAGGTTTTCTAGGTCTCAAGCAGTCATAAAGAATGGTAAGCTCCTCTAAAGCTTTCTCCTCATTGGACTGTAAAACTATAAGTGCTTCCCAGTGAGTCGCTGGTTAAGTGCTTGCTTGGTGTTTCTGTAGGTGCTGAGATTGACTGTGAAGATAAGAATGGAAACACGCCACTGCACATTGCAGCTCGATACGGACACGAGCTCCTCATCAACACCCTCATCACCAACGGAGCTGACACTGCTAAGTGAGTGGTCCCATCCGGTGTGACTGGCCCTATTTAAGCAATGGTCTGGCTTTATACATTTTGCTGAGGCTGCACATTGATACCTTTGCAGAGCAGACATGTATCGAATGTCATGTAACTGATATAGGATTCTGTACTGTCTACAGGAATTACCTAGTCTCCATTTAGCACCAGTGTGGATTTCACTATGACAGAGGTGTTAATGTCTGGAGGATGGTGAGATAGATCAGAGGTGTTAATGTCTGGATGATGGTGGGATAGATCAGAGGTGTTAATGTCTGGAGGATGGTGGGATAGATCAGAGGTGTTAATGTCTGGATGATGGTGGGATAGATCAGAGGCGTTAATGTCTGGATGATGGTGGGATAGATCAGAGGTGTTAATGTCTGGATGATGGTGGGATAGATCAGAGGCGTTAATGTCTGGATGAGGGTGGGATAGATCAGAGGTGTTAATGTCTGGATGATGGTGGGATAGATCAGAGGTGTTCATGTCTGGATGATGGTGAGATAGATCAGAGGTGTTAACGTCTGGATGATGGTGGGATAGATCAGAGGTGTTAATGTCTGGAGGATGGTGGGATAGATCAGAGGTGTTAATGTCTGGATGATGGTGGGATAGATCAGAGGTGTTAATGTCTGGAGGATGGTGGGATAGATCAGAGGTGTTCATGTCTGGATGATGGTGGGATAGATCAGAGGTTAATGTCTGGAGGATGGTGGGATAGATCAGAGGTGTTAATGTCTGGATGATGGTGGGATAGATCAGAGGTGTTCATGTCTGGATGATGGTGGGATAGATCAGAGGTGTTAATGTCTGGAGGACGGTGGGATAGATCAGAGGTGTTAATGTCTGGATGATGGTGGGATAGATCAGAGGTGTTAATGTCTGGAGGATGGTGGGATAGATCAGAGGTGTTCATGTCTGGAGGATGGTGGGATAGATCAGAGGTTAATGTCTGGAGGATGGTGGGATAGATCAGAGGTGTTAATGTCTGGAGGATGGTGGGATAGATCAGAGGTGTTAATGTCTGGAGGATGGTGGGATAGATCAGAGGTTAATGTCTGGAGGATGGTGGGATAGATCAGAGGTGTTAATGTCTGGAGGATGGTGGGATAGATCAGAGGTGTTCATGTCTGGAGGATGGTGGGATAGATCAGAGGTGTTAATGTCTGGAGGACGGTGGGATAGATCAGAGGTGTTAATGTCTGGATGATGGTGGGATAGATCAGAGGTGTTAATGTCTGGAGGATGGTGGGATAGATCAGAGGTGTTAATGTCTGGAGGATGGTGGGATGATCAGAGGTGTTAATGTCTGGAGGACGGTGGGATAGATCAGAGGTGTTAATGTCTGGAGGATGGTGGGATAGATCAGAGGTGTTAATGTCTGGATGATGGTGGGATAGATCAGAGGCGTTAACGTCTGGAGGATGGTGGGATAGATCAGAGGTTAATGTCTGAATGAGGGTGGGATAGATCAGAGGTGTTAATGTCTGGAGGATGGTGGGATAGATCAGAGGTTAATGTCTGGAGGATGGTGGGATAGATCAGAGGTGTTAATGTCTGAATGAGGGTGGGATAGATCAGAGGTGTTAATGTCTGGAGGATGGTGGGATAGATCAGAGGTGTTAATGTCTGGAGGACGGTGGGATAGATCAGAGGTGTTAATGTCTGGAGGACGGTGGGATAGATCAGAGGTGTTAATGTCTGGAGGATGGTGGGATAGATCAGAGGTGTTAATGTCTGGAGGACGGTGGGATAGATCAGAGGTGTTAATGTCTGGAGGACGGTGGGATAGATCAGAGGTGTTAATGTCTGGAGGATGGTGAGATAGATCAGAGGTGTTAATGTCTGGATGATGGTGGGATAGATCAGAGGTGTTAACGTCTGGAGGATGGTGGGATAGATCAGAGGTTAATGTCTGGATGACGGTGGGATAGATCAGAGGTTAATGTCTGGATGATGGTGGGATAGATCAGAGGTTAATGTCTGGAGGATGGTGGGATAGATCAGAGGTGTTAATGTCTGGATGATGGTGGGATAGATCAGAGGTGTTAATGTCTGGAGGATGGTGGGATAGATCAGAGGTGTTAATGTCTGGAGGATGGTGGGATAGATCAGAGGTGTTCATGTCTGGAGGATGGTGGGATAGATCAGAGGTTAATGTCTGGAGGATGGTGGGATAGATCAGAGGTGTTAATGTCTGGAGGATGGTGGGATAGATCAGAGGTGTTAATGTCTGGAGGATGGTGGGATAGATCAGAGGTTAATGTCTGGAGGATGGTGGGATAGATCAGAGGTGTTAATGTCTGGAGGATGGTGGGATAGATCAGAGGTGTTCATGTCTGGAGGATGGTGGGATAGATCAGAGGTGTTAATGTCTGGAGGACGGTGGGATAGATCAGAGGTGTTAATGTCTGGATGATGGTGGGATAGATCAGAGGTGTTAATGTCTGGAGGATGGTGGGATAGATCAGAGGTGTTAATGTCTGGAGGATGGTGGGATGATCAGAGGTGTTAATGTCTGGAGGACGGTGGGATAGATCAGAGGTGTTAATGTCTGGAGGATGGTGGGATAGATCAGAGGTGTTAATGTCTGGATGATGGTGGGATAGATCAGAGGCGTTAACGTCTGGAGGATGGTGGGATAGATCAGAGGTTAATGTCTGAATGAGGGTGGGATAGATCAGAGGTGTTAATGTCTGGAGGATGGTGGGATAGATCAGAGGTTAATGTCTGGAGGATGGTGGGATAGATCAGAGGTGTTAATGTCTGAATGAGGGTGGGATAGATCAGAGGTGTTAATGTCTGGAGGATGGTGGGATAGATCAGAGGTGTTAATGTCTGGAGGACGGTGGGATAGATCAGAGGTGTTAATGTCTGGAGGACGGTGGGATAGATCAGAGGTGTTAATGTCTGGAGGATGGTGGGATAGATCAGAGGTGTTAATGTCTGGAGGACGGTGGGATAGATCAGAGGTGTTAATGTCTGGAGGACGGTGGGATAGATCAGAGGTGTTAATGTCTGGAGGATGGTGAGATAGATCAGAGGTGTTAATGTCTGGATGATGGTGGGATAGATCAGAGGTGTTAACGTCTGGAGGATGGTGGGATAGATCAGAGGTTAATGTCTGGATGACGGTGGGATAGATCAGAGGTTAATGTCTGGATGATGGTGGGATAGATCAGAGGTTAATGTCTGGAGGATGGTGGGATAGATCAGAGGTGTTAATGTCTGGATGATGGTGGGATAGATCAGAGGTGTTAATGTCTGGAGGATGGTGGGATAGATCAGAGGTGTTAATGTCTGGATGATGGTGGGATAGATCAGAGGCGTTAACGTCTGGAGGATGGTGGGATAGATCAGAGGTTAATGTCTGGAGGATGGTGGGATAGATCAGAGGCGTTAACGTCTGGAGGACGGTGGGATAGATCAGAGGTGTTAATGTCTGGAGGATGGTGGGATAGATCAGAGGTGTTCATGTCTGGAGGATGGTGGGATAGATCAGAGGTGTTCATGTCTGGATGATGGTGGGATAGATCAGAGGTGTTCATGTCTGGAGGATGGTGGGATAGATCAGAGGTGTTCATGTCTGGATGATGGTGGGATAGATCAGAGGTGTTAATGTCTGGAGGATGGTGGGATAGATCAGAGGTGTTAATGTCTGGATGATGGTGGGATAGATCAATATGATTGTGTCTCGTTTCAGACGAGGGGTTCATGGCATGTTCCCGCTACATCTGGCCGCTCTCAGTGGATTCTCCGACTGCTGCCGGAAGCTCCTGTCTTCAGGTGCACACTTCTGCAACTTTCTACATGTTATACAGCTGTCAACTGTAGTAATAAGTAAACAAGTTACCCTACAAAAAAAGTCTTACATTTGAATAGGTTGGATCCTACATTGTTTTCATTTGTTGTTTGGTTGCATGTTTTGAAATGTCAAACATTCTGGAGCCGCTGTCAAAAAAGGCATTTACCTGACACCTAACGCCTTCATATATAGACTCTACATTTTGAGCATAACTTCATGGACTGATGGATGTGCTGTGAACTATACTTCAGGTGGCTCATGTAGTGCTCATAATCTACTCTGACACAGGCTTTGATATTGACACTCCTGATGACTTTGGAAGGACCTGTTTACATGCTGCAGCTGCTGGAGGGTGAGTGTAGGCCAGTAGGCCAAAAGTCTTGTTAAGTCTTAAGGTAAAGTTCATGACCTACAACAGTAGTAAGTAATCTCAACCTTCCACCTACAATTATGTCTCTAACCTCTCAGAAACTTGGAATGTCTCAATCTTCTCCTCAACACGGGGGCAGACTTCAACAGAAAGGACAGCTTTGGCAGGTCTATAGCATTCAATAGTGGATGGATGTAGAGTTTGTTTTCCTAGTTTCACTTTCACATTTGAACAGTGAACTGAAGTGTTTGCTTTTCCAGGAGCCCTCTGCATTATGCTGCTGCCAACTGTAACTACCAGTGCCTGTTTGCTCTGGTGGGCTCTGGGGCCAGCGTCAATGACCTGGATGAGAGGGGCTGCACTCCTCTCCACTACGCTGCTGCCGCTGACACAGATGGAAAGTCAGTATGCATACAGTGGACTCTGCTTATATTGATCCAAAAGCTTGCTTCACAATCAATCCTATACACATGCTGTTTAAAATCTAAATAATTTGCTTATATAGTGATCAATACTCTGCTTACACTGATTATTTTGGGCCTTGTCACACCAATGGAACAATGGACTTTTTCCCCCACTACAGTAATAAAAAAAAATTTTACTTACAAACTGCTCAGAATGAGCCAACGAGATACAGCAGCAATACTTGGTGCATGTCTGTCTGTATATGAGAGATGGTGGCTTCTCTGTCTCTGTCTCTGCGAGACCACTGCGTTTGAAACAGCTGGCCTAACTTACTGTATGGATTTTTAAACTCAATATCATTCAGTAAATAGCGAAGTTGTCCATGTCATTACTTTATATGTACTGTATTAATGTAATACAAGTGTCAATTAGATGGTCCTCTGCATGAGAAATGAAAAACAAAACGCTTATAATGATGATTTGCTTATACAGTGATCAATTTAGACGCATCCCAAAGTGATGACTGTAAGAGGAGTGCACTGTACTTCCATCATTTGACTTGATAAACAAGGTGGTTGTTCTTTAGCAGAGGGCAGTATCTGAGCGCTTGTCTGACCATTTGCAGTAAACGATATGCTGAGAGAGTGACAGGACCCGATTTATCATTTCAAATGCTTCTCTGTTGTGCCCACAGGTGCCTGGAATATTTACTGCGAAATGATGCAAATCCAGGGATCCGGGACAATCAGGGCTACAATGCTGTGCACTATGCCTCCGCGTATGGACATCGCCTCTGTCTGGAGCTGGTGAGAACTGCACCCCACAGTAGCAGCCGTGTGACATTGAACAGCTCATATGACTGAAAGGTCCACTCATACGCTTGTTTATTGTCATGATCTCTGATGCATTTCTACTTTTGCCATATTCTTTTACAGATTGCAGGTGAAACACCTCTAGACGTGGTGAGTGTCATTTGTACCCTTTCCTCTTTTTATGTCAATGGGTCACAGTTCCGTTTACTGTATATCAGGGCTTAAAATTTGGCGGGGAATTGCGAGATTCGCGCATCTTTTTGGAAATTCCCGCATATTTTCAATTTATAAAGGGGGAGTAATCCCGCAATGGTTTTTTCGCCAGGGGTTTCAAACTCACGGCCCGCCACGCCACTTGATATCAAGCTATAGTGAAATCAGGCCCGCACCTCCGCTCGTGGTAAAACACAGAGCGCGCTCCCGAGGCGTGTGGATGAGGCTCTGCCTTGGCGCAGGGTTGCCAGATACATTTCCATAGAAGTGCAGTTCCTTGGGCGGTTTTGTGTGCATTTTGGCAGGTTTTGAACTCTTTGTGCTGGAAACCGTCAGCAGTATCTGGCAACAGTTGTTGAGAAGTGAACATGGCAACAGTTGTTGAGAAGTGAACATGTCGCTGTCAAAAGGCAAAAGAAAGGTTGATGACGACGAGCACAGACAGTTTCAGCAGAAGTGGGAGAGTGATTATTTTTTCGTCGAGTTCAAAGGGAATGCCGCCTGTTATTTGCAAAGAGAAAATCGCCGTACTAAAATAATATAACCTGAAGCGAATAAGAATAAGCAGGGATGCAAACTAGTCACCTTTAGGTAACAGTGAGTCACCTTTTTCATCCCAAAATAGGGCAAATGATTTTGTGTCTGCCCTGGTATCTGTCACCTTTTTAACTATCCATGACTTTGCATCCCTGAATCTAATTACTATCTCTTTTGTCATTGTGTTTTATCTGGAGACTAAGCAGCCATAGGCTTTCGGTTGTCTTAAAGCCTTTATTTTTTGTATTGAGTGATACACTTGACTAAAACACTCATATCATATTATAATACCCCAGGTGTGCATAAACTACAGGTTAAGTAAAGACAAAAAATTGAAATTATTATTGTATTGTATGTTATCGGACAGGAGAAGCAGATATTTACCGGTTATCGTATCGGCTGAAAAAATCCCCCCCAAAGTCTATAAATCCCCCCTATCTGAAGAACATAAGGGGGGAATTCCTCCCCAGTTTGCAAAGTGAATTGTAAGCCCTGCTGTATTCACCTTATTCACCACGCCCACTTTTTCTCTCTTCCGCGTTCGACGCAACATATTTGTTCTTCCGGTTCAATGCTAGTTGGCGGCCATTTTCTAAATAAAACGTCAGTATGAATGAAGTTTGGCAACATTCAGAATTAAGTTTACATGTTCATAACGTTACTGCTGCGAGGAGCCGATGGCTGTACCCGGTCGGCATTTAACGTTAGTTACAAAAGCACGTCGACAGTGTTTTCTCACTGCCAGTAGCCTACAGTAGGGTTTGACAGATAGCTAGTCCTGTCAGACCGGTGTCAGCACAGCCAGTGCTCCCGGTCCTCGCTGCTCGTTAAAGATTTCCAAATAGGCTTCTGATAAACTGGTCACATATATGTTACGTTCTCACCCGAAACATATTAAAACTTTAAAACAGTTGGGGGTTTTTTGCTTGAAAAGAGCTTTTTGGCAAGTCTAAAAATGACTACGGTAGGCTTAATCTACTTCCTGGTCTAAAACCGGAAAGACGATTACGAAATGACGTAATGCAGAAGCGTCCTTGTATGGGCAAAGAATAAGGTGAATATCTATTGGACTGAGCTTCAAGGCTAAGCTAGTAACCATCTTTGAAGATGTTTGTAATTATGTATGGGATTCTTCCAGCTAATGGAAACCTCAGGGACAGACATGAATGACTCTGATGTCAGAGCCCCCATCAGCCCCCTACACCTTGCTGTGAGTAATACTCCTTCCATTGTCCATTGTTGGTGGCTACAAAGTCAGGAGTGCATGAGTTATTGTCATTATCTTTGATGCAATGTGTTCATGCTGTGTGTTTTTTCTTCTTCTTTAAATAGGCATACCGTGGCCACCACCATGCTATGGAGGTGCTGGTCCAGTCTCTGCTGGACCTGGATGTGAGGAACGGCCAGGGGCGAACACCTCTAGACCTGGCTGCCTTCAAGGGCCATGTGGAGTGCGTGGACGTCCTCATCAACCAGGGAGCCTCCATCCTGGTCAAAGACTCCACCCTGAAGCGAACCCCCATCCACGCTGCAGGTATTGGACTTGGAACTTGATGGCTGACTCAAACTGTAATCGGCACAATTGTTTGCCTCCAATTGATTTCGTAGAGTCAAATAGAAAATAACAGTCATGTTAATGGTGTGTTCTTCATTCCCCGCAGCTACTAATGGCCATTCAGAATGTTTGCGTTTGCTGATCGGAAATGCTGATCTTCAAAGTGCGGTTGACATTCAAGATGGGAATGGACAGTAAGTACAAATTCATTGTTTGTTTGTTTGTGTGTGTGTGTGTGTGTGTGTGTGTGTGGGGGGGGGGGGGTGTGTTTTAATGTAATAAAGTTGCAACTCAAGCTAATGACTGATGTTAATGTCTATTGTCTCTCAGGACCCCTCTGATGCTGTCGGTGCTAAGCGGACACACAGACTGTGTGTATTCTCTGCTCAATAAGGGAGCCAGTGTAGAAGCCAAAGACAAGTGGGGCAGGACAGCTCTGCACAGAGGAGTAAGGAGATCATCTTGGCAATCTTGCATACACACATGGATATTGCTGTACAATTTTTGATACCGGTATTTTAATTTGATGCCAGTAGTGCCAAACTTATTTTCAAATAAAAACACATGCAATGCAATGGCCTAGATTTTGACTAAACTAAATGAAATTTGAACTTTTCTTATGAACAAACTGTTTGTTCAAAATGCAACTTAACAATAGAAGAGAAAATCACACTTTGGTTTAATCCAGATGGTCAGATTTGAGACTTAAAACGGTTTAATAGCTTTAAATGTCGGAAAATAAATTTTTGACTGTTTTTGTTGTTATCTCTTATCAGCTTCTGTGACTTTTTCTTTCTTTCATTTTATAGTTTATCATTTATTTGTGTGCTTAATCTGAGGAAACCAAGAGATGAAGGGGTAGTGATGCGTGAAACAAGTTTGTTTTTTCTACGGTGAGAGCGTAGCTGCATCGTGGACTACACACGGCAATGTCAGGTGGGGGAATGGATACTGAAGGACGCTTACTGGTGATTTGCTTCATCACATGGCCTCTAGATGGTGGCATTAAGAGTCTTGAGCTGTACCGGATACCCCATCTAGCCACAACCCACGCAAGCCTGCCCCCTCTGTTGCAACACGCACCGTGGGCTTGTACAGGATCTGTGCTTGTTCCTGCCTGTCAAGTCAAGTTTATTTCTATAGCACATTTCATACACAGAGGCAATTCAAAGTGCTTCACATAAAATGAATGACACAAGAAAATAAAAGAATAAAAGAAGAGGATAAAATAGACATTTAAAAGCATCACAACCGAACTTTGAAGAAGAGCATAAAAAGTGCATTAAGCGACAAGCGTAGTAGTTGCAAAAATGGCTCAAAACTTACAGAGGACGTGAAACATCATTGGGTTTGCATAAAATCAAATTATATTTGCTCAGTTGGTAGATCATGGCTATATAAGAAAACATGTTTAATGACTTAGTTTTCTTGTAATAGTATACCTTTTTAACCTATAATTTTGTACCTCCTTTCGCAGAACCCAGGCCTGGATACGATGTTATTTATCTTTATACTGCAGTTTTACGCAAAGTATATCATGAGTGGCTACATCAACACATCAACTGCACCCCAGAGAGCAGTGCTCGATAACTTCCGTTACTGGTGCCCGTCGACAACCAGGCCGGTTTATTTCTCTAAACCTTGCACAAAAAGAGATACGGCTACATCAACGTATAGACGATACGGCTACATCCACATATCGTCACGAGTGGCTACATCAACACATCGTTTAATCGTCCTCCAGGCCCCAGTTTTTTGGCAGCATTTACAATCGTACAAAAGCACAAAAATGCATTTTTGTGCACAAAAAGAGATACGGCTACAACAACGTATATACGATAACGATACCGCTACATCCACATATCGTCACGAGTGGCTACATCAACACATCGTTTAATCGTCCTCCAGGCCCCAGTTTTTTTAGCAGCATTTACAATCGTCTGTTTTAAATCAATTGTATAACAATAATAGTTGGACTCGAACCTTTATAGGCCACACACATCTGCGTTGTCAGCAGTTGAAAGCGACGGTAAACATAAAAGCCTGTGGCAAGTAGTTGCCTAGTCACAGTGAACCAAACAGCATTCACCTTAGGCTTTAGCACAGGTCTGGTGAGTCAATGAAAAACAATGTAAGATTAACCATTAAAGTACCAAACTTTGTCACTGAAAAATGTTTCAAGAGTCAATGGTTGTAAAGTGATTTGATCGGTACCCCCAGCCCTACAAGTACACATACTGTATGCACAAATGTTCCTTCTCGGCTGCTGAACAGAAAAATCTTTCTAATGAATCATTTGAAAGAAGCCATTCAGTGTATGAGATCAGTGATCAATAGTGACGGTAACATCTCCTCCATTCTGTCCTCAGGCAGTAACTGGCCACGAGGAGTGTGTGGAGGCCTTGCTTCAGCACAGCGCCAACTTCCTGGTGCGGGATTGTAAAGGACGTAGCCCGGTCCACCTGGCAGCCGCATGTGGGCACATCGGGGTGCTGGGAGGTCTGCTGCATGCGGCCCGATCAGTGGAAACACTTCCTGTCCTTACAGACAACCACGGTTACACCCCTCTGCACTGGGCCTGCTACAATGGTACAGACACTATGCTTTATAGTCAAGTGACAGCTTAAAAACATAGATTTATGGAAATTGTACATCTGATGTTTTCATCTAAATCAACGGCTCATACAGTCAGTCCCTACGGTTTCATATTTACTGTAGCCAGGTGGCTACAGTGGTGCCAAATTAGAAACATATGCTCCTGAAGATAGGCATGCTGCTACAATAGACAAAGGAGCATGTGCAAGTCGATTGATGGCACAGGCAACTCCAGTTTCCATAGATCATGCTTATGCATCTTCTTGTGCATCCAATTTTTACATTTAGAAAAATGTTTTAGTTTGCAAAATGTCTTTGGAGAGAGCAGTGATTTGACAAAATGTGGTTGACGCTTTCTGTAGGTCATGATACGTGTGTGGAAGTCCTACTGGAACAGGAGGTTTTCCACAAGACGGAGGGCAATACCTTCAGCCCCCTCCACTGTGCTGTGTAAGATCCCGTGCTGCCTTCCAGTTAGATAACCACATCTGAGGACAGAGCAACCTTGAGCAGATGAAATAATAATAATAATAATAATAATAATAATAATAATAATAATAATAATGGCGTTCTTTCTCTTCTGTAGGATCCATGACAATGAAGGTGCTGCTGAGATGCTGATAGATACTCTGGGCCCTGCCATTGTAAATGCTGCAGACACTAAAAACCGGTAAGCACACTTGTTCCAAAACAAAGTAGTCGCAGACATTTTTTGTCATGCAAATGGTACTGGGCAACTAGTCTAGTAAATTAAAACATCATATTCTGTGTAGGTTGAAGGATTAATTATAGATTCCGGAATAGCTCGACTTAGAAGCCAGCACTCTTGTTTTTAGTGAGTGCATAAGTCACAATCAGTTTGTCCTGGTCTCTCAAAAAAGATTGCCTCGTTGAAAAGGAGTCCTTTGCTCCTTGCATTGTTTCTGCAGGACCCCCCTGCATGCAGCAGCCTTCACTGACCACGTGGAGTGTCTGCAGTTGCTGCTGGGCCAGAACGCTCAGGTCAACAGCGTCGATGCCACAGGGAAGACCCCACTCATGATGGCTGCCGAGAATGGCCAGACCAACGCTGTTGGTACGAATGCCCCGCTGCCTTACCACCTGACCTGACTGGAAAATATCACTGTGTGATGGAATAATCCAAGAATAGACTTCAACTCCCTTTTACTCTGTCACACTCCCTGTTTAGAGCTGCTGGTGAGCAGTGCGAAAGCAGATCTCACTCTGCAGGATGCGCTGAAGAACACTGCACTTCATCTTGCCTGCAGTAAGGTGTGTGTTGCCATTTGATGGCACTGTTGTCCCATTCTACAGCAGCTAATGTGTACAATTGGATACTTCTACATTGTTTGGTTGTTCTGTTATATTCTTCTAACTGTATTTGACTTATTTTCTATAGGGACATGAAACCAGTGCCTTGTTGATATTGGAGAAGATTACAGACAGGAACCTCATCAATGCCACTAACGCCGCCTTACAGACGTATGTATAGCTTGTATTGCATTAGAAGATTGCAATGCAATTTGCAAAGTTTTATGTTGTTTTTTGGGGGAGGAGGGAGCAAGTTGAGCAACATGTTTTGCCGTTTTTGCAGAGAAATCGTAGGAATTTTGAAAAATTGCAAGCACCCGCATACTGTATTGGTTGAATTTGCATTCATTAATGCGACCGCAAAATCACAATTTACTGGAGGGACTGATTAATAAGCTGTAACAGTGCTTTAACTTCTGTAAAGCAGTTTGAGTGCTATATAAATAAAGTTTATTATGATTATTAAATTGGGCAGCTCTAGCCTACATGTAGTCCAGGCATTTTACGCAAATATGTGGGTCAACCTCACACTAATTGCAACAAAACCAAACTCAACTGATTTTGTATCCTCAATATGTCCTCAATGAAGGAAAAAAAGTGTTAAGGAAATGTATGAAGGGAAAGTTTTGAAAATGACCTAAATATGATGGTAGCCTATGGAAGCCTTTTTTTTTTCTTTTTTTAATGTGCCATAAATCTCATCACTTATATCCTGTATGTGTTTTTTGCTTCAAGGAGAAAAAAAAAAAAAAAATAAATGTTAAAAAAATAAATAAAAAAACGTTTTTGGTAGCATCATATGGGTCATTTTCAAAAATTTCCCTTCATACATTTCCTTAACACTTTTTTTCCTTCATTGAGGACATATTGAGGATACAAAATCAGTTGAGTTTGGTTTTGTTGCAATTAGTGTGAGGTCAAGTGACATTTTTACTGGACTAATGGCTAATTTCCAGCTGTTATATCCCCTGCTACATCTGTGTGATACAGTGGCCTGGTAGTGTTGGTGGGTGGTTTACTGTTGGGGTCTCTTGCGTTCTTACTGTAGTGATATAAATGTTAGAATATTGACTTTCATGTGAGTATATCTGTTTTATTTTCCCCTGAAGGCCTCTTCATGTGGCTGCAAGAAATGGTCTGACTGTGGTGGTGCAAGAGCTGCTTGTGAAGGGAGCCAGTGTACTTGCAGTCGATGAAAACGGTGAGATTCTTGATAACCTTGTTCCCTTAATATTTAGCGATGCTTAGTATTTAGCATCGGGATTTATTTGAGCCATGCCAGTAAAACCTGAGTGCTGATGGTTGCTCCTGGAAGCGACCACTGTCCTCCGCAGGCCACCGTAGGTTACTGTATATTGTGGGAGCTTTTGACTGGGGAATTCTGTCCTGTGCATTCTGGGTGAAAAATGCTGGCAGTTTTGGATCAGAAACAAACTTGAGTGCACAGCCTGAAGCAGTAGAAAATATTTGGCAGCAGGCAGCCAGCCGTACGAGAAAATGCCGGCCCAACACAAACCCCTACGCAAAGAAAAATAAAACGACCAATAATATGGTGAGAAACTCAACAATGGGAGGGAGGGTAGATGACTGGTTGGGGACAAAGAATGGGGAAAATGGCACCATCTTGTTCTGTAAAGCCTGCAGTGAGTTTCCAGCAGGGGGAAAGAAGTGTCGGACATGTGGTACTTTATTATTTGTGGCATATTATGGTCTAACGAGCTTACACCTCCCATTCAGTGTAGCTGGAAGGTCTGGAAACCTGGCTGAGATGGAGCTGAACAATGTGTTCTAATCAAAATGTGTTCAACCTTTGAGCGTTAAGTTTCATTGGTTGTCAGATATGTCACTCAACTAAGGCTAAGCAGCATCCTCAAGTTGCTAAGCACCTGGAGTTGAGATGTAACGGCATGCAAACACATACTGATGCCCATTGTTCGGACCAAGCATTGGACTTTTTGGCATAGTTGAGCATGAGCATGGTCCTGTTTGAAAGCTGAGCTGGTCATGTGTTATTATTAAAACGATTTTTTTTTACATGTTCTCTCTTTCAATAATGATTAGAAAGAAGTCACTAGGCAATATCAAACACTAAAGAGTCAAAAGTTTCTGATTTAGTGATCAAGTAACTGAAAAGGATCAAATTCAAATCAATGGCCTTCTGGGGACTTAACGCTGTTGTTGCATAGTATGTCACTCTCTGGTACACTTGTCATTGTTCCAGGTTACACACCTGCCTTGGCTTGTGCCCCCAACAAAGACGTGGCAGACTGCCTAGCACTCATCCTAGCCACCATGATGCCTGTGTCCCCCTGCGCCCCGCCACCCGCCCTCCCTTTCAGTGCCATTAACCACTACACCACCAGCCCCTCCAAGAGCGTCACCTTCGACAGCCTGCCCGCGCTGTGCAGTGAGCACAGCTCCTACTGCAGCTTCAACAACATCGGCCACCACGACGGCTTCTACAAGGACGAGGAGCTCAACGACTCAGACTCAGAGACATACTGAGGTGCAGGAGGAAGCGACAGATGCATAAAACACACACAACACACACTGTGTCTTAAAATCACCCACCGCCAGCTTGGGAGGGCAGGAGAAGAGACAAGCCCACACAGGAGCCTTAAGAGTCCCCCAGAGAGCAAGGAGGTGCAGTAGGCTGGCCCCCACACTCATCCCGACCTGGCCCCAGCACCAGCTGTCCTTCCAGCAGATACTGGACCTCCAGCTACCTGCTGCTTTACCAACCCACCCACTTACTTCCCCAGTGCTTGGAACTGTATGTGTCGGGCGTCCTGCCATCTTTTTACGGCAATAACACGTTGAAGAGGGATTAGTAGCACTTCACAGAGAGCAAAACCAACAGTGACCAAAAGATGTGGAAGCGTTTTAAACCTGGTTTAACCATGTAAATGGGATTGAGTATTGGGGGTTAATTGATTGACGAAAAACGAGCCAGGTTTCATTTTTGTAATTTTTGCGAGGAGCTATAGGAGGCTGATATCCGCACACCACAACCCATCAGAACGCACTTATCCTCCCAGTCTGTAATTCATATCGGGGGGGGGGGGATATCATTTATTTTTTAAGATCAAAGTTTTAATATACCCATAGTCATGTCTTAAAAACTCCTTGCCCTCTAAAACAAAACATTTACTGACCTGAGTAATTTAAAGATATTTGGTATGTGCAACAGGTTGATCAAACTTAGCTTTGTATATTGAATTGTCCATTGCGGTTTAGTCTTTCATAAATAAATTATTTGTGTACTTTCAGTTCTTCTATTTATAAGTCATCATTTTGTGCCTTCATTAGTTACTGAGAAAAGATGGTTTGTAGGAGCAGCTGTCAAAGTCAACTGATGCACACTAGCTAAGTACTACAGCATTTGTAAAAAGCACTGATCCAATGTGGAGGTATATGAGGCTCGGCATGCCGTGCTTTGTGTGGAAGAAACACTGTAAACCAATGGTAGGACAACATTTGATTCGTTTTCTGTTAGAATGATATTTTAGCTTTTATATTATTCAATGTTCCTTGACAGGTTTTGCTTGCTTTAACGTAAAAAAAGAAACCACTCAATCCTATGTTGATTCAAAAAAACCTGGTTTTGTCTTTAAAAAATTTATTTTAACTGGAAATATGTACAATACATTTGCTAGGTTCATCAAAGTGGAACAGGAGATTTTTTTTTTCCTTGATTTTTCTTCAAGCGGGATGAAACTAGCATGTATATAGAAATTATAACTGAATTCAATGCTCCCATGAATTCTTTCAGTATGAGATTGCTGTATATTTTATGAGTAATAAATAAATGAGTTATTTAATAATGAACATGAGTCTTATATGGAGTATTCCCTTGTTTGACGTCAAAATAAATGGTACCCATGAGGCAGATTATATAAATATACAAAAAAGTCCTTTCAAAGGTGTAATACCTGTAGTCTGGGTAGGGCAGCAGCACAGCAACAAACAAGTTTTGGCGCGTAGGCCTTCTTCAGTGTTGACAACACTGAAGAAGGCCTGCATGCCAAAACTTGTTTGTATTAAGTATTATGTGCCTTGCACCAAAGTTATTTATACATTTTTTGGATACATACTTTTTTCAGATTATATAAATATGTAATTAACTGCCTATATTATACTGAAAGCTAATTCCCAGGCACTAATATGATTGAAGTCCAATATAGTAGAATTGAACTGAGTGATCAGCCAGCAGCAGTATTTTGTCTTTGGCTTCAATTTGATTCTGCAATAAGAGTCAAAGCTCAATGTGTTGTAATGACAATATCGGTTACCTAGTACAGCAATAGAGACAGCAGTTGATTTTGTTAATGTGACAGATGATAGATTGGTCTTTTTATTTTACAACATTGTTAGGAAAAGCCCATCTGATTCTGATGGCCAAAGACTGATCTTCAGCCCTGTTTTTCTCTCAAGACCCTTGTCAGAGACTTTTCAATGATCCGTCTCTGCCTCCCTTGCTCATTTGCAATTCCCCTCTGTACCATCGACCTAATGCTTTGTACAAGCAAGCAGCAACGCCATCTAGTGGAGGGTGCTAGAGGAGGTCAGAGGGAATTAATTTAATTCCATATCCAGTCCAGACGCCAAGTATGACGTCATACTCGTTTGACGTCATAGTCACTATGACTCAAACGAGTGTCACGACGTATAACAGCACGTGGTCCAGCTATTTCATATAGCTCACGTCTTAGCTCCAGGCAATGAACAAGAGCAGAGTTGAAATTGAAGTGACTATGGGAGAACCACACAACGGTGGATATGATGACACTGCCTCCACAGGAGTGACAGGTGTCTACCGGACCAGCAGCGGCGCCCAGTACTGGCCACAGCAACAGGTCACTCCATGGTATGCAGACCAGCAAAGCACCTGCATCCTTCAGTATGCCCAGACACCTGACGGCCAGCCGGGCCAAGGCCAGCAGATGCTGATGATGCCCAGCAACCAGGTGGTCAAACAAGGTGCAGCAGGAGATGGTAATCAAAGATACCAGATCTGCACAGCACCCACCTACAGCTCCCTGTCTCAGGCCGCAGTTATGATGACCTCCTCTGTGGGACTGTCTCCGAAGCAAATCCGTCTTGCAAAAAACAAAGAGGCAGCCCGTGAATTTCGCCGAAAGAAAAAGGATTATGTTCAACGTCTAGAAAACCGCCTGGCTGATCTAGAGAATCGGAACGGGACCCTGGTGGAAGAACTCAAAAGACTAAAGGCCCGTTATAACCTGTTTTGACTGCCTAGCTGTCTGTCTACGCTACACTTGAGAAACTTCGGCCGCAGCAGAGATCTCTGCCAGCGCAGCCCACACTGACATGACACTGAGACTGACCCAGCAATGCTTCCCTTCCCTCGCTGTCAAGTGAAGACCCCCCCCCCCCCCCCCCCCAAAAAAGAAGGCCAGACCACAATGCACCGAGCCCCCATCTCCAAAGTGGGCAGATGCTTCACCTCCCACCTCACCCCACTACGCCCGCCCCCACCTCAAAACAGCTTCCTTATGATCTGTGCATCATCAATAAAATCTTAATAATAATAAAATCATGCACTGACTTAGTTTGGATTCGTTTTTGTTTGTTTGTATTCGTATACTTTATTGTCCAAGTAGGGAAATTTATATTCTACATGTGTCTTTTATCTTCATGCTACACTATCACAGGTGGACTGAGTTGACAAACATGTGTATGCTACAGCGGCAGCCAGACGCCTCGCTCCTATTGGCCACGCCGTAAAAAGGCACAGGTCTCTTCCGACTGTGATTGGTCGGGAGCTGTTTGCAACCCGGAAGTGATAGTAAAGTGTCAACAACACAAGCTCACTTCGTGTCAAGAGTCTCTTTCGTGTTGGACAGTTGTAACGTTACGTTAACTAACTACTTACAGTAACGTTACCATAACAGTAACGTTATCACCAGCCATGGAGGAGGTGACAGGAGCTCAGTTGATTGCTGAGGCTCTTAAAGCTCAGGTAAGATCGTTTGAAAACGTGAATATTTTTCATTTAAACAACAATAATAATAATGATAATGTTAACGTTAGTCAAAGTTGTCAAAGTGTGTCAAAGGTCACGTGCAGCGCTGTCAAATTTGATATGTTAAGGGGAAGGCTCGTTAATTACCTTCTAACTTCAACAAAAGGCTTAGTAAATTAATTGGTCGGTGTTGTTTTATTATTAAAGAGCAGTTATCCCAGCAGTGATCTCTGTCTATTTGCAGGATGTGGAGTATATGTTTGGGATTGTTGGTGTTCCTGTCATTGAAGTGGCCATGGCTGCTCAGGCAGCTGGCATCAATTATGTCGGAATGCGCAACGAACAAGCGGTAGCAACCTACTTTTGTTTCAGATATTGACTACTATTTCTTTACACTCATTTTAAAACGAGTTTTAATTCTTTGAAATGAATTCTGCCACCCAACAGGCCTGCTATGCGGCATCTGCTATTGGATACCTTACTGGAAGGTTTGTTCACTTATCAGTTACTAACTGAATCATGTTCACTGATCAGTTAAGTGTCAGTTTGTAGGCTATCCCTTACATGTGGCTGTCTCCTGTGGTTATCTGTGTCCAGGCCAGGTGCCTGCCTGGTTGTATCTGGGCCCGGACTCATCCATGCACTTGGTGGAATGGCCAATGCGAATGTGAACTGCTGGTAAGTGATTTCGTTTTTATCGCTTAATGCAATTCTAACATGTGCACTGCACTTGGATCTTCAAGTTGACGCTGTATTCTCATTGTACAGGCCAGTGGTTGTCATCGGGGGATCGTCAGATCAAAACCAAGAAACAACAGGAGCTTTTCAAGAGTTTCCTCAGGTAAGGTGCGTCGGCCACTCGGCCACTATGTGGATCTTCACACTATGAAGAGGCATGAATTATAATTGTTGTCATTTGTTGCCAGGTTGAAGCATGTCGGCTGTATAGCAAGTTCTCTGCTAGACCCAGCAGTCTGGAGGCCATGCCCTCAGTCATAGAAAAGGTATAACATCCTGTTGTTACACTGCATATCTGGTCTCACTTGCTATATTGCAGCCTGGTAATGGACTTGTTTAGTCATTTGACAAACCCAAAGTGCAAGACATTTTGTATAATAAGATGATAGTTACACAAATGTATAAGTGTTATGGTGCTTGGTTGCTCGTAGGCAGTTCGCACAAGCATGTACGGTCGTCCAGGTGCCTGCTATGTGGACATCTCAGGTGACATGGTCAATGCTAAAGTCAACAGGAGCAACGTCAGGTTTGTTGTCATTTTCACTCCTAGAATTATTTCATATTTTGAAATGTAATGTGTTTTCCGTGTAGTGTCAGTTTTATGATTACAGGTGTAGCTATATAAAAATATTAAAAGTGGTGCCTTCCTCCTGGCAGAGTCGTGTCCTCCTGTCCACCTCCTCCAGTGAGTTTGGCTGATGACACAGCGATCACAGAAGCTCTTTCTGTCTTGAAAGGAGCTAAAAGGCCCTTAGTCATCATTGGCAAAGGTAACGCTAAAATAAAGTATTTTCCCTCTTGGAATCATCCCTCTGTCACTACAACACACTGGGCATATCAGGCACATGTGTGACCAAGTCCCATGTCAGTGTCAACTCTTGAGGCACAAGCCTCAAGTCAACTCCCAAGTCTAAATGTAGAACACCAAGTCAAATCACAAAAATCAGTAACCCATATCAATGTAATATCTTAAAGAAAAGAACATGCAAAATAAAAAATAATATCTGGGACTTCAATGTAGTATTTGTTTTAATAGTACAAAAACCTGGTAAATGCATCGTGAGTTTGATCAGTTTCAGCTTGAATAAATTCAGTAATTCCATACAAATTCAGAAAACGGAATTTAAATTTAGTTGTCTGATGGAACACATCTTATAACTTGCAATCTAAAGCCACTTTCAGACATGAACTCCGGGTCAGGTCAGGGTTGCTTCCCCTGAGCCTGACCCGGGGGATATGTGAAGTGTACCCTTTCAGACATGAGGCATGTTGCTTTCATACATGTGGAGCACCTCCAGGTGTGAAGTAGAGAGGGGGCGGGGGTGGGGGGAGGAGCACCTCCGGGTGTCAAGTAGAGAGGGGGCGGGGGTGGGTGGAGGAGCACCTCCGGGTGTCAAGTAGAGAGGGGGCGGGGGTGGGGGGAATTGGGGCATGACGACTGACCACACAGCTGCACTTCATACATGGAAGACAGCAGTCTAGGCTACAGCCTTAATGGCACAAAGTGAATCACATTCAACAAACTAGCACGACATGCAGAGTCTGATAACAAGTTGCTAAAAATAGCCTACATAATGGGCGATAATTGCCCACTAATGTTCGCGCATATAATCGTTTGCGCATATGCCAATTAATTAAACAACCCTACAACTCACGCCCAGATGCATCGATTTCCTCAAGTCTGTTGTGGCGAGAGTTCAGTCCTAAAATGCATCAATCGTGCTAGAAATATACAGAATACAGGAAGCTAGATGTTTTCACCTTCAAAAATAAAAGCAATTATTTGTCGATATCCAATACTGGGAAGCAGGATGACCCTCGCGTCCAAAAATGCTATATTTCGAAGGTGGTGTGCTGCATGAAGCTTTGCAGAAATAGATAAAACCCAGCGTTTCAATCAAGCAACACGTAGCCTGTTGGCTGACACACGGAGCAGCTCCAGCTTCATTTGGAAAAACTGAAACTGCATGATGTTTGCGCACTTGCTCATTCACATCGACTATTTATTTAATAATAATCTGTCACGCTATCTTGTCTCTGTCTCCGCTGCCTCCCTCGCCTCCTCCCACTTGCTTAGCTCAGGTACTTTACAGCATTCTGGAGGGGAGGGGGAACAATCTGTGACTACGTACGAGCCTAGTGTCACATCCGGAGAGTGAGGGTCGCGGGAGCGCGCATAGCTCACCAAAATGTGTTCATACATACACCGCCATCCGGATGCCCTCTAGATAACTCCCGAGTTCCAAGGCATGTCTGAAAGCGGCTTAAGTAATATACACAAACACAAGATATTTCGCCAAGACATTACAGACCTTTTCAAGTCATCAAAGCACAAGTCAAAGTCAAGTCCCAAGTCATGACAACCCAAGTCGAGTAAAGTCTCAAGTCTTCTCTTCATGCATCAAGTCAAGTCTCAAGCAATTAAAATTGTGACTCGAGTCTGCACCTCTGCAGAGGGCTTCAGTTGATCAGTCATGTGTTTTATTAGTGACATCTCACCCAACAGGAGCTGCCTACGGCCGAGCAGAGGCTGCTCTGAGGGGGCTGGTGGAGAGGAGCGGCCTACCCTTCCTGCCCACCCCTATGGGGAAAGGGGTGCTTCCTGATGACCACCCCAACTGTGTGGCTGCTGCTCGCTCCAGGTCAGCCTCTCTTACACGACTACACACTCACTAGATTTATGTGTTTGGTGCTTAACAGTAAAGTTTTCTGCATTATGTATAATATTATATTATTCAATTTGTTAATCATTTTTACTTCCTATCTCAACCAAACATCGCTCCTCCTCTTCTTCCACCTGTGTTCCTCTCACCAAGAGCTCTTCTCCAGGCTGATGTAGTGCTTCTGCTTGGAGCCAGGTTGAACTGGATCCTGCATTTCGGCCTCCCGCCTCGATTTGACTCACATGTCAAAGTCATCCAGGTATGTAAATGGTGAAGTCAGTTTCTCAATTCCAACTGTGGAAGATTCATGTCAAATCAACATTGTGTGCCTTGGAGGATGCTGTGTTGTTCATTTCCAGTATTGTGTGCTAATTCCTTGATATTGACAGGGAAATGCAATCCTGTATTTTTGGTCATTTGTATATTTGTATATTTGGAATGTTTCACACTTGCCGCTGGTTAGGGATGAATGAAACAATGACCGGTTTAATGATAACCTGTGATAAGATTCCTGACAGTATTATCGTTTCAAGTTTGTATTATCATTAAAACCGTGTAGGCTTGATTACTGCGATTATCGCTGCTGCACAGAGTGCTGTTGACTCGTGTGTCCAAATTGCACCGAATCCTATTGGCTATGTTACTATTTTAATGTTTATGCAAACACAAAGTGCTTCGTGCTGCTAATACTATTTGTGATTTTCAATATAAAACTTGGTGGAATGATTATAGTGAGTGTATCGGTACTTTTTGAACACTAGGGATCAGTGATGTGACATCACGATGATGTCATAGTGACATCATCAGTGACATCACAATTGCTTGAGTGTAACCAAAAACGTGACCCAAAGTGTGACCAAAATTGCAGAACCCACTTACTCCCTTTTATTTTGAACATTTCAGCACATTTCAACAATACCGCAATCCTTTTATTTTTGTTATTTTTTATTTAACCTTTATTTATACAGGGGTAAGGACCTTGAGAGCATGCTCTCATTTTCAAGGGAGCCCTGTTACAATGAAAACATTTACAGCAGTTGCAGGTTTACAGACAGACAGGTATAGACAACATAAAACCAAGGAGGTTAAAGGGACACTTGACCGATTTTCACCAGCTTTGTATCATTACAAAATCTGTCGTACATCAGAAAACTGTAAACAGTTTAACAGGCATTCATTTAATTTCACAGTTATTGAGAGTTGATTCGATTCGACCAGTGATGCCATTTGTGCATGAATGACATCACTGGTCCACAGCATGACTCAAATCAACTCCCAATAACTGTCAAATTAAATGAACGCCTGCAAAACTGTTTACCGTTTTCAGATGTGTCAGATTATGTGCAAAAATAAATCACCATTCAAAATCGGCGGAGTGTCCAAGTACGCCAAGTCTGATGTGTGAATGCGAGCGAGTTCGATAGTTTGTGCCGTTCAGACTGATGAGCGAGGACAGGTATGGAGGAACTTTCCCAGTCAGGGCTATATAAATGGTAAATGGCCTGCATTTATATAGCGCTTTTATCCAAAACGCTTTACAATCAGTAGGTACATTCACCCATTCATACACCGATGGTGGCAAGCTACCACGCAGGGTGCTGGCACACCATTGGGAGCAATTTGGGGTTCAGTATCTTGCCCAAGGACACTTCGACATGCAGACTGGAGGAGGCGGGAATCGAACTACCGACCTCTTTTATCCAAAGCGATTAGTGGACGACCCGCTCTACTTCCTGAGCTATAGCCGCCCCTATATAAATAAAAGACTGTTGCTCCCTTCGAGCCGTCAGAGGGCCAGCCCACCTTTTCAAATCAAATACATCAGTGTGTAAGAAACCCATCACCCGTTACAAAATGCAGGGTTCTATGATACACTGCATCAAGCAGCTTCAAGATGGTAGGTGCGGCATGCATGTATACAACATCGCCGTATTTAAAAACAGACATTATCAGTGACTGTACAATGGACTTTCTGGTACAGAGTGAAAAACAGGACTTCTTCTTATATAGAAAACACGTTTTTCTCCTCAATTTCTTAGTGAGGTGTTCCACATGGGTCTGGAAAGACAGTTTAGTATCCAGCCAAATGCCAAGATATTTGTACGAACTAACAGTTTCAATTTGCACACCTTGGAGTGTGCGAATACAAAAGCTGTTGTAGACACCAGGGGACCATGAGAACAACATCGATTTGGTCTTGTGCGAATTTAAATGAAGTTTGTGGTCGAGAAGAGCTAGTTGAAAAGTATCTAAAGCAGTCTGCAGACTTGCAGCCGCCTGTGCAGGGGTGTGGCCTGTGCAGGGGTGTGGCCTGTGCAGGGGTGTGGCCCAAACTAATAAAATGGTGTCGTCCGCATAGTAATGGACATTACAAAGTGCAGAAGGGAGTAGAATATGATTTATATTTAAAGTGAATAACACTGGACCTGAGATGGACCCTTGTCAATCATGAGAGAGCTGGATTTATAGCCGGTGGCCACAACAGCTTGCTTCCTTCCGGACAGTTTGAGAACCAGTTGACAGAGAGGTCATCGAAACCAATATAAGACAGCTTTCTTTCAAAAATATCATGGTCCACCGTGTCGAAAACGCCTTTGAAAGTTCAACAAAGAGAGCAGCACAATGTTGATGGCTATCAATACCATTCAATATGTTTAAAACAAGCGATGCAGCTGTTATAGTGCTGTGTCCTGGCCTGAACCCTGATTGTTGAGACTGGAGAATGTTGTAAGCCTCTAGGAAAGCTTGTAACTGTTCCTTTGCCAAGCTTTCAAGAACCTTGGCCAAGCAGCACAATTTAGAAATAGGGCGGTAATTATTCAATTCAATCAGGTCACCCCCTTTAAACAGAGGCACGACCTGAGCAGTCTTCCAAACAGGAGGGATTTCACCAGAAATGAATGTTCAATTGAATATATGGGCAAGCGGGGAGGCAAGCAAATGAGCACTAAGGCATAGGAGATATGGTTCAATATCATCCTCACTAGTGATGCGCGGGTCACCCAGAACCCGCCGGGTCCCGCGGGCTGGGCCGCCCCGCAGGCGGGCTGGGTTGGCAAATTATGAAAATATCGCGGGTGCGGGCGGGGCAGGCTCAGAACATGACAAAGCAACATTATTAAATAATTTAGAGCAGTGAAACACACAGAGTAATTAACCTTAAAGACGTGAACTCTCTCTCACACGTAGGTACACACAATCAGACAGACTCCTGCTGCACTCTCTATAGCCTACATGGAGTAAAGAAACGCTTCAATGAGGTAGCCTATGTGCTCTCAAAACAAACATTTTGGAAGGATTATTCGCTGTAATTATTATTTGAAGTGTCCATAAAACTAATGCCACTGCAGATTTTCTGTTGTGGACTCGACTGTGATCTATTTGTCAAATTTACTGCAACGTGAGTAGGCTGTGAAGAATTGAGAGCGCATGAGGTAATTAAAAGAAATCAGCGAGTCTGGCCGTATCTGCAAGCCGTGTGCGCACCTGCTGCACTACGTTTAGTAGCCTACTACTGCAACATGGCCAATTGAGAGCGCATGAGGTAATTAAAAGAAATGGGGAAGAATAAGAGCTGTTTCTGTAGCCTGCCTACTAGTGCCTATACCTCTACCTGCTACCTCCATTTGAAACACTGCGGTCACGCCATCCGCACTTTGGGGAAGCGTAGTCGCGCTATCTGAAGACCATGGATTAATTGAAGAAAGACCGACATGAAAGCAGCCGCGGAACTCATCCAGAGCAGCATAGTAGGCTACAACTGTTGTCGCACAGGCAGCATGTGAGTGTCTGTGTGTGTGTGAGAGAGAGAGGGGGGAGAGACAGTTATTAGTTACTTTTCACACCTTGGAAGCTCTGCTGTGCTCCTCCTGAGTCCGGAGACATATTACATTAAATTGGCCGTTGCGGGCTGCTGGGTTGGGCTGGGTTCGGAATTTTCAGATATTTTAATGGGCCGGGCGGGGCGGGCTGGCTCCAATGACGGGTTGGGTTGGGGCGGGCCTTAAAAAACCCTGACCCGCGCATCACTAATCCTCACCCTTTGATTTTGTAGTGTTCAATTGAGAAAGTGCCTTAAAGACATCATAGTCGCTAAACATTCTGAATGAAAATATATCGGTAAAGGGGGGGGGGATTCAGCGGGTTCACAGTGTAATCCTGTGGGGTTACACTGTTAGGGAGCATATCAAAAAGGTGCCTAGGTAGTACAAAATGTTGATTGAAAGCATCACACATCTTGGATTTATCTGAGATTGCATTGTTCTCAGTGCTAATCTGAGGAAGGAGAGCGGAAGTGGGCTTTGTTTGTTTTTTGTGAGTTTATGGTTCTTCAGAAACTACTGTAGCTGTGTTTCCCTGAGTATTACTGAGAGAAGTTAGATACAATTCAGATTTAGCATTTCTGATTACACTGATACATTTATTGCGTAACTTCCTGAAATGTAGCCAGTCTGCTGGATTACCAGTGAATCTCGCTTTCGATTTCCTAACTATAATGCCAGCACCGTCTGTCTGTCTCTCTCTCTCTGTCTCTCTCTGTCCTTCACGTATCTCGAGAACCGTTGGTCGGATCGACTTCAAACTTTGGCAGTGCGCTAAGGGGGACCTGACGGAGTGCAGTGCCCTTTTCATGCAATTCGGCATAGCGCCACCTACTGGCAACAAAAAAAGCGGTTTATCTCGTTTGTCCGATCGACTTCAAATTTGGGGAGTGCGCTGACAGGAACTCGACACAGTGCAGTGCCGAATTTCGTGCAATTCGGCACAGCGCCACCTACTGGCAACACAAAAAGCAGTTTATCTCGAGAAACATTTGTCCGGTTGACTTCAAACTTGGGGAGTGCGCTGCTCGGACACCGATGGAGTGTGGTGCCGCATCTCATGCAATTTCGACTTATGCATAGTCAGAGTGCCACCTACTGGCAACACAAAAAGCGGTTTATCTCGAGAACCATTCGTCCGATCGTTCTTCAAACTTGGCGGGTGCGTTGCTGGGAACCCGAGGAATGGCAGTGGTAAACTTTGTGAAATTCAACCAATAAAATCACAGCTTTCACATATCTCCAGGACTGTCCATCCGATCGACTTCTGTATGTCTGTCCTTTGCATATCTCGAGAACCGTTTGTCGGATCGACTTCAAACTTGGGGAGTGCGCTTAGGGGGACTGACTGAGTGCAGTGTGGGGGGTGGTGAATTCTTATCTCTAAATAAGAATTAAATAAATCATGTAAAAATCCTTGCTCTACGAAATCTTTAAAATTACGCTTCCTTATAATATGTCCCTTTAATTTACTCTCTTTGGTTACTTTAACACAGGCTATAGGGCAGTGATCGCTAATGCCTTGGGCAAAGACCCCACTATGAGGATATTTGAATGGCCTATAGATTAGAGCGATATCGATCAGAGTAGAATTGTATGGGTTTTTTATATTTAATCTTGTCGGGTGTTGAATGAGTTGGGACAAGTCAAGTTCTAAGCATAGCTGTTTCAGACTCAAAATTCAAATCACCCATAATCAGAAGTTCGGAGGCAGCATATGCACACAATACCTTCCCAAGGTCTAACGCTGATGTTGGTGCAGATGACAGGCGGTAAACACCTGAAACAGCAATGTGAACATCACCCCCCACACAAATATCTGTTTTAATACTCCATTTTAATACCTTATAACTTATTTATTACCCTTCGTATTTTAGAGTTTGCCACAACTGCCTTAAATACACTGTTTACATCGCTTGCCCTACTTAACTATATTGCTGCTGTAACTATATTGCGATATTGCTGTCATATATATATATATATATATATATGACATATATATATGACATATATATATATATATATATATATATATATATATATATATATATATATATGTATATATACATATATATATATATGTATATATATATTTATATATATAGTTGTTGTGATTGTGTTTGCTGTGATTTTGCACCTACTTACCTACTGCACCTTGTCTGTAACGGAGCCTACAGCATAAGAATTTCACACGTGAGTGACAATAAAAATCTGGACTCTTGAATCTTGAACAAGACACTCAAGACATTTCGGGACAGATGAAGCTGTGACAACATGGGTGACTAGATGTTCTCTAACAAATATCACTACACCACCCCTGTAATGTTTCACAACCCCCTTTAGCTTTTCTGTCGATTCTGAAAAGGTTGTAACCATTCATCACAATATCTGAATCAGGGACTCTGCTAGATAACCATGACTCTGAGATGACGAGTACGTCGTGGGCGGCGTCATTAAACCAACACATTAATAAAAATCCATGTTAGGCAATAGACTCCTGACATTTAAATGTAAAAACGTTAAGCCATCAGCAGCATGGAGCTCCTGCGGAGACTTCAAATCAATAGCACGCATACTGATGAGGCAGCAATTCCAACAGAAACGGTTACCAAAGTGCTCTGTATGACTGGGCTTGGCTGTGAGGCGTGCCTGAAGGAGGGGGCAATAACAGTGATACCATGCACTTTAATATTAGGCTGAAATGACCCACAGACAGAGAGTTCAAAATTGGACAAAACAGGCAGATCATAATTAGACAATAGCCCAAGCCCAGGCTGGGAGACAGAATGAGTGGGGCTAAGAGTCTGAGGGGCTGGGGAGGCTTGGACTTGAGATACATCATAGTGGGGGCTCCCAGGTTAGGATGCATGCATGTTTACAGAGAGCAGTCTAGCTCCCTCCCATAATACTGATAATAAGCCTGATCATTTTGGTCACTACAATCATGGTATGACATTTTCATACCATCTCATCTCTACCTCCGGTACTCTGAAGCAACATAACACATTTGTATTGTGTGTGCAGGTTGACCTGTGTGCCGAGGAGATGGGCAACAATGTGAGGCCTGCTGTTGCTCTCCTCGGTGACATCAATGCTATTGTCTCTCAGGTACGCTCACTGCAACACGGCCTGTAAACCAACCCACACACACATTGGATTCCTCTGTCGTTGTCTGTCTGCTTCTGTCATAGTAATATCCTCCATGTGTATTGAAGATGTAATTGCAATTCGCTGTTTCCCTCAGCTGCTGGAATATGTCCGTAAAGACGGCTGGAAATATCCCTCCAATACAGAGTGGTGGAGCACACTGAAGGAGAAGATTGCTGCCAATGCAAAAATATCAAAGGTGGGTTTTGAGACACCTATGGCAAGCCTACAATGTGTTAAGGCTCATTTATACGAAAATAAATGCGTCCTTTTCAAACGGTGTAATCGTCACTGCCCACATACTTCCATGCGTCTTTCACGTTGGTATCATGTTAAGCAATGCATTCACCAGTGGGCAGTAGAGAGTCAAATGTATGAGTGTGTGTGTGTGTGGTTATGCTGCGTTTCATGTGTATCCGTAAGCTTTCAGATGACGGACAGAAAACGCACGAAATGAACGCAGAGTACGGACAGAAGGCTCTGTCCGTCTCCGTCTTTAACGTAGAGTATAATTGGGCCTTTAGCCTACAATGTGTTAGTTACAGTGGTTACACCAATTCCTTAGCAAGATAATGCAATAAGAATTGGATACATTTTGATGGAACTTGTATTGGTTTTTCTCTCCCAGGCACTGGCTGTTCAGTCGACGGTGCCAATGAACTACTACAACGTTTTCCACCACATCTCCCAGCTGTTGCCCCACGACTGTGTTATCGTCAGTGAGGGGGCCAACACTATGGACATTGGACGCACAATGTTACACAACTACCTTCCTCGACACAGGCAAGGCTTGCTCATTAAAGCAGAGTTTAAAGGCCATATTCACAAATATCTTCCACCTGCAACTTTCTCTATTCATTTGTAATGGATTATATGCAACATAAATGTTGCAGTTTGATGTATTGTACCAGATTTAGCCCATTTTCATCTGCAGTCATCTTGGCAGGTTATGATTAATTACATACATATGCCACACATGACAATACAAATTAACAATATAAATACAAGTTGACAATGTTCGATGCACATTAACAATAACAATACAAATGCGTCACATGTCGTAACAAAAACAGGAAACAACGGACATGGAGTTATTCAATCGTGTGTCCGGTTGAAAGGCTTATGCATATAGTGATTATGGTGCATTCAAATTACAGTTGACTGATCGAGTTTGCCTAGCTTTGTAAGCCATATTTTCACTTGGACGGAAAGGTAACTCATGATATCAGCGGAATGGTTGTTCCATTGGCAAGCAGCTTAAAAAGAAAAGACAATCAACATGGCTTGTTGTTGTATTTTCCTTAATAATGCCTATGCCCAAATGTTGTCCTGAATGTGGCTGTAGCAGATTGGGACAAGCATTGCTGTAGTTGCCTGTGAGATCCACTTTAAGTGTGTTCATATCTTGTGCAGGGGTGCCCAATAAGTAGTTTCATGATCTACCAGTAGATCTCGGGCCATCAATAAGTAGCTCGCCAAATAAATAATTATTTTATGCATAAACTAAACCCCACTCATGTATAGCTGACTCACTATCTACAGTATTTAACATTATAACATTATTAATAAATCATGTTAAATAAATAATATAATACTGTTAAAATGTGCTAAATATGTACTTCGGGGGGGACAAGGGGAAAATAAATAGCTCGTGGCTAGTTTTATTTTTTGTAAGTAGCTCTCATCCTAAAAAAGTTTGGGCGGCGGGGCACCCTTGAACTTGTGGTTCTTGGTTGGGTTCTCTACATGCAGGTTGGATGCAGGCACATTTGGGACAATGGGAGTTGGGCTTGGATTTGCCATAGCAGCAGCAGCACTGGAGAAGAGCCAGAAGAAAGGCCAGCGGGTCGTGTGTGTGGAAGGGGACAGTGCCTTCGGCTTCTCTGGCATGGAGGTAGAGACCATGTGCAGGTTGGGTTTGTTTCCTCTCTTTAATTGTTTAATACGCACAGCTCAACCTCCATAGCACAACAGTAATTCACCTTCTTCCTGTTTTGTTACAGGTATAATCTCCCTGTGGTCATCATTGTGGTCAATAACAACGGGATCTACAGTGGCATGGATCCCGAGACATGGAAAGAAATGGCAAAGATGGGAGATCTGACCACGATGTGAGTCACACAGTAGGAGGGCCGAGGATCATAGCACAATGACTATCATGGGTTTCCTCCACTTCATCTGTTGTGATGTGATAAAAATGTGTCCTGTGTTGTCCTCAGAGCCCCACCCGTGACGCTCCTACCTGAGGCGCGCTACGATCAGGTCATGACTGCTTTTGGCGGACGGGGGTTCCTCGTGCGGACGGCGGAGGAGCTGCGCAGCGCGTTACAGCTCAGCCTGAGTGACTGGGAGAAGCCCAGTCTGCTCAACGTGCTCATCGACCCCGCCTCTGACAGAAAGCAACAGGTAGGTAGCCATTGGCTTCCGAGAATTGAAAAGGGAAAGGAGATTGAATGACATTGACAGAGGCAACAGTAAAGCCAGGCGTGATTAAAGGAAATAGTGCTTTGGTTGGTGATTAGTGCGGGACAACAAACTGTTGTATTCCATAGACAATCCTTCCACCTCACACCAACCTGACCTTTCTATTTCAGGGTCCCCATAATTAGAACGCACGACCCTCTGTGTTTATGTTGAATGTATCCACGCAACCCCCTTCACAGACAGTTTGAGGATTGTATTGAAGATTGTATCCATGGTGAAGAGCGTCATGGTGCGTCAACATCAATAACCAGAAGACCAAATCAAGAATTTATTGCAGTCCAATATATGTACACAAGAATTAAACAGGTCCTGAGTGATCAATAGGAATTTACAATATACAATAGGTGTATGATGTAAGCTAAAGAGAATGATATACAGTAAAAAAAAATAATAATAATAATATTCATAGCTGTCGGGCTGAATGTGAATAAGCTCTGCATGATGGCTAAAGACATTTGACTCCTTTTGCCTGTACAAATTGTGAAAGTGGAGGTTGAACAGATTTTAACACTGATCTAGGCCACAAAAGTCCCTGCCCATACTTATCATCTTCTCTTATAATTAAACAAACTGAAAAGCACACACAGATGTGACATTGTGTGGCACTTTTCCTCAGATTGAGGCTGGATATTTATGCTTTTCTGATTGTATTTCCAGGAGTTCCCTTGGCTCACCAGGTCCAACCTATAAGGGTTCAGAGATAGATCTCCCTCCTCCTTCAGAGCAGATTGAGGATTCTCCCCGTGAAACTCCGCACTGGAGAATATAAGGCTGCTTTTGTTTTTGTGATTGTTTCCATGAAATGCTTTAATTAATTCTTACTACACAGTAGTATTCAATTGAATGCCATGTAGTTAATACCACGATTAAAACTTTTTACTTATAATACATTGATCATTATTGCCTTATTTTGCATGAATGTTTTTCTGTTCCACATAATGGGTAGGGGAATTAACTTATATGGCTCATCATCCTACACTAAAAGCATTTTGAGTGCAGACTATTAAAATGCTGGGAAATTGAGAAATAGGATTTTATGGTCAACTTGCAGTTCTAATTCTGTGTGCAAATTCTGTTCAGAATTACAGTTGCATCAGGCAGTGACTGTAATAATACTGTGAAAACACCTTCCTTTGGTTTGAAACATTTTCAAAGATACTTGTGGAAGTTGGAAAAAGGATTTCTAGCATAAATTAAACCCATTATAATCTTGATTAATAATGTCATGTAATATCTATATATATTTTTTATCCTACTAATACATTGAAGGTTTGAATAGTTAAAGAATAAATTGGCCATGTTATCCCTGTTTAATAAATGTAGGCTTCTGGGATAAAAATAAGAAAATGCATTTTCTTGCTCACTAAATAGCCTAATACAAATTGCTGTCAATGAAAGCTAAAATACAAAGAATTGATGGGCTGGTCAATATTTCATTTTTAAATCATATCTTCTAAATATCCATATTCTCAATTTTGTTAAATGAGACTTATAGGGATCCCTTAAAATAAAGCAAACACCTGCAGGTATTTTAAGATTCCATTTCCAAATATATCCACCATCTTAAAAGATTGATTTGCACTTTTCCATCGGGGGGGGGGGGGGGGGGGGGTGTTGGTTCACTGTTCAAGTTACATAATGTTACTTAATGTAAGGGGGAGCTCATGCTGATTGAGGCGGGGGGAAAACATCTGCTTGCAAAAAATGATCTAGTCTATTCATTAAACGAAGACAATTGGCTGGCAGAAGACATCACTAGGACCTAAATTTCCAATGCATGCTTTTTTATCTGCACATATGTGCATGTGTCAGTTAGCCTATGCAATATGTGTGATAGATAACATTAGGCCTACATTTCAATCTGCTCTGGAAAATAGCACAGGCCCATGTCTCCGTAGAATTTTTAAAATGTATTCTACTCTTGTTCTTTAATGCCAAGGTGAGGAGCCTCTTCATAAAGGCAAACATTTAATTTTGTAGGCCAGGCTGGCCAATTAAGCTAATTTGGTGCAGACTAATTACAATGATGCACCCGGTTTGCATAATGTACAGAAGAATATAGGCCATAGATCTATTTAAGGTTCATGCATTCAGCTAAAGCAGTCCAGAGCAGAGCTATGCAGAATGCTGTGACATTTGTAAATGTTGTGAAAGTGATCTGAGGATGTAGGTGCCTGACTTTCATCCTGTTTGAAGCTGGTGTAGAAGAGTCTGCCCTGCTGTAGAGGAGTGGAAACAAAGGCACCCCCTCCTGCAGTAGTAAGGATCTAATATTGGCACCCGAAGCAGCTGGCAGGCTGTCTCCTGTAATTTTAGCGCACACTGATGCAGAGGAAAGATTTAATGGGCATTGGTTCATGGCATACCCGCTCCTAGAGGCGTGAGGGAGGGGAGCTGAGCCCGAGGACAGGGAGGGAGAGAGAGAGAGAGAGAGAGGCAGCATGAGAGGGGAGTCCACTGCTGTGCCTCACAAACACCAAGTCAGGCAACAATCTGGAGCAGTATGACTCTCCTAACGCTCGGACTGTATCTCCCACTGTTGTCTTGTTATGTCTTGGCTCAGTCCTCCATCCTGGACAACATTTTTTCATTCCCAGCAGGTAAGGCTCTCTGTGTGCTTACATATAAATTACGTGCATGCAAAACATATAAATTACTTGCATGCAAAGGTGTGTGTGTGTGTGTGTGTGTTTGCTGGTTGCAAAAGCATGGACATAGATGGGTAAATGGCTAGCATCTGGATTGATGATGAACTCCTTGCCCTTATACACTTGTGTTTATTTTTCTTCTTGCTTATGAGTCAGACTGGGAATGCCTATAAATAGCGAGGCCATCTGCAGTCCTTCAATGAGAGGCACTAGGAACTCTCCTGGACTGATGTCATGATTTGATAGTTTGCACCTGCTTCCCTGTCGCATTCTGTTCCTAGCCTCTGTGATTTGACCATTTATGCATCCATAGACCCATTTCCCAGCAACCGTTTTGAGGATGGTAAAGCAGGAAGTAAAGCAGGTGTAACCAATACCATTAATGATGGTTCCGTTGCATTTAGGCGTTCCAGAGCTGCCAGGGCCTTCATTAATGTTCTTGATTATACCTGCTTTACTTCCTGCTTTCCCACCTCAAAACGGGTTGCTGTGATAAGGACCCGTATTTGTTTGCAATGTGTCACAATAGATATGACAACAGATAAACATGATCTCCTTTTGTAGTGACTGTCACCTAGTTTTGACACCCGGCATCATTACCATGCGACTGACCGTGTGTAACACCCTGCTGACCGTGTGTAACACCCTGCTGACCGTGTGTAACACCCTGCTGACCGTGTGTAACACCCTGACCGTGTGTACACCCTGACCGTGTGTAACACCCTGCAGCGCTCAGATCCCAGGAGCAGCAGCTGAGATTCACCCCATGCTGTTTACTGAGTCCGCCTCCACCCCCCCTGTTTCCTCCGCCCCCTTCACTTTGGCGCCGCCACACTCATGTGAGTCAAAGTCATGTGACTTTTCCCTTGTGGGATAGATTGTTGATGTGTCCTTGGGTGATGTCCATCCTGCTGCACGCACTTGTTCCCTGGCCCCCTGAAATGAGTGTTGACATGCTCAGATGATAGAATACGTTTGCGGGTGGACATCTCTTCACATGTCTTATGCCATGGGTTGTGACAGTGGGGCCATTTACACCTGGCGTTAACATGTGTTTTCTGTGATCAGATTGCAATCAGACTGTGTTTTATCACTTGAAATGCAAGGTGTAAACACCCCCAAAACGCATTGAAGAAGGATTGCAATCTGATCGGCCAAACCACCTCCGGAGGTGGTCAGGGATGCATCGTGTACACATTGAACACAAGTGTAAATGCAATGTGTCCTCTCAATCTGGATACAGCAACTTTATGCGGATTGAGAGGACAACCATTTCTGCAATCTGATTGCAGAAAATGCATGTTAACGCCAGGTGTAAATGGAATCAGTGAAGGGATGATAACTCAAAAGGGAACTACTGTGCCACCTGTAGTATATCAACAGTCAACTTAACTGTACCACTGTCCTCTCTTCAGACAAGTGCCATTCCGTGGTGTCTTCCTTAAATCTAATGAACATTTGTCAAAGTTGTAAAAGATTCCATTTGTTTCCAGAATGAAGGCATCTCATCTATTCATGGGGGTACACCAGACACAGGCAATGAGGACAGAGGTCATACCTGTGCCCCAGGTGCTCCTGGGCCTGCTGGCCTCCCTGGACCTCAGGTAGGAACCAGACCCATCCCAAACATCATGCTTGATCCGATCAGTAATACTGTGCTGTAGTGCTGGGCAATATGGACCAAAAATCATATCTGTGTATTTTTAGACTGAATGGTACTGTGTATCACGTGTGTACTGTGTATCACATGGTACTGTGTATCACATGGTACACATGGTACTGTGTATCACATGGTACTGTGTATCACATGGTACACATGGTACTGTGTATCACATGGTACTGTGTATCACATGGTACTGTGTATCACGGTATTCTCTACAAAGTGGGCTAAATGTTCAGTTAAGTCAAAGCCACAGTGAGATGTCACAAGCACTTTTATTAAAACAAGGAGTTAATGCAAAATGCAAAGATAGGGTTTCCTTCCCTGGCTATTGGTGCTTTCACAAAATATTTACACTAAGGTTTTTATTTTTATTTTTATAAATAATCATCAGTAGTGTGGATATAATGTCTAAGTGGGTAAAAGCAATACTAGAACAGTCTGGTAAGTTCAGATTCAGTTCGCTTTACGGTAATGCAGCTTTTAAAACCAGGAGAAGACAACACTTATGCCATATCACGATATTACAGTATCCAAAATCTAAGACGCTATCTAGTCTCATATCACAATATCGATATAACGATGTATATCAACTCCTCTCTAATGTATGTTCCAATTCCAATTCCTTTCCAATGTGGTCAATCCCGGACCGATTTTGTTTCATGTTTTGGATCGGCGTACTTTTGTGGTGTTGAGAGTTACTACCTCATCAGCGTCTTTCCCCCCTCTTCTTTCCAGCTTGAGATGCACGTGTTCCTGCAGAGCAGGAGATGGGGATTTCTCTGGCCCCCTGCAACACAGCAGCCCATTAACGCTCTACATTTAGCTGAGACACAAATAGCTTTTTTTCCACTGCCAGCCAGTGCGCCACACATCATTCTTAGAAACTGTCCAAAGAGTTTGTCTGCCTGGAAAGGCACACCGGGTCGTGTAAATTCCAGTGATTGCCAACTCAAGTGTGTGTACATGTGTTTGTGTACTTTGTTGTTGGAGGAATTAACAGCTTAACCTGCGCAGTAACATGTTAACGTGCACAGAAACATGTTAACCTGCACAGTAACATGTTAACCTGCAGAGTAACATATTAACCTGCACAGTAACATGTTAACCTGCACAGTAACATGTTAACCTGCAGAGTAACATATTAACCTGCACAGTAACATGTTAACCTGCACAGTAACATGTTAACCTGCACAGTAACATGTTAACCTGCACAGTAACATGTTAACCTGCAGAGCAACATGTTAACCTGCACAGAAACATGTTAACCTGCACAGTAACATGTTAACCTGCACAGAAACATGTTAACCTGCACAGTAACATGTTAACCTGCAGAGTAACATATTAACCTGCACAGTAACATGTTAACCTGCACAGTAACATGTTAACCTGCACAGAAACATGTTAACCTGCAGAGTAACATATTAACCTGCACAGTAACATGTCAACATACACAGAAACATGTTAACCTGCACAGTAACATGTTAACCTGCAGAGTAACATATTAACCTGCACAGTAACATGTTAACCTGCACAGTAACATGTTAACCTGCACAGAAACATGTTAACCTGCACAGTAACATGTTAACCTGCAGAGTAACATATTAACCTGCACAGTAACATGTCAACATACACAGAAACATGTTAACCTGCAGAGTAACATGTTAACCTGCAGAGTAACATATTAACCTGCACAGTAACATGTTAACCTGCACAGTAACATGTTAACCTGCGTAACATGTTAACCTGCACAGTAACATGTCAACATACACAGAAACATGTTAACCTGCACAGTAACATGTTAACCTGCACAGAAACATGTTAACCTGCACAGTAACATGTCAACATACACAGTAACATGTTAACCTGCACAGTAACATGTCAACATACACAGTAACATGTTAACCTGCACAGTAACATGTTAACCTGCAGAGTAACATATTAACCTGCACAGTAATATGTCAACATACACAGTAACATGTTAACCTGCAGAGTAACATGTTAACCTGCACAGAAACATGTTAACCTGCACAGTAACATGTCAACATACACAGTAACATGTTAACCTGCACAGTAACATGTTAACCTGCACAGAAACATGTTAACCTGCACAGTAACATGTTAACCTGCAGAGTAACATGTTAACCTGCACAGTAACGGCATTTTGGTTCAAAAGGTAACTGTGACCCTCCTGTCCCCATTGTTGCAAACAAACATATTGTAAATGAAAAGCATGTTGACATGTCAACATCAAATGGTTGATGATTGTTGATGTTTTTGCTTTGTTTGCCCGGCCGTCTCAGGCTGTTCCAGCACCAGCTGGGCTGCAGGATTGATTCAGTAGATTATCAAGAGGCCCACAAGGCACTTTTTTAATCAATAGTGCCCATTCAGCCCTTAACTAATTGAAACTGCAGATGTGGGCTTCAGGGAACCACAATGAATTTCTAGTGGGAGGTTGCGGATCCAATAAAACTAATTTAGATTTAGATTAGATGGATAAGGATATCTGTGTGTGTGTGTGATATAGATATATATATATATATCTATATATATATATATATAGATATATATATATATATATATATATATATATATACATACAGGTATATACACATATATATACACTGTACATATATATATGTATATATATATACAGGTATTTGTTTTTACATGCATTAGGGTCCACCTGGATTACCTGGTATAGGAGGACCAAGAGGAGAAAAGGTAAGCAATTATTGCTATTTATTTACCTCGACCATGATCTCTAATTTCTAATCTACTTTGTGTTCAAAACTGTTTTGAGTATACGGTCAATTAGAACTCATTTCACAGGATTACGTGTAGTTTTTGAAAAGTATAAACTGTCATATAAGAGGCTTGCTGGAAATGCAATTGACATGCCTCCTGTCTCTGTCCCCTCCTCCACATCCTGTTGTCAGGGAGAATTCGGAAGACCTGGGCAAAAGGTGAGAGTCTCCATTAATCACTCCATATTCTCCGTTAAGTGGATTTGCTCACAAATGAGATACAGCTACCAGCCTGCCTGCCTGGTAGCTGTAACTCAGAGCCCCAGCCTGCCTGCCTGGTAGCTGTAACTCAGAGCCCCAACCTGCCTCGTAGCTTTAACTCAGAGCCCCAGCCTGCCTGCCTGGTAGCTGTATCTCAGAGCCCCAGCCTGCCTGGTAGCTTTAACTCAGAGCCCCAGCCTGCCTGGTAGCTTTAACTCAGAGCCCCAGCCTGCCTGCCTGGTAGCTGTAACTCAGAGCCCCAGCCTGCCTGGTAGCTGTAACTCAGAGCCCCAGCCTGCCTGCCTGGTAGCTGTAACTCAGAGCCCCAGCCAGCCTGCCTGGTAGCTGTAACTCAGAGCCCCAGCCTGCCTGCCTGGTAGCTGTAACTCAGAGCCCCAGCCTGTCTGCCTGGTAGCTGTAACTCAGAGCCCCAGCCTGCCTGTCTGGTAGCTGTAACTCAGAGCCCCAGCCTGCCTGCCTGGTAGCTGTAACTCAGAGCCCCAGCCTGCCTGGTAGCTGTAACTCAGAGCCCCAGCCTTCCTGGTAGCTGTAACTCAGAGCCCCAGCCTGCCTGGTAGCTGTAACTCAGAGTCCCAGCCTGCCTGGTAGCTGTAACTCAGAGCCCCAGCCTGCCTGGTAGCTGTAACTCAGAGCCCCAGCCTGCCTGGTAGCTGTAACTCAGAGCCCCAGCCTGCCTGGTAGCTGTAACTCAGAGCGCTGCAGAGCCCCAGCCTGCCTGGTAGCTGTAACTCAGAGCCCCAGCCTGGCTGGTAGCTGTAACTCAGTGCCACAGCCTGGCTGGTAGCTGTAACTCAGAGCCCCAGCCTGCCTGGTAGCTGTAACTCAGAGCACTGCAGTGCCCCAGCCTGCCTGGTAGCTGTAACTCAGAGCACTGTAGTGCCCCAGCCTGCCTGGTAGCTGTAACTCAGATCCCCAGCCTGCCTGGTAGCTGTAACTCAGAGCACTGCCAGCGCCTGGTTATGCAAGTGCAACCTTCACAGGAGGCGGTGCAGACACCGTGAACACAGAGATGGGCTGTTTTGATCCAGGGAGTTACCTCAGGCCTCCTCTAACCTAATGGCAGCTCCCATCGACCCCTGAAAGACACCCAACAGCCCCAGCTCCCGGTCAGATGGCCCTCCTCTCATTAGAATAGGAGGACAGGCCCACACGGAGACAGTGTTTGATGAGGACAGTGGAGAAGAGAGGTGACCTCCTCCTAAATGATCAGTGGTTGTGGTTAAGCAGGAGAAGAGGTCCATTGGGAGAGCTTCCCTGGCTGCTGGCCTGACTGAGCAGCTTTGCAGCACTGCAGGGTAATTTAAGTTAGTGCTTCAGTCGGCTCATAAATCATTTTATTTCCCACAAGCACCGGCTCCTGTTCTATATACAGCCCATCATTTAATTAAAAAGAGCAAAGTGACAGGGCTCGTTAAAGTCATTCTGTCCCTACATGTGCAGCTGTACTAGTGTCTGATCAATACTGTAGCAACCAGGCTGTCAGCTTATCCTGCAAATCTTGCACTGAGTTTTCCCCCCAGTTTCTTTATTATTTTTATCTCATATTTGTACAGTAAATGATTGGGTTGCATTTTGCACATCTCTTCCGCACACAAACACTTATTTTAGTGTCCTGATTTCAGAAACACGTTAACTGCTACTTCAGTTGTGGCAGCAGCAAAGGTTTCATCCGTCTTCTGTCAGGTATTTCTGTGTCCCATATCATCAGGTTTGTGATGTTTAAATTGATGTCTCCTATTAGGGTCGGGCAGGTCTTCAAGGTCTCCCTGGGAAGCAGGGACCAGCTGGATGGCCAGGACCAAATGGGCCCAAAGTGAGTAAGTTCTATCTCATAATGTAGACCTGATCTAATGTAGATAGAATGTACATCTATCTATACTATAATGACAGGATCGTCTGTCTGTCGCTCTCTCTCTGTCCCTCTCTCTGTCCTTCGCGTATCCTTCGCGTAACCGTTGGTCGGATCGACTTCAAGCTCAGGGGGACCTGACGAAGTGCAGTGCCCTGTTTTCGTGCAATTCGGACGCGAAACACATTCAATATTTGAACATTTGTGTTCAATTCTGCACTCCTTCAAGCTCCAGCTGATCTGGGCGTAGGGTCGTTGACAGTAAGTGAGAAAAGTATACACAGCAGTAAGTAGGGTCGTTGAGATTGAATGGTGATAATGGGGGGGGTAAAGTAAACATTGCTGTCAGTAAATGTTGAGGAAAGGTGAGAATGAAGGGGCGCAGCATCCCTCCTCAGGTTCCAAGGAGGGCAGCATGAAAGGAGCAGAGAATAGTAGAACATGTATTTGTAAGCTGAATAAGCAGCATTAATATTCATGTCTCATCAAGTCTGTTGTGAGCCTGCACTATGGCCCACTGTGGAAGGCTGAGCATGAGCATGCACTATGGCCCACTGTGGAAGGCCTCTCTCTCTAGCCGCTTTCACACCGGCCTTGAAAGCCGTAAAATGCACGGAAAATGGGATCCACGCCTCCGATGTGAAAGTAAAGTTGTGAAGGCGGGTTGGTGGGTAATTGTTGTACGCCTTTCGTTCCGCCAGTGGACCTAGTCACAGCGCCGGGTTACCCTGCAACCCGCCTCCACCTGAAAGCGTAGGAGCGGCAAGCCGGTCAGCTCATTCATAAAAAAAATACAGGGGAAACCACCTCATTCAGCAAGAAAGGCATAAGTGAAAGTAAAAAAAGGCAGCCAGGAGGAATGCTCCATGCCTAGTAGGTTAGGCTTTATGCTCAAACGATGTTGACATTAGTAGGTAAAATGAACGGATATAATAATAAGCTTCAGAGGACTATAGCTGTCTGTGGTGAGTTGGTCTGAGGATATTCCCTCTGGAAACCAGCTCCAGAACTGCAATCTGTCTAGCTAGCCAGTTGTGCATTCCCTTACAAAACTACTAACGTTATAGTAGTCATGTGCATTTATAGCCTATACTATTCCCCCGACGAACGTTATGCAGCTGTTTGATATGCGGCCGTCGTCTTTCAGAACGGACGCTAATTAGGCTACTTCATGGGAATAATTTGCTTTACAAAAAACTGGAACCAAAAGATAAGAATTAGCCTTGTACCTAATAGGCTTCATGATGGTGCATCTGTGATCCATAAAGTCGATCAGATGAATATTGAAAGCCTTGTTACCATGCTGCATGTGGACAACACTTTCGTGTTTTATCACTTTGATCCTTAACAACCGCAGCTGCACATCGGCGATGTTTGGTTGTTCATCATTCGTTCATCATACAGTAGCCTAGGCTACACTAACCTATGAAAATATTAATTTGAGCTAGGAGGAGCTGGGTGGAAATGCCTCCGCTCGCCTTTCAATCCGGGAGCGGTGGCTGTCACCTGAAAGCACACCCCAGGATGGGAATGTGGCGATGCTGCTTGGCTGTGTGTGAAAGCAATTTCTGTGGCGAGGCTGCCGGCTGAACTGCAATTTTGTAAATTGAACTTGAAATTGAAAGCAGCTTCTGTCTCTCTGTCCTTCACGTATCTCGAGAACTGTTGGTTGGATCGACGTCAAAACTTTGGGAGTACACTGAGGGAGTGCAGTGCCCTGTTTTTGTGCAATTCGGCGTAGCGCCACCTACTGGCAACATACAAAATTTGGTTTATCTCAAGAACCGTTCGTCCGATCGACTTCAAATTTGGGGAGTGCGCTGCTGGGAACCTGACATAGAACAGTGCCGAATTTTGTGCAATTCCGCACAGCGCCACCTACTGGCAACACAAAAAGTGGTTTATCTTGAGAACCGTTGATCCGAGTGACTTCAAACTTGGGGAGTGTGCTCCTGGGAACTCGAAGTAGTGCAGCGCTGCATTTCTTGCAATTTGACATAGCGCCACCTACTGGCAACACAAAAAGCAGTTTATCTCGAGAAACATTTGTCCGATTGACTTCAAACTTGGGGAGTGCGCTGCTCGGACCCCGATGGAGTGCGGTGCCGCATTTCGTGCAATTTGGACTTATTCCAGGACTGTCTGTATGTCTGTCCTTCGCGTATCGCGTATTGAGAACCGTTTGTCGGATCGACTTCAAACTTGGGCTTAGGGGGACCTGACAGAGTGCAGTGTGTGTGCGGGGGGGAAGTGCCCACGGGGTGGTGCATGGGGGAACGGGCACTGCACTAGTATGACATAATAAGATAGCAGTATCTACACTATAATGCCAGGAGTGTGTGTCTCTCTGTCTCTCTCTCTCTCTCTCTCCCTCTGTCCTTCGCGTATCTCGAGACGTTGGTCGGATCGACTTCAAACTTCAGAAGTACACTGAGGGTGACCTGACGGAGTGCAGTCAGTAGCGGAGCGTACACCGGGGCAGAGGGTGCGCCCGCCCCGGGGCCCACTCGTCAGGGGGGCCCCATAAAAAAAAACGTTTTTTTTTTTTTTTTTTTTTTTTTGCAGGCCAGGCCAGGCCAGGCCACCGGGCCCGGCTGGCAACCTGTGTTTTTCTTTTTCTTCTTCAGAACAAGCTTGTCTGTAAAGTGGCTTCACTGTAAGCTTTCTTGGACATATAATAATATTACTTGGCTCAATGAGTGACAAATTGTGTTTTCGGATATAGGGGCTATCAGCTATTTTACAGTTGTGACTTAAAATGACTTTATTTGATAAAGTCAGTGGTGTGAGTGTGAGCAGTGGTGTGAGTGTGAGAGGAATTCAATCAATAGACAATAACATTGGTGTGTGTTTTTTTCTTCGCGGCCTGGCCTGGGCTTAAAAAAAAAAAAAAAAAAAACTTTTTGATGGGGCCCCCCTAAGAGCTTCGCCCCCTCTGGGCTGATAGGGTCGCTCCGCCCCTGAGTGCAGTGCCCTGTTTTCGTGCAATTCGGACATGAAACACGTTCAACGTAGTGCAGTGCTGAATTTCTTGCCATTTGACATAGCGCCACCTACTGGCAACACAAAAAGCAGTTTATCTCGAGAAACATTCGTCCGATTGACTTAATTTATCTCGATAGCCATTCATTTGATCAACTTCCAACTTGGGGAGTGCACTGCTGGGAACCCTACATAGAGCAGTGCCGAATTTTGTGCAATTCTGCACAGCGCCACCTACTGCCAACACAAAAAGCTGTTTATCTTGAGAACTGTTTATCCGATCAACTTCAAACTTGGCGGGTGCGTTGCTGGGAACCAGAGAAATGGCAGTGGTAAACTTTGTGCAATTCAACCAATAAGATCACAGCTTTCACGTATCTCGAGGACTGTCCGTCCAATCAACTTCTATTATGTCTGTCCTTCGTGTATCTCGAGAACCGTCAGATCGACTTCAAACTTGGGGAGTGCACTTAGGGTGACCGGACTGAATGCAGTGAGGGGGGGGGGGGAGCGCCCACGGGGTGGTGCATGGGGGGAACGGGGATTGCACTAATACAAAGTGATGTGTAGATGAGTGTGTCGTGATGATTTCCCTAATTCCCACTTTAGTCCAGCGAGATACCAGCTCTCACCCACTCTCTCCTCTAACATCCAACCTCCCTTCTTATTTGTTGTTTGTTTTTGTTTTTTGTTTGGGGGGGCTGGAGGATATTTTGGCATAAATACGTTGAGTTCTAAAAATGTATCCAGTTTTGTCTTATTCTTGATGTGTTGCTGTGTGCCAGGGTGAGAAGGGAGATGCGGGGCTGATGGGTTTGCCCGGAGCTAGAGGACCAATTGGGCCTAAGGTAGGTGGACACATTTCAAGGTGGGAGAAATGAATGAAGTATGAACAACAAGTGTTTCTTTGTCTTTCTTTCGCTTTTACATTTGGTCCTGAAACACATTCCTCTCAAACTTCACAATACGATTAATCTTTTTCATTTCTGATCTTCATTTGCAGGGTTTACCTGGGTATAAAGGGGAAAAGGTATGTAACTGGCTTAATGATGATCACTGTACAGTACAATGAGACACTAAGTTAATATTTATTATTGATTAATTTATTGATGGATTTTTGGGGCGTCTGGGTAGTGTGGAGGTAAAAGCACTCGCCTACCACCGCGGAGACCTGGGATCTATTCCCGGCAGCGGTACTTCCAGTTTGGTCAGACGTTCCTACAGACACAGTTGGCCGTGTCTGCGTGTGGGAAGCCAGTGGGGTATGAGTCCTGGTCGCTGCTCTAGTGCCTCATCTGGTCGGCTGGCGTGCCTGTTTGGGGGGAGGGGAACTGGAGGGAATAGCGTGATCCTCCCACACGCTATGTTCTGCTGGTGAAGTTCCTCGCTGTCAGGTGAAAAAGAAGCAGCTGGCGACTGCACATGTATCGGAGGAAGCATACTATTCTACGGCTCTCCCCAGATCAGCATAGGGGCTGTAGCAATGACCCAGACAGTAGGGGGCCAAGTACAATGGTGGGAAATGGGAGAAGAATCTGAAAAAAGAAATGAAAAAACATTGGATTTTAATAAACAGTATATGTTGTGTATTTATGTATGTATGTATGCTGTAATCTGCCCCATCAGGGTTCCCGAGGTGATCGTGGTGAGAGTGGAATGAAAGGCGACAAGGTGGGCAGGCAGAGTTTATCATGTACTAGTCCAACACAACCAATTAGATCAATGCTACATATTATGAATGAATGAATATCATGAATTCTGCATCAACATCAATACTTTTCATCATGTTTCCAGAATTGCTTTAGTGTAGAACACGTTAAATTAGCTGCTGTACAATGCATACATGAAATCTCACTTGATATATTTTTTTGCTGTTTTTTTTATCCCCAGGGCACAATGGGCTTCCCAGGAATGCTTGGACAGAAAGTGAGCAACACATTCAACAAGCAGGAACTTTTGAACTTGTAGCTCAGACTTTGACCAATGAATGCAATGCTTAATTGAACTGGTTTGTTGTGCAGGGTGAAATGGGTCCAAAAGGTGAACCTGGAATCTCAGGAAACAGAGGGCCCACTGGCCGACCAGGGAAGAGAGGGAAACAGGTGAGGGTGGTGGTTTATGTCGATGTGATATTCTACTACTTTTCAGCCGTACTATTAAATGTTTTGATGTCTTAAATATTGAATAAAGACGTTTTAAATCTATCCTGTGTGTTTTGCCTTCGTGTGATGCAGGGGGTGAAAGGAGACACGGGGCGCGTTGGCCCAATAGGACCAGCAGGCCCACAAGGACCCGCCGGCCACCCTGGTCCCCCTGGCGTACCCACCACAGGTGAAAACCTTTTTAGCTCTTCCAACAGAGTTCAAAAACATTTGGTTGATGTGCCGTATTCTGAGATGCTGCGTGGTCAGGACATGAGTTTGCGGAGGGATTGGTTTGTTTCGTGGCTCTGCACATTTTCCGGTGCCCGAGAGTGTACGAAAAGCCGTGCTGCCGTCGGTGTGAGGAGTGACAACCTTGTCAACCTTGACAACCATGTCAGCAAAAGGAAGCACACGTTAGAGCGCTGTATGAGGTAACAACAGTAGTCTTATTTAGCACCAGAGAAACCAAATCTCACGAGGTGCAATAGGACGCTCGCGCCATGACATCATGCAGCTAAAAGTGATTCACTGATGGCGAGCCTCTTTACGGATTGACAAACATTGTGTCACCACGTAATTAAAGTGACAGTTGATATCTTGATCACGTTTCTGCATATAGTTGATTGTGTTTGCCTCTTGATAGATGAGTCCAGGATATAACATTTCATGAGGTTTGGAGGTATTTATATCAGTCTCTGTGACTTTGTACTGGACCGGCACTTTGCCTCAGTAAACCTACAATATTCAGCTGTTTAGGACTGCAGGCAGAAGACCTGCAGTGCCCTTTTTTGGCTTGAATGACACCACTGATTGTGGATATAGTCTTTTTATGTGAATAACCTTTTGGGTGAAGCAAGATTTAGCTATTTTTCAAGAAAAGTGGGAGCAGTGTAGAAGCTAGTGTAGAAGTGAGTGACTAACAGCATCATTTTTTTTACAAACATCTCTAAATAAATATACAGTATTTACTCTAATGAGAAAAGGAACAATCATTGATGGTTAAAACTGAATAATGACATCACAACAGTCTAATCCTAATGCTAATTTAAAATGAGATATTCCTCTAAATCTGTCTTCAAACGGCCAATTTTTTGGGTGGGACTGCCGCCGAGTCGCCCCCTCAGATTTCTGGCTTGCCTGCAGGTGTAGCCTCTGGTCGCCTTTTTGTAGTCTTTGTTTACAATAATGTGTTTTGTGTCTGTGCTTGTTCAGGACTTTATATGGTTGCAGCAAAGGGAGAGCGCGGCCTGCCTGGGCCTCCTGGGAGGTGTAGCTGCAACTCTCTTAGTAGTTCTCCATATGATGAGCATAACACCAGAGGGAACTATCCCAAAGTGCCAGCGGTGAGGAAATAACACTCTTGTTACAATCAAGACCCCACCCCGGTCTGGAACACAGTGGTCTCCAAAGCCCCCGGGATAAATCACTGGTGACATGATACTCGAGTACTCAATGATGATGTCATCAGTGATGATGTCACCAGATGATGTCATCAGTGCTGGAATGAATAACATCATTAGTTAATTAGGGCAATCATTAGGTAATTAGGGCAATTAGTCAGCCCTATTACATAATTTAAAAAAACCAGCTGTTAGATCACCTGCAGGGGTGCTCTTTACACTTACTTAAAGATTCAGACTGATCGCACGTAAAATGGCACTCACACACAGACACTTTGCATTTTTATTATAGGATAGGATTAGTTAATCACATATTCATGATTTTTGAACGTTATTTATTTTTGATGCTCAATATCTTATATCTGTATCACACCCAGGTACAATTCTAGGCTCATGGAATATTGAAAACATGACAGGGGGAAATGTCCTATTGACAAACCACCATCATGTTTCCTTTCACTCCAGATCTTTGTGGTGAGCAGCGAGGAGGAACTGGAGCGTCTTCACACAGATAACGCTCTGGCATTCCGCAAAGACCAGAGATCACTCTATTTCAAAGACATCGATGGCTGGCTGCCCATTCAGGTACCGCCGCATGGAGCCTAAGGAAGTCTAGATAGAAGCTTGTCTGAAAGGTCACTTAAAGAATCATTTGTGCTTTATTTCACACAGAGCAGCTGTGCCTTTCCACGCAACCTCTCCTTTTTATATACAGTATATTTCCTTTTCAAGTTTTTAAACTCTGTAAAAGACTTTTTCATTCCAGTTGACACCGTTCCAGTCCACGGAAAACGCCCCCGATGAGGAAGGTTACTGTGGTGACGGGATAGTGCAGATTTCCAGCGGGGAGGAGTGTGATGACGGAAACAGAGTAGTCACAGATGGCTGCGTCAGTAAGTCACGTGCCCATGTCAGAAGACCCATAATAGCTCTGTAGGTATACTTTGCTGTGTACGTATAACCTGAGCCCTCTTCCCTCACCACAGAGTGTAAACACGCCTACTGTGGAGATGGATATCGCTACGAGGGGGCCGAGGAGTGTGATGGAAAAGACTTTGGCTACCAGACATGCAATTCATATCTTCCAGGGTAAATTCTAAATGTTTTCATCAGAACTGTCTGCTGTGTGAAAACAAAAACACTGTTGACATGTTTGCCTGACCCCCGGGTTGTATTTCCTGTCATGTGCAGGTCATACGGGCGCCTCAGGTGCACGCTATACTGCGTCATCGACTCCACAAGCTGCAAGTACTTCACCTGAGGAGGAACCTGGACCACGGAGCGCGAGCCTCTGTGTCTTGTTGTTCGCTTGACACTAAACGGGAATATTTTCATGCAAAAAAACAAAAACAAACCATAGAACAATAATGCTACAAGCAAGAGAGACTCTGAGGGAAGAGGCAGCAAATAAATCGACGACGAAAGGAAAAACAAAACACATGTATAACTCCTCTGTATCGCTGCTGAGTTGCCAACGTAGCTCCCAGGGGTTAAAGAGTCAGGCAGTGGGGGACTAAACCTTCGTCCAATACATAGCAAAAGGACACTTGCACTCTGTCTTAACAAGCAGGACTGAAGACTGGCCTCCTCACCATACCTGATTGGACAAGAATCGGCCTCTGGATGTGACGGCTGTATGACAGCCACCCAGGGATCTAATTACGTAAGTGCCAATGGGAGAGCTTGCAGATGCACATAGTGGCTGGGCTAGAGGCATATTCATTTGGATCCAGTACTGTTGAAAAGAGACGCAGTAGGACATCTGGAAGCAGGCCGCCTGCAATGTGAGCGACTGTGCATTATGCATGAGGAGGCTGCGATTGCTAAGATCATGACAACAGTTGTCACTACTCAAGCATGTAACCTATCACTATAGCCATTATTGCCCCAACAAGGTTTGTGCTGTGCACTCTCAATATCACCTCGGCATCTTCAGTTGTAAATGTGAAGTTGTCAACCAGGTGTATAGTAAGATACAGAGAGGGATGGAGGTGGATGTTGTGCCACATCACCTGTCCCTTTTTTTACCTGAAGAATAGACTGGTGATATTTCAGTGAGGTGGTTATACCAAGAAGCCCCACCCCAAGTCTCCTGGCTCCTGGGAACCTTCAGAAGGCTGACCTGGCTCCATTAGCTTGTGGTGGTACTGTGCTTAGGGGGCATTCAGAGTCTGGACAAGGTCAACGTGGCTTCATACTGACATATCCAAGAACTACTCAGGAACCAACAGGTAATGTAGCTCTAACCATCACATCTCCCAGACATCCTCCGTGACACTTTGTAAATGAAATGGCAGTGACTGTACTCTGAGGCACACCGGTAACTCCAACTCCAACTCAAACGAGAGCTTTAAAATATCGATGGTGTGCGCCAGTCCTATAGAAGGAAGGAAGAAGGTCCTTTCCCTGTGCTTCAATGAGAAACGAAATATACTGTCTGTATGTGAAGGCTTGAAACTGTTACGTTCTTAATTTTCTCATTGCACAGGAAAGGCTGGAACAGTCTATAGCTGCTATAGGAGAGGAATTCAATTCCAGTCCACATTCTGTTTTCTGGTCATTACTGTATTTACTCGAATACCTCGTTATCCAGTCTTTCTGTCTTACAGTACATTATACCACAACAGATACACTCGCAACAGTGAACTTAACAGTGTGGATGCCGTCTACTGCTGTGTCTTGGGCACCAATGGTGTAAATGACATTGCTGATATAAGCTCAAATTTTCCATAAGCTACTGTATGAATAGTCGCAGTGCCAAGGGAGACCTTTTCTCAGCCGAACTTAGGTTAGAGTGAGGTTCTATGGTGTTCTAAAGTGATTCTTCTGTAATAGTGGATGTACAAACAAGCAATTGAAAGATAAAGACTGTTACGATATTGTGTCTGCATGCTTGTGATACGATGCTCATGAGTTTGAAATGCTTCTGATTTTGCCAAACATGGTTTTTGTAAATGTAACTCCTATCATTGCATTCATCAGCGTGGCAGGTGTCTTAAGAAATGTCAGACTTGCTCTCCCCAGAGTGTAGCTGTACGTACTGTATGTAAGAAACACAGTGCAGTCAGAGCTTATGATAGTTGTGTGTTATGAATTGTGCCATGCAGTACTAGGTCTGCACAAGGCCAAAATACCATACCTTTTGAAAAATGTTGAACGTTCTCTCTGTGGCCTATGCTACTTGTATCCTGTGTCTGTATCTGCACAACAATGTTGAAACAACATGCATGTGGTAACACGAGGCTTTATAGGAAATAGTATTCAATGTGACTGGGGTAGTGAAAGCTCATTCTATTTCACGATATATTTATTCTGACATACTTTATACCGTAGTTGTGGAGACTTTTAAAAAGAACTGAAAATAAAATGAGACAATGTAAACCATCCCCAGGCCTATGCAGTCTCTCTTGCAGCTCCAACGTTTGCTCAGGAGTTTGTCAGCAGCTCAGCTTCTTGTCCTTGGTGAGCCAGCAGTGACAGTGATTGGGAGCGCTGCAGGATGCCAGCAGACAGTGATAGAGATGTTATTGATGTTCTTTCAGCCGGGCACTCACTTGTACAAAAAAGCAGATATCCATCAAGCGGAATAAAGATGCTATCAGCAGCTCCCCTCCCCACAAAGTGCTGCGTTAGTCCAAATGGTAAACAGACCACACAGTGAACTCTCTCTCTGTGTCGACATCCACAGACAGCAGTGGCTTTTCAGATTTTCATTCCGTCTCAAGTCTCGACGAAGCCCGTCGCAGCTGACTGTGCTTCATGGAGATGATGAGGCAGGGAGATACGGGTTGGAGACGTGGCAGCCAGCCAGGGTTGTGGGAGAGATGTTTGAGGCTGGAGCTCTACCATATAACTCTATTAGCATGGCCTCTTTCTTTTCCAAATCACATCAGGACAATTTGCCTGCTCAGATGCCCGAGTAAAAGCATACCTTGCCGTATTTATCCTGTCGTGTACATTCCCCCTGACCAGGCCAATCGGATTTTGTGCCAATATGTCTCTGTAGCGCACTAAATGTCACTGGAGATGGAGCAGTCAACCTGATTCTGCAGAGACCATAATGAAGAGATCTGAGGTGTACACAGATGGATGAAGTTTTCATTCTGTTTGTGCTGCAGCCTCCATCAGATGGGGACAAATTAACTGACTGCCGCCGGTTGATGTGCCATTTGTCCTGAACATACCTGTTCAATTTTCCCATTCTTGAAAGAACGTCTGACCTCTCGCCAGGATCTCATAGCAAGACGTCGGTGGCCTGATCTCAGACAGCTGAGTTGTTCAGTGAAAAGGAGTTATTTTAGTGCAGGTTTGGTGGTGTAGCGTTACCGCTGTGGCACAGAGGGGGCGACGCGAGGGAGGCCTCAGGGGCAGGAAACGAGCAGGGACCCAGCTGTCGGTGAAAATCCCTGACCTATAGAGAGGAATGGCTGGCATGCAGGGTGCCATGGGCCGGGCAGGGCACACACTGCCACACATGCAAAACACTCATTTAAGACAGACAACGGGGTATGCAAAGGTGTTATTTAAGCTCAATGCCACTGTCAATTGGACAAACTGGCACTCCTGCACAGATTTAGAAAGCACACTTGTTTATTACTGTGATGGTGTTTACTTGACAGGTGAAACAGGAGTGAGGGTGAAAACATGAGATTGCTGATCACATACTATACTTGTAAGCAATGCTAGCCACTTGAGTGAAAAGGTACTAAGGCTGAAAAATATTGCCAGTTTGAATTTGCGATTTAAACATAACTAGGGTTTTATAGTTAACCTAAATGTTCCTTCGTTTTTTTCACAGGTTTCACTGTTTAATAACCCTCTAAAATTCTCCATGGTATGCCTACATGACAGCACTAACTGATACGAACACTTCACATATTTATATATATATACATATATAAAAATATGTATTCATACGTTTGCAATTTTTTTTTTTTAATTGTTCAGCTCTAACAGGTACCACTTACCACTTACTTACTGGGCTCAAACTTGATAGATTATGGTAATATATGACTAAATATTTGACAAAAAACAGGATCAAACACACATCAATTTCATTATGTTTATTAAGTAAAAAAAAATCAAATAGCATCTTATGTACATTCATAGAAAAAAGAAAACCTAGTAAGACAATAGCATGTTCTCAGGATTGACATTGGGAATGATATGCAACAGGAGCTCTGCCTATTGCACATCTCTGATGTAAACCCCGTACAAATTTGTTATTGTACAAGAAATGACTGTATGCACTTCTGAAAACTCAAATAGTTAGAATACTGATAAAAAAAAATACTATGTTGTGTGTGTGGAAAAAAGCCCTATGAAGGATGGTCCTGATCTTTTCCAATGGCTCAGAGAATCTATGGCCGCACTTAACCTGGTGGACTATCACCCCTTTTTAACTGTCACATTGACATAACACATTAACTGTAAGCTGGCAACACTCGTTTATGTAGAATAGAGTATGGATGAGATAATGAAACAAATGCTGTCATGCTATGAAGTGGTAAATCAGAAAAGACACTTGTACTAGATTATGAGATTAGAATAATGTATTATGACCTTAATCTGTTCCCTTATGACTGTTGATACAGTTAGTCAATTCCAGGCCTTGGCCTTTATTCCATTTCCATTGGCACCTATGTTAATCTATACATAAACTCATGCTGATAACCATGTTCTATGGATGCAAATGTCCATATATTTCACATAAAAGCTTGATTTATAAGAGCCAGATTATATTAAGAAATTTTAATTTATGAGTTAATAAATACACAGAAAATGTAAACTATACATACTAGGTTTGAGCAGACAATGTCATAATAAATATGCTGTTATTCATTTCAGCCGTTGTCAGTAATTGTCTTGGACAGCTACATCATTGTTGTGTTATGTTAGGCAGCACAAGCTAATGCCATTCTCATGACAGTTACTTTTTGGTCGCAGGGAAAGTCTATCTGGAGCAATAGCTTACGACATACTGTATGAGTAAAGTGGGAAACAATGTCAAATTACGACATTAAGTTTGAGGGATTGAAACAAAAACCTGTACTGATCATGAACCCCAATAGACAACTTCAGCAGTCAGTGCAAGATACAAAAATGTACGCAATGTATGAAAACGCTCATTATGCAATTCCATCACCTACTCAAGGCATGTACAGGTGAGCTAGCAATATTCTATTCCCACATTGTTTTTGTCAAAATACTGCTTTATGTCAGTAGCAAGCGTCACCCTGTAAGTTAAAGGAAATGGGACTATCTTGATTAAAACTTTCTTCACTTTCTCATCAGCCAAAGGGGAATCGGAAATCATCTTCCATGGAGGTTACCAATGCCAAACACCCTGTGTTTTTGTACTTTAAAAACACATACAATGAAAGCCACAATGATACTGCCACAAAAACAAATATCACCATGAACATCATTATGGTTGCTGGAGTCTGCATCATTCTGGACAATTATAGCAGCCCTTTTAACAAAACCTGGAAACGGATCAAACCATGATGTCTGTAAACTGTTAATGCTTGCTTTACACCCCTGCAGACCCCTATAAACAGACTGTCATACCTGAAAACACCTTCAAACCTACACCCTCTACTACCTGTAGAGTTTGACAAGTAGAAGAAGCACCTCGCACGGGACACGCTTGCACTATTTTGCCCCCTAGATTCACCCTGGCATCTAGTGTCTCTCTCAGTAGCGAGCCACTGCTTGGCCTGCGGGGGTCAGGCTCCTTCCTTGACGTGTGATGCACTCTGTGTGAGCGTGTTGGTTTCACACCACCTCGTCAGACTCCAGGCTGTATTCCTCGTACAGGGCATCGAGAAGGGTTAGCTGGTGCTGCATGGCCGGCAGGTAGACGCCCAGGTCCCTGCGCATGCCGCTGGTGAAGCCTTCCTTCAGCTCGTCGCCCTCTCTGCACACTAAGGCAGCGCTGAAACTTGGATAAGACGGGGCGGCTCTCAGGGCCAACTGGGGACACGGGGGGGGGGGGGGAGAAGAAGAAGAGTCACACTATAGTCTTTTTTTATCCCATCCCCTCCCCCCCCCCTCCGGTCGTTGCTTCACCCCCTCTGCCGATCTGGGGAGAGTGGTAGACTAGCACATGCTTCCTCTGACACATGTGCTAGTCGCCAGCCGCTTCTTCTCACGTGACAGCGAGGAGTTTCACCGGCAGGACGTAGCATGTGGGAGGATCACACTGTTCCCCCCAGTTCCCCTCCCCGCTGAACAGTCACCCCCGACCAAACAGAGGAGGCACTAGTGCAGCAACCAGGACTCCTACTGTAGCCCACCGGCTTCCTACCCGCAGACACGGCCAATTGTGTCTGTAGGAACATCTGACCAAGCGGAGGTCCCACAGTCAGGAATGGAACCCGGGTCTCTGCGGTGGTAGGCCAGGGCTTTTACCTCCACACTACCGAGACGCCCCCAGTCACACTATACTATAGTCAGGTCTCCCAGCATGAAGGTGAATCAAAGAAAGTAAAAGGGATATCTGACAGTGAGTAATACCTACAGCAAATACACCTCGCACAACCCATCCATGGTATTGCCGAAGAGTCTTTCCGTACGCAGTATCTGAGTGAAAGAGAAGAGTGATCATACATTGGGGAAATGTAAGACTCAACATGATCTTGAATGTGTTGGAGTGTAGGTTATGTCTGATCCAACTCACTGAGGGCTCCGTAGATATCTTGGTTTCCTGTGTTGACCTCTGACAGGAACTCCTTGAGGAACTTGAGGCCCCGTCTGAGCCACATCAGAGCCTCGGTGGCGGAGTTACGCACCTGGGACACGTTTGTCTGGACCTCATGCAGCACTATGGACTGCAGCGTGGGGAAGCCCTCTGGGTCCGACACCAGCTTCTGCTGAATTTTCTACAGCAACAACGGACAGGGGAATAGTGACTCGGCTTTGGAAAACCTTCTCTGTGATCACGTTGTGATACAAAAGTGACTACGGTATAATCCGAACATCATTCTTTTTGTGTTGCCAGTAGTCGATAGGATGAATGGGTCTCAACCGCTTTATGTGTTGCGAGTAGGTGGTGCTATGACTATGTGCGTGTCCACAATTGGCCACCACACTCCGTCGAGTTCCCGGCAGCGCACTCCCCAAGTTTGAAGTCAATCGGGTGAATGGTTCTCGAGATAAACCGTGTTTTGTGTTGCCAGTAGGTGCCGCTGTCTGAATCTGAATATCACAAAATTTGGCATTGCACTCCATCAGGTCCCCCTAAGTGCACTCTCCAGGTTTGGAGGCAATCGGAACAATGGTCTGCGAGTTATGGTCATGTAAAATCTAAAACATTGCCGTAGTGCCCCCTATGGGGGATTTTTTTTTCTTTACGTTTTTCCCCACGTCAGATTCATGCCAGACCCCTGAAAAGTGCTTCTGCAAAGTTTGGAGGCGATCGGAGCAACAGTGCCCTTGCAACTCCGGACATACATACACACATACAGTACATACAGCTCTCTAGTTATAGTGGCATGACATACAGCCCTCAGGAAGTGGCAAAAGTATCAAATAAAACAAAACCCCCCCCTATGGTCCTACAGCAGAATGTTACATGTTGACTGATTGGGTGTTTTCGTGCACATTCATGTAACTGCACAGGGTTTTATTGCCATTTGTGAAGGAAATATGTCTAACTTGAACAGCAAATTATTTTAAAGACATCCTCTCATTAACATTCACTTACCTTGATGTTTCCAACAAAATCCATTTTAACAGGTGCAAACACTGTGGACCCCAGCTTGTCTGAGAAGAGAGAATCCATGGTCATTTCTCTGTTGCTAATTAAGATGCTCATCTTGTGTGTCCTATTTCCAAAGCCTTTATGATGCTGTGGTTGTTATTACAGTTTCAATACAACAATGATGAACGATGTAACTGGCCTCATGGCTGATTTAACAAATGATGGACGGGGCGGTACAATTCTGTGCTACAAGTTACACGAGTAATTTCACTTCATAAATGCAGATTTATAATTTATTACAAAATAATTAATAAAAAAATCAAAGTACACATCAGATATATAGATAATATAGGACGCTCATTGGTTCTTGGGTGGTGCCTTTTAAGGTTTAATCTTATCCTTGCAACTTAACCTGCTCTGGACCAGGTTAACACTGAAGCATAAGTTGCTATGGAAATACAGTATATCTCAGTAAGAAGTTAACTAGCATCGTAGCATGGCAAACCCAGGGTTAAACCTGAAGTCGCTAAGCCACTAATCTTGCTTCGTGGTATAGGCCTCAGGACCTGTACAGATGTTGGGTCGAACATCTCAAACGCTTGATACTTTCGGGGCAACCGGGATCAGTCTGCAAGACGATCAAGGCAGTTACGGAGTGTGTAAACGTAAACCTCTCACAGATCATCTTCAGACTGAATATGTAAACGTAAACCTCTCACAGATAATCTTCAGACTGAATATGTAAACGTAAACCTCTCACAGATAATCTTCAGACTGAATATGTAAACGTAAACCTCTCACAGATAATTATTATAATTTTTTTTTTAATATATATTTTTATCCCCCATTAGTGCTAATTTTAATTTATTTATCCTGGTTGCTGCTCCACCCTCTGCCGATCTGGGGAGAGCCGAAACTGGCTCCATGCTTCCTCCGAGACATGGGCAGTAGCCAGCCGCTTCTTTTCACCTGACAGAGGAAGCTTCACCGGTAGGACATAGCACGTGGGAGGATCACGCTATTCCAACGAGTTCCCCTCCCTCCGAACAGGCGCCCCGAACGACCAGAGGAGGCACCACTTCAGCGACTAGGATATTGCATGTTTTGGTGAGGGGTTCCTATATGAAGGAAACCCCCAGGGGGCACGGGGAGAACATGCAAACTCCACACAGAAAGGCCCTTTTGACGACCCCACCCGGGCGGCGGGCACTCGAGGACATGCGGACGGGCACGCACTCCTTCAGCGCTCACAGCGTCCCAGGTGGGAATTGAGCCCAGGACCTTCTAGCTGTGAGGCGACATTGCTACCACTGAGCCACCGTGCCCCCCCCAGATAATCTATTTAAACGTAAACCTCTCACAGATAATCTATGTAAACGTAAACCTCCCACAGATAATCTATGTAAACGTAAACCTCCCACAGATAATCTATGTAAACGTAAACCTCCCACAGATAATCTATGTAAACGTAAACCTCCCACAGATAATCTATGTAAACGTAAACCTCTCACAGATAATCTATGTAAACGTAAACCTCTCACAGATAATCTATGTAAACGTAAACCTCTCACAGATAATCTATGTAAACGTAAACCTCTCACAGATAATCTATGTAAACGTAAACCTCTCACAGATAATCTATGTAAACGTAAACCTCTCACAGATAATCTATGTAAACGTAAACCTCTCACAGATAATCTATGTAAATGTAAACCTCTCACAGATCATGTGTCCCGATGCCCCAGCTTTACTTGCCCATCACGATCCACTACAACAGAACCAATTGGCAGAGATGACCAACTCTCGCAAGCAAGAGATGTGAGTGTAAGTCTTAGTAAGTCTTGTATTTGTTTGCATTGTGATTTTGATAGTGACCACCTGCGTAGTACTCTTATACTCCAAGTTGATCAGAGGGAAATCTACATGGCCTAAGCCAGTGGTTCTCAAATGGGGGTCCGGGGACCCCCAGGGGTCGTTGGGGGGTTCCAGGGGGTCCCCATCCAAAAGGGGGGTAATTTATTTTCGCTATAATTCCATTCATAAGTAACACAATGACTATTTTGGCCATGGGTTTTATACACTTTCTGTAATAAAACATCTAAAGCATCAATCTTATCATATGGGGGACCGTGGGACAAAATCCTATGAAATGGGGTCCATGGTCTAATTTTTGTCAGTTTAGGGGTCCTTCATGTGAAAAAATGTGAGAACCACTGGCCTAAGCAACTCTCCACCCTCGACACACACAGTCACTCAAACATGTACATAATGATGCCAAACCTGTTCAGATCATTGATTAGTAAGCCGCAAAGAATGAACAAGACAATTAAAAATGATCAAATGTGCAGAAGGAAAATCATGAGGGCGTGAATGAACAATAGTTAATGAAGCAAGACAGATAGGAGCCACCTCGTGAATGACAGAGCACGCCCAAACGGCAGGAAGAGGGGATTGGTTTTTAGAACAGCTTTGCTTGTCCTCATTAAAGCCATAGAGGGTGAAATGACTGTGAGATGTAGATGGGTATTGTGAGGAAGAGGAGCAGAGAGGCAGAATGAGATGAAGAGAGACTGAAAATGACTGGCCTACCTAATACAGGCACTATTGCATAGCATGAGTCCAAAAAATCCTGTGTAGGGATACCATTGCCGTCGTCCAATCTTATATCACTAAATCTAAAAAGGTAAAACAGATTCAAACAGGAGAATATATTAGAGATATGTCAGGTCTGCCATTTCAACTTTTATTTGATCAAATCAAACAAAAAAGAAAGGGGTACAAACATCAAAACCAAGCCAGAGAAATGATTCACACAAAGTCATGCGGTTCTATGCCTGTTAATACCTGAGACTAGTGGGCTACCTTTCTATAACTGAACAGAGTCATTTTTGCTAACCCTCAACAGAGGTCTATCTATTTTCCACTGGCTGACTCAAAAATAAGAATATCCTTCATCTTGCAATTTAATACTGGTTGAGTGAGACAATGATTTCAATATCCTACATGTGAACATTACAGTATTGATCATTCACACAGTTATTTGTTCGGTAACACTTTTCATTGTCTCTAAAAAAATAAAATAAAAAATAGAAAGTAAAATATGCTTAAAAGAAAGAGTGAAATGTAACAACAAAAAACGTTACAAACCCAAACATCAGATGAGGGCATCTCTGTCATGTGACCAAGAGAGAACACACTAATATAAAACACTTATCATAACATCTTGAAATGGATTATTTTTTAAATGATCCACACCTGTTATTTATTCTGTGCAAAACGGTTATCATACAATTCATATTATAGTTTCCAAAAACTAAATGAAACGTAGGTAACTGTGCAGTAGAGCAAAAAGAAGTAGCAGAAGTGACATTGTATTACATGTACCGTAGCTTAGATTGGTTGGTCCTAATTCTGTCTCACTCCTTACAGTTAACTATTGTGTCCTAAAGGATGTGACCTTCCTGAGTAGCGTTTTCGTACCTGTGACTCATTGTGCTGAAGAATGTTTCCACCTGGTCGGTCTCTTCTGAATCCGGGGAAGGCTGGTCTTGGTGCTGGGCCTCGTCTTGGTGGAGAGCAGCTTCCTCTTGGTGCAGAGGCTGGACAGGGTTCACCTCCTCTGTGTGGGGCTCTTCTTGGCTTTGGTCCACGCTGTGCTTCTGCTGGAGCTTTTTCTCCTCTTGATCGTCCGTGTGGTTCTCCTCTTCTTCCTCTGCTGGTTGGTCGTAGTGTTGGGTCTCAGAGCTGTTCTGGGTAGTGTGGGGAGCCGGATCCACTCCCTCCTCAGGGGCCGAGCTGTTGTTGCCATTGGCTGCCTCGCTCTCTGCATGATGCAGCAGATAAGACATAGTATGATACAGAGATTAATAAGTGCATGCAATAAGGTTGACAATAAATGCTACCGCTCACGCTACCTGAACAGTTTCTATCCCATGGCTGTGAGGCTCACAAACAAGCCCCCCCTGACTCTGAGACTTCCAATCCTCTCGCTCTCTCTCTCACACACACACACACACACACACACACACACACACACACTCTCACTCACACACACACACACACACACACACACACACACACACACACACACACACACACACACACACACACACACACACACACACACACACACACACACACACACACACACACACACACAGACCCCCACCCCTTGGCAGTTAACATGTGCAATACAATGCAATTCATGCATATTATGATATATGCCTTGCAAACTGTTGAGACCAAATTGGCTGAGGAAACGCAGTGCGCAGCGGGAGGAATGTCCGCATGGGGGGATCCCGGAAGTCTGGTCCTTATATGGTCAGTGACGTCACATCAGCGAGAGTGTTAAACAGCTGATGCGCGCACCCGCCAGCAGTTCATTCACTCATTGGGATGGGAGAAGAGGTGCACCTGCGCCCCTGTCCCATACGACTAGGCCAACTCCAAGCGATTAGCAGTTGTTCTTTTGTTTGTTTGTCCCAATACCCCTTCCCCAAAAATAAATTAAATATTGCATCAACTGAAGAAAACACGAACTTTCAGAAGACAATGTTTGCCAATGACAAGTCAAAAGCCCAGACCAAACTTATCATTTTTCAGCAAACGCAGTTCTCTAGTGCGCTGGACCCAACAACAATGGTGACCGCTATATACTGTAGTTGCTATCAAGGCTGTTTTAAATCGATTAAAAGTACCAATTACTTTGAACTCCGAACAGCACTCTGTTTTGAAGGCATTTTATTCAAAGGGGAGATTATGTTGTTATTTTTTTGTTTTGTTTTTCGTTCTGCCCACTGGATTAGATTCGGCCGGTTGTTGGTCTCAGTGATTGGTTAGGGAAAACGGAATTCTCCTGGGGGATTTCCCCTATGGAAATCGGTTAGAGTGGAGGCAATGTCAGACTGAAGTAAATGGGAGTGTGATGAGTTGACAATTGAGTCTGATATCAGGCTAACTCTGTTCCCAGCTTGAGCAATTCTTTGAGGAAGAAAATCCCAAAATCCAGATGTGCCAAGCTGACTCTAAAGACTCCCAGTTGAAATGCTTGCCAACTGTACTTCCACAATGTATTGACTCAGGGGGTTGAATACTTAAATAGGAAAGTCAAATAGGATATTACTGAATGTATTTATTCTTTGAAAATGTGTGTGTGTGTGTGGGGGGGGGGGGGGGTGACGACTTATGAAGTATTTTGTGAAGATTCTTGATTATTTTGAGTAGACATACACGCGATATAGAAAACAACAGAGACATCTTCCTGATATTGATATGAGTTTCAGATCATTTGACACAACCCACATCAAAATTGTCTGAAACTTCTTGAACTCGTCTGCTTCTCTTCATGTACATCTCCTCCTTTGTGGCTGATATACTGTAGTGTTTTTTTTTCTTTTCAGTTATATATATTTTTTGCACTATTTGGATTCTTTGCATTTGATTTTTGACATGCATTTCACTTCAAGTCTTTATCTAGCAGAATCAGGTGACCTGTCAGGTGACCACCTCAAGAGGTGTTTGTAAGGTGTGTCTCTGTATGTATTGCACTCATGTCTGAAGAAGAGCTGAGTGGAAATGTCACGTGTTGGTAATAAACACCATTGGAGCAATTTCTAGTGTGCAGACTCTCTCTTGTAATTGACTGTTTTTCTGTCCGGCAGCACCTCGTATTAGTTTGGTTGTGCCATGCTTTGCTTTTGTGTAGTTTTAATAAGGGACATAATAGAAATGACCTGGATTCACCCCATCAGTATACTTCATAAATTCCCCTAATATTCTATACATTTAGTTTAGTTTGTAATCTCTCTTTGTGTTAATAACAAAGTATTATTATTTTATTCCTTTTTTTTTTAATTAAAAATAAGCCAAAACACTACTGATTGGAATACGCTGGACATATTTTCCATCACCAGCTGTAGCTGCCCCTGGAAAAAGGCTATGTTGATTGAATGAATGCAAAGGAAAATCACATCAGCTGAGTTCAGATGATGTACACACAACAGCCATTTGTGCTGTGTGGTCCTTGACTGCAATGCATTTTCCTTTATGGAGTACAGTAATGCTCTTCAGTTCAAGGAACAGTGTAAAAAGTAATGTGAGTGGTTGACATAGGATGGCTAACCTGTTGGGGATGGTTGGTTTTCTGGTCCATCGGCTCCAGAGTCCAGGCTCTGGTTGTCATGTGCCATTGTTTCTCCTGAGATTTCACCTGATTCTCTCCGTCTGGAATGTGAAGACTACCATGTTAATTCTGAAGACAAAGATACACTTCTTATGGGCAACAGGGCCCAGTGACTTGCCTCAGCAATGTCAAATTAATAACAGGATCACTATCAGAAGACAACATTTTAAAAGATATTTAACACCGTCTCTCACTTTGATTAGTCCTGCTTAGAATATTGCCCATCTATGTTGCCTCAACAAATGTAGGATAGTGTCTAAGTAGTAGTAGTAGTGTGCAGCAAAGACAACAGAATTATGGAGAACAAAGCAACCTACTTTTCTCCAAAGTTCTGATTTAATTGATTGATGGGTTTGATCTATGGAGAAAAAGACATGAGTATGATATTAGCGTTAGTATTGGAAAACAATCATGAATTGGTGACACTAGATTGCATTATCTACTTAGACTCGGGCATTTAGAGAGAAACATACCTTTTGAGGTTTGATGGCTGCTACTGGGGGAGATCCCGGTGGGCTTTGCGTTACCATATCTGTGCTGAAAGTACGATTTGCTATCTGCATGCACTCCTCCAGGGTCTTCAGGAAAGTGCTGCATGTAGACTTCACCATGTTTCCAGTGCCTGTGCCTGTCTGGAAAGGGTCCACACAAATACACATCCTCCAACACTGGCAGAGAAAACACTTTCCTGAATAACCCGACGAGTGCCAGGCATAGGGCTGGGCAATATATTGATATTATATCAATATAGTGATATAATATAATCAATATAGCGATATTATAATATAGTGATATGAGACTCAGAGGTTGCGTTAGACTTTCTCGGGTCGTCTATCATTTTCACAGACAGGGTCGTAAAAAGTCAACCTATTACCTGTGTTAAAATGACAGTGAGTCTTCAGATTTGTCTGTCACTGTTAGAAAAATCAGTAAAAAACAGAAAATATTCGGTTAATGCAATCATTGAGATTGCTGTATTTGCTGTATTTGGTCAAATAATTGTGATATTTGATTTTGTCGATATCGCCCAGCCCTAGTCAGGCATAAGCAAAGGAACATGCCATCAAGATGTAGTTTAGACAGTGTGCAACAAAATCTTTGGGTACAAAGCAGACATCTGAAAGTCAACCTTTTTTGAAAATGCATTTGTGATACAATTTGCTGCCCAATGCCCATGAGTAAAGACCTGGGGCCCTACAGTATCTTGGTACAGGCGATATCCCCTATTTGCGCTTGCGCACCTGTTTGCGCATGCCTTAAGGCAGGGAAGATTGCAGTCCGCCTTGCGCTAGTGTCCAGGTGTTATGCCGAGTTTTGCACCCCCGCCCGGCAGCAGCTAAACGCATCCCCACCTCACGGGAACATATTGTAATGATTTATACAGAAACATAACTGTTTAAAAATGATATAATTGTTTGGGTAGACGTGACCTCCCTGTTTTTAAGTTAAAGCAGCCCCAAAATATGGTGGGAATGCAATTACTCGTGGGGGAGCATAACTCATCACAACAACGGCCACAAGCGCAGATTAGAGGCGTGCCAAATCATTTATGCAAACGGGATTTGGGCGGTGTTAACCACCGGAATTATTCACAGGTGTGGCCTGGCAATGCCTGGGCGTTACATCAATCAAACCAGATTCCGGTCTTGCAATCCCTGTAATACAGTTTGCGTGAGGCATGCTGTAATTCTCCCCATGCGTAATTTGGATAGGTGTAGGCCAGGGGTGCACACACTTTTTCAGCTTGGGAGCTACTTTTAAAATGACCAAGTCAAAGTGATCTACCAAACATATTTATTTATATATATATACACTGAGTATACAGTGGAAAACAGTGGAACAGTGGGAAAACAGTGGAAACAGTGGAAAAACAGTAAAAAAAAAAAAAAAATCCCCCCTCAATGCCATGCGATCGACCACACTATCGACGTATTGGGCACCCCTGGTGTAGGCCTATTGACTGTATACATTATCCCTATCTCATAACGACATCATATACCTGTTAAAAACATCTGTGTTTTGATGCAATTCGGGTTATTTTGTTGACTGGGGTGGGACAATAGAAACATGTTTGCAGCGGGTAAACGGCAGAGACAAAAGAAAAGATTTGAGGATTTACAGTGGACTCAATTAAAACTCGGCGAAACATTGAGCTGCCGACTCGTACCGAGGACAGAGAGAGATGGAGAGAGCTTGTGACAGATCGGCTGTGGTGCCAACGACCCTCCAGGGTTATGGGATAGCAGGTGAAGGTGAATAGCCTCTTGCAAGTAGGCTACAATGTACACGTTTTTTCAATTCATTTACCATAACCCCTCCTTGCAATGTGATAAAAGTTTCTTAGTGAATTATAGTTGATTGCCTCACCGAATAATCTGCTGGTTACCCAATTTTTGCAGCAGAATTTGATGTCCTGCGTGGCACGTCCGTGCGTAATGACGTTTCTGCGCTGCGCAGTGCGGAGATTATGATGCGCTCAAGCGCAGCGAGTGTTTTAGCGCCTAATAAATATTGTTCACACAATACGCCGAAGCAACACTCAACCGAAGCTCTACCTATGCTGAACCCACAAGTTTCATTTAGGCGTCCTTGTTAACAGGCGAAGCCGTTCACACCACCCGCGCGCATGCCACGCTGACGCCTTGCCGAAGCCACAATCACGCCACGCTGAAGCGATCACTCAGGCCAGGCATGAAGTCAATGGGAGTTGTGGGCGGCTTCAAGGCGCGGCTTCAAGGCGCGACTTCAAGGCGCGACGCTTAGTTCACACAGAGAACCTACGCCTTGCCTTGCCTCAACCCACGCCTACGCCTGCAGACCTTGAGCTGGGCGTGAACCTATTACACGCTTTTGCGATCACACCGCACGCCTATTCCACATTCACCTGAGCCGAGTCACGAGCCTCTCCTCTCTCCCGACTGTATTTTTTCATGTGTGGTCCCGAATTATCATAGGTAAAATAAATCGGATATATTTAATGTTCTATTGATGCGGGATATGTATAACCAGGTCTGACTATAGTCGGACATTTTAGAGAGGTGATCTTGCAAGAATATGTGCTGGCACAACAACATTGTCCATCTTGCTTCTTCGGTCGCTATTCTCTCTCATGAAGATTTGTTTGCAGACAGGGAGAAAGCCCCACGTGATAGCCACCCGTCAATCTCTCTCTCTCTCTCTCTGCTCAACACTGTTGTAGTAACTCCATTTTATTTTGAAATTCAGTTGACTTTGCCATTTCCCACGGATATTGTCGCGTTTTTCTTTCATGGCTTGACAGAAGAAGCCTGCCTGCACGCGCCTTGTCGGCTTGAAAATAGAACTCACGCCTAAACGATAAAATCGGCAAGGCACAGGCAAGGCGTGGGTACACGCAGGGTTCACGCTCAGGCGGCCGGTGTACACAGCCTCGTTGACTAAAACGGACGCCTATTTAAAAGCGTGGGTAAAGGCAAGGCATAGGCAAGGCTTGGGTCGCCGGTGTGAACCCAGCCCGAGAGTAGGCGCTGAGAGTAAAAGAGAAGGCATCTTGTGTGAACGGTAAGGCGTACGTTCAGCTTGTGCCTGCTTCAAGCTTCAGTTCTGCTTACATTCGGCGTCCTGTGTGAACAAGGGCTTAGAGGTGCTTTTCAAAGCTCTTAGCGCAAAGTAATTGCGCGCTGCTGACGATAGGATAATGCCATCTATCCCCCCTTTTTACCACTGAAACGCCTGGTTTGGCATGTGGCACGCCTACAGTATGTCCAGTATGACCTGTATGTCCAGTACAATTATAACAGGCATGCGCTTGTGCACGCCCCCAATTTGCATTGCGTGCGGCGTTGAACGAGCGCAAATTACCGCTTTTGCAAAGATAGGGCCCCTGGTCTATTTACATGCATAAGCTACCCTACGCTGCAGTTTGACACAAATGGCAGCTTATCTTATTTTATTAGCTCACCCAAACCTTAACTTACCTCTGCTGAGTCTCCTAGCTCATCCTCCTTGATCTTGTTGACTTGTTGGAGGAGAAGGTCACAGTACAATCTAAGTTCAGACATCTTAGTTTTCAGTGCCTCTGTGTTCTCCTGGAGCTCTGTCGCAGCAAAGAATAAGAAGAGCAAATGAGTCAAGGTTTGGAAGTAAAGAGAGAGTAGCTAAACTTTTTTTAGAGAATGGTAGCTTTAAAAGTGCAATCCCTGCTATGTCACCGCCATCCAAAACTATAAAGTTACCTTTCTCTCTCTTTGTCCGGTTGTCTGTAAGGCAGGCCTTGGCTGTTCCCAGGGCCACCAACCATTTCTGCCTCTCTGCTGCATTGATAGCTCTGAGGTAAAAGTATTGCTCTCCAGGTATGGTCAGGTCAACTCGTGTAGAGTCAGAGGAATTAACTAATGTATGACAGTGGACAAGGAGACAATGCAAAGCAATAGCGTTGTAATATCTAGTTTGTTGGAAACGTATATGCCAGAACCTCCTGTCTCTTCAGAAAGCCGAGAGAAAATGACTTTACACATGACAATCCAACATTAAAAGACATACCAACCTTGGATTTCACAAACTGAAATTTTAATGCTGCCTTTGCATCCTTTCCAGGCATCTTCTTGAGAGTCATAGTAAGACAGAGTTCCCCCATCAAGCACAAACCAACGAGGTTGCCAACCTGAAACAGTCATTTAAACATAATCAAAGTGTCCTCTGCAATAGGCTAGCAACCAGTTAGCGAGCTGATAAGTGCGATTAGTGACAGGATGGTGGCAGCAGCTGAGCTAGCTAACGTTACCTTTACATGACGTTAGACAAGGTCGGTAACGTTAATAGCAGCTTCCAAATGATCACTTATACTACACGTTAACGTGAGAGTAAAAGAGAAGCTAGTATATCACAAGTGTTATTTGTCCATTCTCCGATAGCTGAACGTTGATGTCAGTTCGTTAGCTTGATAGCCTGCTGCACAAACTTAACACAGGGCGCTTTTGGCTTGCTAACGTTAGCCGACTCAAAACGAGCGCTAGAGGCGAAAACATTTAACGACTGGGATTACTTACCACTTATGTAATTGGTCCACTTGTACAGTATTCCCTCCATTGTTTACTCATGTATTTTGTCGCGCATTACTTGTTTTTCATGACGAGATATGATGCCCAGCTGATTGTAATGACTCCATTGGGTCCCAAGTGAGATTTGTGGAGTAACGTCCTCGGCTTTACCATTCAACTGCGAAGATAAAGTGCGTAAACCTTTCGTGAATTGGAATCCAAGCGATCACGAGAGAATCCGACGTTCCTCCCGCTGTGGGCGTGGCTCTGTTGGTTGACACATATGAAGACCAATAAACAGAGACAACGAAGATACTGGGCGGGGTTTCAGAAAGGTTTCGTCCACTAGTTTCGTCTAATCGTAAAGAGAGGAGGGCCCACGGCTGAACAGTGGACACATTTTGTTGCAGATTTTAGAAGTTGTTTGCCACGTAGCTGGGATTCTTGCTGAGTAACATGCATTTATTTTTGGCACTGTAGGCTACTACCGGTATGTAATTGGGCATGGTATAAGTTAGGCCTGTGCAGCTTTCACAATGATCCTGCTTTCTTTATGTTCGATATTTTCCTCACTCTTTGTATATGTGACTGGGGGGACACTTCCTGAGCCAGAAGTGAAAATTGAAGTTCTACATAAACCTTTCGTTTGTTATCGGAAGTCAAAATATGGAGACATGCTTCTTGTTCATTTCGAGGGATTTCTGGAAAGTAATGGCACCATGTTTCATTCAAGGTAAATCTCAATTGAAGCACTAATGATGCATATTGCTGCTGACTGTTCGCTACTGTCTTCCTGTCATTGCTATGTTGTGGTGGGTATCAAATTAACCCTCAATATACATTTGTACCTAATGAGTTACACAATACTTTAGCCCTGTACTGTACTACTAACGACCTCTCCATTGTTTGTAACTGGCTAACCCACCATTGACCTCTACTTTGCAGTTGCATGAAATAGCCTACATCAGGTGGGGGGGGGGGGGGGGGGGGGTTGTATGTTTATATATTTGAAGTCTATGATTGTTATGTATGCAGTTTCTGTATTTTTGTTCTTATGATATATATATACACATATATATATATATATATATATATATATATATATATATATATATATATATATATATATTAGGGCTGGGTATTGGCAAGGACCTCACGATACGATACATGGGTCGCGATACGATTGTATCACGATACATTGTGATACAATACATATTGCGATATATTGCAATACTCTACATAATTGACTGAAAATTAAACAATTTAGGTAAAAATACAACACGCTGTGCACCACCCAGGTAGTGTAATAATGTGTACATCACTTTATATTGATAACTTAGTGGACAAATTGTCAAAACTACCGAGTGTTGAGTGTTGAGTGTCTTTACTGAATGCACTGAAATAAAAAGTATTCTTGTTGTGTGTGTCACTGAACACACGGCTGTGCAAAAAAATCGATATGGCGATATATCTTTTCTATCTATATCTAGATCTATATTTTTCTGAAATATCGATACAGTATTGCGGAAAAAAGTATTGCGATATATAGGGATGCACGATATATCGGCAATCATATCGGTATCGGCCGATGTTAGTCATTTTTTAACATATCGGTCATATCGGTATCGGTCAGATGTTGCAATGTTAATATCGGTTATCATTATCAGCCAAATTCTTCACATTGATATGAAATAATGCAGTAAATCTATGATTTATGGGCTTTTCCAAAGGCTTTGCAAATAAAGAAATGCATAACTTTTTCAAATTCAGTGTTAACATGTGCTTTTCAGTATGTACAAAATGTGATGATCATAAAAATGTGGTTTTATACGGATCATATCGACATCGGTAAATATCGGTTATCGGCCATAACAGCAATGTTAATATCGGTTATCGGCATCGGCCAAAATTTTCATATCGGTGCATCCCTAGCGATATATTGCCGTATCGATTTGATTGCACAGCCCTAATAAATATATATATATATATATCCAGTATATATATATATGTATGTTAAACCTGTTATATGTGTGCACTGGGCTTTTTGTCTTAAAGAACACTGTGATGGATCTGTGTGACTCTTGGCAGCCGCCACCATGGGGGAAATAATCCAGTGTGGTTTACTCTTGGGATCCGAGAGGTGCTGCCAGGTTGGGATAAGGGTGTGCAGGACATGTGCACAGGAGAACGCAGGAAGCTGACCATCCCTCCATCTCTGGCATATGGGAAGGAAGGAAAAGGTAAGACAAACCATGATGATCCTGGTTGTGCAGCTCAGTGAGGAGATAGGTAATGTTCTGCTGCATCTATCATATTTGTGCCTTAGGTGAGTGCTTTGTTTACAGGCAAGATTCCTCCAGGCAGTACCCTCATTTTTTACATTGAGGTCATGGAGATCCAAAATGGTCCCAGGTCACACGAGTCCTTCCAGGAGATGGATATCAACAATGACTGGAAGCTCTCCAAACTTGAGGTGTGCAGTTTTCTGATCTGTGAGACTGTTTTTTTTTAAAGGAAGTGTTGTATTCACAGTTTTTGTGGTGGAGATGTATAAATATATAATACAGTATATAATATCGGCAATGGTGTTATTTGTGAATAATATGAATGCTCTTTCTGCACTACAGGTGAAGGAGTACCTGAGGAAGGAGTTTGAGAGACACGGATACTCAGCCAATGACACACATCATGAAGTGATGGTTGATGACATCTTCATAAAGGAAGATGAAGATAATGATGGTTTCATATCTGCCAGGGAATTCACCTACAAACATGATGAACTCTAGTGGACAGCAGGTTTTATCCCATTTTCAATAGAATGTTTAAATGCTTGTGTTGTTCATTTCATCCAATACAGAGACAGGAATTGACTGGTAAATTATTGCATTAGTAGTTAGTGCTAAATTATACCTCGCACTGAGGGCTTGTTCATTTTGATTGCTCTGTAGTACATCGACTGCATTTTGTGTCACTTTATCTGCAGTACATCAGATCAATTTACAGTACTCTTGACAACTGTTGATACTATGTACAAGTTCAAGTTCAATTTATTATTTGTCCCCAAAGGGCAATTTGTGTGCAGCAGATATAAAATTCATACAGTATCACATATAAACATAAACACAACACGGAGGCATGAGCAGCAGTTTACAGCAAGTGAGCTAAGTGAACCCATACCATTCAAGTAAAACAGGCAGCAGCATCAATCTGCAAGACACATACCTTAAGAATTATAAAAATAAAGGAATTATAAAAATAAGTCAAGGGCTGTCAAAGCCAGGATAAAGTAAAATAGATAAGTAAAATAGATAGCAGCGACAATACATACTGTACATCACAAAAAGTTGAGGAATCAAAAGGCATACCTCAAAAAAAGTGCATACTTTATGACCATGAGGAAACAAAAGCTGGTCGGCCAGCATAAACAATAGCAGCAATAACATAATGCAATAGAGCCATGACATAGTGCATTATCTCCTCCTCTCGGCAGCATTTAAGGCCTTGATGGAAACAGGCATGAAGGAGAACTTATACCTGTTTTTAGTGGTCAAGAGGACATTTAGACGAAGGCCGGATGGGAGCAGCATGTACTCTGAGCTGAGAGGATGTGTCTCGTCCATACGAATGGACATAGCCTTCTTAAGCATCTGCTTGCTAAAGATGTGATCCAGGCTACTAAAATGTACTCTGGCTATTTTTGAAGCCACTCTCATAATCCTCCCGAGGGAGTTCTTGTCCTTAATGCAAAGGTTTCCATACCAGCAAATGATGGAAAAGGAGATTACAGACTCAATAAAGGCACTGTAAAACAGTTTCATCTGAGTCTTGTCGACCTGGAATTTGGCAAGCTTCCTTAGGCAAACCTGCTGACCTTCTTTGCACAGCATTTCAGAGTTTAAAGCAAATTTCAACTCACTGTCAATTATAGTGGACATGCATATTATAGAGAGTCTTTAAGTCTATCTCTCCATTCTACATGCATTGACGATTTTACTGCAGGTGTATTATACAGTGTAGGGCAGGCTATTGTAATTTTTGACAAATTGTTTTTTGCTTACCAAACTGAATTAAATATTTTCAAAACAAATGTTAATTATACTTTATTCATTTTGAAATCCTGTTGAGAACATAATCTATGTATTCAGTTGGCATTGGGGTGATGATATTGATATGCTTTTTCTATACAAGACTGAATTCATCACTAGAGGGCGCTCTTGTTCTTGTCTTTTGTATAGTTTATAGATGCCATACAGTTAGTGTCAGAAAAAGTCAACATGTGTGCATTACTCACATCATTTGGTTACACATTATAAATAGTGAATAATGAAGAAGTTGCACTAAGGTGTGCCTTCGTCAAAGTTAATTTCTTAACTTCTTTGAGTGGTCAGCCATCATCAGTACTCATAGAGAAAAAAAAATCCAGCAGGCGTGTCCTAAAGCAAGATGATGCAAATGGTCCTTTCTGGTGAATCTGCATCTGCATAACTGGAATGTTGAACCTCGAGTAGAAAACACACTAACTAAGAGGACACTGCCCGCAGCAGCCAGTTTCCCCAGGTAGATGCATATTGGCTGGTTCTGAATTGTTCGCAGTACCAGTTCAGTCAGTGTTGCCAACCATCTGTTTTTCATTGAGTAACTATAAAGTGTCTCTTGAAAGGGAAAGATATGAAAAGTCTCTGGGAAGGTAAGTCTTCATCCTCACAAATCCTGAACTGTCAAAAGATCAGTGGAACAGTGTAAACTGTGCATTCTGTGTCAGACTCAGGGTGGATTTTCTTGCAGAGTAGAGAGACAGACTATTCAACCCATTAGCATTATGTAATAGATGACTATGTTTAATTATCACCAGGGAGGGAGGGTTCATTCTTGACCACATCCAGCAGAGCAGTGTGCAATCTTACATTTTCTTGATGTCAAGCTAGAAGTGACTTATTGCAAAGAAATCTAAGTTCCATTTTCCTAATTACAGTATAACATAATCCTAATAGCCATGGATAATTCAATCATGAGAAGAGTAATACATTTTTCCAAGAGGCACTGAGATTCTTCATCATGTAAAACAAAATCAATATTTTCATCTCTGTACATTGGCTACAATGGAATCCTGGATGTTCCAGGATTCCAATGCATCAGTTTTCCTTCAGCTTGTATGAATGTGTCGTGATAGTCTCATGGATAAGTTAAGTTAAGTTATCCTTTATTTATCCCCTTGGGGAAATTCATCCTCTGCATTTGACCCATCCTCTACTAGGAACCTTCCTAGAACTAGGAGCAGATAGACAGCTTCAGCTTGTATGAATATGTCGTGATAGTCTCATGGATAGACAGCTTCAGCTTGTAGGAATGTGTTGTGATAGTCTCATGGATAGCTTCAGCTTGTATGAATGTGTCGTGATAGTCTCATGGATAGACAGCTTCAGCTTGTATGAATGTGTTGTGATAGTCTCATGGATAGCTTCAGCTTGTATGAATGTGTCGTGATAGTCTCATGGATAGACAGCTTCAGCTTGTATGAATGTGTCGTGATAGTCTCATGGATAGACATCTTCAGCTTGTATGAATGTGTCGTGATAGTCTCATGGATAGACAGCTTCAGCTTGTATGAATGTGTTGTGATAGTCTCATGGATAGACATCTTCAGCTTGTATGAATGTGTCGTGATAGTCTCATGGATAGACAGCTTCAGCTTGTATGAATGTGTCGTGAATAGTCTCATGGATAGCTTCAGCTTGTATGAATGTGTCGTGATAGTCTCATGGATAGACAGCTTCAGCTTGTATGAATGTGTCGTGATAGTCTCATGGATAGACATCTTCAGCTTGTATGAATGTGTCGTGATAGTCTCATGGATAGACATCTTCAGCTTGTATGAATGTGTCGTGATAGTCTCATGGATAGCTTCAGCTTGTATGAATGTGTCGTGATAGTCTCATGGATAGCTTCAGCTTGTATGAATGTGTTGTGATAGTCTCATGGATAGCTTCAGCTTGTATGAATGTGTCGTGATAGTCTCATGGATAGCTTCAGCTTGTATGAATGTGTCGTGATAGTCTCATGGATAGACAGCTTCAGCTTGTATGAATGTGTCGTGATAGTCTCATGGATAGACATCTTCAGCTTGTATGAATGTGTTGTGATAGTCTCATGGATAGACAACTTCAGCTTGTATGAATGTGTCGTGATAGTCTCATGGATAGCTTCAGCTTGTATGAATGTGTCGTGATAGTCTCATGGATAGCTTCAGCTTGTATGAATGTGTTGTGATAGTCTCATGGATAGACAGCTTCAGCTTGTATGAATGTGTCGTGATAGTCTCATGGATAGACATCTTCAGCTTGTATGAATGTGTTGTGATAGTCTCATGGATAGACAACTTCAGCTTGTATGAATGTGTCGTGATAGTCTCATGGATAGCTTCAGCTTGTATGAATGTGTCGTGATAGTCTCATGGATAGCTTCAGCTTGTATGAATGTGTTGTGATAGTCTCATGGATAGCTTCAGCTTGTATGAATGTGTCGTGATAGTCTCATGGATAGCTTCAGCTTGTATGAATGTGTCGTGATAGTCTCATGGATAGCTTCAGCTTGTATGAATGTGTTGTGATAGTCTCATGGATAGCTTCAGCTTGTATGAATGTGTCGTGATAGTCTCATGGATAGCTTCAGCTTGTATGAATGTGTCGTGATAGTCTCATGGATAGACAGCTTCAGCTTGTATGAATGTGTCGTGATAGTCTCATGGATAGACAGCTTCAGCTTGTATGAATGTGTCGTGATAGTCTCATGGATAGACAGCTTCAGCTTGTATGAATGTGTCGTGATAGTCTCATGGATAGACATATTTGTATGTTTGTTTTGCTGTTCGATGCACTGATCAACTCACATGGTGCTTATAAAATAGTGATAGGATTACAGCAAGAAGCATAAAACAACTGTGAAGCATCAGCAATAGAGGAGGTCTGATGGGCTTTTGAGATTTCACACAAATGTTTGCTCAATGAATCTGAACTTGGAATCAACTTCCACTGACTTCACGTTGTCTGATGAAGCAGTTGGGGTACGTGGAAGCGGATGCAATCTCTGCACCCTTTCTTGTTGCTTTTTCCATTCAGAGTTCAGGCTTGCTGCCAAGGGCATTTCACTGCCATCATCAGCATGCTTTTCAGACGAGGTCAACCAGACAGGTAATGATAACTCCATGACATACAGTAGATGTCTGTGGAAATCATCTCCAGCTACACCATCCTCTCTCAGCTCAGCAGGGCTTTGTGCCTCACAGGCCTGAACAGCTTCACCAAATGGCACCAAATTAATGCCAAGCCTACAGTTAAACAAGGATTAGTGTGGATTCATAAAGCACAGTTGGCTATAGTGTAGCTAGAGAAACATGTTTCAAGGTATTTGTTTCTATATAGTGTAGCTAGAGAAACATGTTTCAAGGTATTTGTTTCTATATAGTGTAGCTAGAGAAACATGTTTCAAGGTATTTGTTTCTATACTATAGTGTAGCTAGAGAAACATGTTTCAAGGTATTTGTTTCTACATAGTGTAGCTAGAGAAACATGTTTCAAGGTATTTGTTTCTATATAGTGTAGCTAGAGAAACATGTTTCAAGGTATTTGTTTCTATACTATAGTGTAGCTAGAGAAACATGTTTCAAGGTATTTGTTTCTATATAGTGTAGCTAGAGAAACATGTTTCAAGGTATTTGTTTCTATATAGTGTAGCTAGAGAAACATGTTTCAAGGTATTTGTTTCTATACTATAGTGTAGCTAGAGAAACATGTTTCAAGGTATTTGTTTCTATACTGTGTAGCTAGAGAAACATGTTTCAAGGTATTTGTTTCTATATAGTGTAGCTAGAGAAACATGTTTCAAGGTATTTGTTTCTATACTATAGTGTAGCTAGAGAAACATGTTTCAAGGTATTTGTTTCTATATAGTGTAGCTAGAGAAACATGTTTCAAGGTATTTGTTTCTATACTATAGTGTAGCTAGAGAAACATGTTTCAAGGTATTTGTTTCTATATAGTGTAGCTAGAGAAACGTGTTTGAACTGCAGTTGTTTGGTAGTTGCTCTTTATTTAACCACTTAATTAAACTAATAAATCACATCGAAAATCTTTTAGAAAATAAAGAAAAGAAGAAAGGTGTTAGCAAGAATGGCATTATTGTTTTATGATATTGCCCTGACATTCCCAGCCTAGACTCGAATTACATTTTGATGTAATAATTTGCTCAAGTGAGTGTTCTGAAACCCAAGAACAGATTCCAGAGTTTGAGGGCGCCATGGTGAGACAGAATCCAAGCACTGTAGGACTGCTGTATTTCCTCTTACAAAGAACACCAGTGTTTTTCTTGCCACTGCAGCTCATAGATCCAGTCTATATGAGTTCCACCTTGCTGACCAAACCTACAGGTTCAAGTGGAGGAGGGGCCAAGTTAAGAGATATGGCATTATTGGTAAAAGACCTGGCAACATTATGGCAATAAGCACTCATCACTACTAGCACCACACAAGTCTCTTCTGCCTGAACCCCTTCCAGAAGCAAGTATGGTCATGTTCAACCTCTCTGGGTGTGGGATGCAGACAAACCTTTTGAGAAATTGCAATAGGTCGTGTTAAATGGAAATTTTACATCCTTTAATAAATCATCATTTGATAAATTACAATCTTAATTGCAACCATCACAAAAATACAATTTGATAAAATGAATTTGGATTTTGTAGAAAGGATTTACTTAATTACAGTACAACAAATCAACTGTGAAAGGAAGACGCTTGATACAGCTACCGTATGACTAATGGCATATTGCTGGCATACAGGGGGGGGGGCAGATCTTAGTTTTTAGTTGGAAATATCCAACATGAACAGCTTGTAAACTGAAATACCCTTTTGGCAAAACTGGCAACCAATAGGTGTACAGTACACTATAGCTTCACTCATCTGCTTCAGAGGCTACTATGACCTGTGTAAATCCACCTATGTATTCCTCACCAAAATAAATGGTTACTGGATGTGTTGAAAATGATGGATCGTTAAACTCTAACTTGTCTGACTCTACATCTTTTGTGAACAGGTTTGTATTTCGACATTGAATTAACAAATAACACTCTCGACAATATATATTATAGTGACAAAAACACATGATGCAGAATAAAAGACAAAAATAAAACATCTTTACAAAATAAATCCTTACACTCTTTGCAAAAAAGTGCTTCATGAGCTACCAGTTGTCTCATCTCTCTCTTTTTAGCACACATGGTTAAAAATATTGACCATTAAATGATCTGATTTGATCTCAGATGAAAGGCCCTGCATTCTTTGATTCAAATTTTAACCTGCATTCCCACAAACAACACATTATGCACACAAAATGCACCACCAGTCAACATGGGAACGTTCAATCTGCTTCTATGATGCTTGCTTTATTCAGCACCATGCCTTCAAAGGTTAACACTGTGTGCCCGCACATCGACGACATTATCACCATGGCTAAGTCTACACCTGGTAGTGACACTATATTCAAATAAAAGTGATGAGGGAACAGCACTGTAGGCAGTTAGAAACATTGGAGTCTTTCCTACTATAAAAATGATGGTCTTGGCTCAGCATGAAAACTCTAAACGTACAGTAACAGGACAGAACGTCAACACTAAGCCCACTTCAACTAAAACAACCATGCGAGAGAGAAGCATTTCAAGTTCGATTTGATTACAATAGAAACAATTTTGACACTTCATTAGAATCAGCGTGGCTTAAATTTCCTTTTTGATAGAATAAATAATTGTCCTTAGTTTCTGATGTAAGTCCTACATGCCCCAGTCCTTAGAATAAGACGTCTTCATGCTCTATCATAAGCTGCATTACTAGTTTCTGCTGCCTCATGTCGTTCAGTGTTGCCAAGGCGTTCTGCTCCGGCGGCTGCATTAGCGTCGGCCCAAAGACAATCCCCAGGTTTTCAGCATTCATTAAATTGTCCTTTTCAAACATTGTCACCCTGTAAAAGACACGAGAATAACCAGAGTCTGTAAGGAGAGTACAAAACCCCCCCAAATATTTTAACCCTATCCCAAACATTTGAAAAATGTCTGCTTTTCTTGTTGGGTTGGTTCGGCTCAGGAGTATGAAATGAAAAGAACGAACCGAACCGAACCCGAACCGTGACATTTTTCCTTGTGAACTGACCTCTTGAGGTGTGCCATCAGGTAGCGCAGGGTCTCGTAATGCGCTGGAGGGAGCTGCAGCAAAGCCTCATGGATTGCCTCCAGTCTGGATTCAGCATTTGGAATCTCTACAAGACAGCATTAGTATCACAGTTAGTATTAGGATGCTGCAGGGAAGCAACAAAGTAACGGCAGGGAATGGTAACAGAGTTGACCAGCTCTTACTTGCAGCCTGAATAAATTTGGAGTACAAGTCAAACGTAATGACTGGAATTGGCAGGTCTCTCAAGTAGAGCTTCAAAGCACCAGCAATGATGTTGATGTCTGCATAGACATCTGCACTGATGTCGGCTTTTTCACCATCTGTCGATGAGAAACACAAAACAAACGTGTGACTGGAATGGAATTTTGTATTATAGCTTAATTCTAACGGAAAAGATGGATTTCAATCTATAACTCTGTAATAACTATATTGTTTCTTTCAAAGTGCTCTACACATTTGAAGAAGGAAGTAGGGCGTGCACATCAGCTCAGCAGGCCAGGTGCAGGACAAATTCAATTCATTTAAA